>NC_133648.1:299721753-300031490 GCF_009905375.1 Apium graveolens | reverse complement strand
CTATGCAGGAGGAGCTAAACTAATTTGAAAGGAATAAGGTATGGAAGCTGGTACCCAAACCTAAAGGAAATAATACAATTGACACCAAGTGGGTCTTCAGAAATAAGATGGATGAAAATGGCATAGTGGTCAGGAACAAAGCTAGATTGGTTGCTAAGGGCTACTGTCAACAAGAAGAAAGAAATTTTGATGAAACATAAGCTCATGTTGCAAGACTTGAAGCCATCATAGTTTTCTTAGCCTATGTAGCCCATGCCAATTTCAAGGTCTGTCAAATGGATGTCAAAAGTGCCTTTCTGAATAAGGATTTGGAGGAGGAAGTCTTTGTCAGTCAACCTCCTGGTTTTGAAGATCCAAATTTTCCAGGATATGTCTACTATCTTTTAAAATAACTTTATGGACTGACGCAAGCACCTAGAGCCTGGTATGATACTTTATCATAGTTTCTTTTGGAAAACCACTTCACAATAGGTAATGTTGATAAAACTTTATTCTTTAGAAATGTTAATGGCTCTAGTATACTTGTTCAAATTTATGTAGATGATATCATATTTGGCTCTACAGATTGAAAACTTTGCAAAAATGTTGTCAAATTGATGCAAAGTAAGTATGAAATGAGTATGATGGGAGAACTAACTTACTTTCTTAGTTTACAAGTTAAGCAAGTTAGTGATGGTATTTATTAGTCAAACTAAATATATTCATGATCTTTTGAAGAAGTTTGATATAATGGATTGCACATATGCAAAAACTCCCATGGCCACTGCAACTAAGCTTGAATTAAACACTATTGAAAAGTCTGTGGATATTTCAAGCTATAGAGGCATGGTTGGCTCACTTCTGTACTTAACAGCTACTAGGAAAGATATAATATTTGATACATTTCTTTGTGCTAGATTTCAGGCTGATCCTAGAGAATCTCACTTAGTAGCTATTAAGAGAATTTTCAGATATCTCAAGGGAACACCAAAACTTGGCATTTGGTACCCTAGAGATTCTGATTTTGATCTAACTGGTTATTCAGATGCAGATTATGCAGGTTGTAAAATAGACAGAAAAAGTACAACATGAACCTGTCACTTTCTAGGGAACAAGCTTGTGTCCTGGTTCAGTAAAAAGAAAAATTCAGTTTCTACTTCTACAGCTGAAGTGGAATATATTCCTGCTAGTAGTTGCTGTGTATAGATTTTGTGGATGAAAAACCAATTATTGGACTATGGTCTACAAGTGGATAGAATTCCTATTTTATGTGATAACACAAGTGCAATTGCCATCACTGAAAATCCAGTATAGCATTCAAGAACAAAGCACATAGACATCAAGTACCACTTCATTAGGGAACATATGATGAATGGTATTGTGGAACTTCATTTTGTCCCAAGTGAAAAGTAACTTGCAGTTATATTTACCAAGACACTTGACAAATCCACCTTTTCAAGGGTGGTAAGTGAGTTAGGTATGCTTAATTATTCTTGAATTATTTCATATATTTTTGCAAGTTATTATGCAGCCAGAAACTTAATTGATTTTTCTATCTTGAATGAAATTTTGGCTAAGTCAAAATTTACATCCCGACGGATGTTCATTATCTATCGAGTTTGATCATCCGTCGGAATATTATTTGTTAATAAAAATCAATTACTTTTCTGGATTATTTACAACCCGACAGATAATTGATTTATCCTCATCCGTCGAATGGTCTCAATCTTAGCCGTTAAAACTCTGAACATTATCCATCAAGTATATTTACAGTTTGTAAGTATAACACGAGGGATAAGTGACATAACTTTTACAATTTATTTATTTTGTAAATGGCTATTTTGGGCTATTTTGACTGGTTACTTTACTTCACTTTATTATTTTTGACAGTTTATTTTTGAGATAGTATAAAAGCAAAATTCATTTTTATACTACTCTTTTATCATTCTCAGATCAATTGCTCTAACTTCCTTTCTTCTCCAAAGCAAATACTTTCTCTTCAAATTTCAAAAACTTCAGCAATGGCACCAGTGGTCAAAATCATGTCTCAAACTGGATATATCTATAAAAAGAACAACTTCACAGCTCTTGTGAATAAGGAGATTCAACAGTCTGGAGATTTTCACAAAATGATGGATTTTGTGAAAGGCTGTAAACTCAACTATGCGATGCTAGAGTCTCCCACAATCTACTGTGAGGTTGTAGTGGAGATATGGACAACTGCCGTGTACAGCTCTACTAACAAAACCATAACTTTCACTCTCAAGGGTAAGCAATTTGCATTAATAGTGATATTATCAAAGCATGCTTTAAAATTCCAAATAACACTACCATTGTTCCACACACTAATGCTGATATAGTTACCATGCTTAATTCTATGGGCTATGCACTTTCTACTTCTAAGTTCAGTGAAATTATGATGTTAGGTCTTCGAAAGGAGTGAAGCTATTTGTGTAATGTGGTAACTAAGGTATTTTCTGGTAAAATTAGTAACTTTAATTCTGTTAACATTTCCATGCTTAACATGCTTTATATGCTATTTACTGATAAGTACTTTAACTTCAGTGACTTGATCATGTTTGAGTTAGGTTTTAAGTTAGGAGAAATCAATAAGAGAGTTAAAAGTATCTATTATGCTAGATTCTTTATGATGCTTGCTAACCATCTTATTGAGAACATTGCAATTGAGAACCCAACCAACAAGCTGAATTGTTGGGTTCAAGAAAGGAGGATTATTGCATATCTTAATAGAGCTAATCACCACAAAGAGGTGCCCCACTTCTATTTTCCAATCATGGAGGGCCATCAGGTAAGTAAAGTAAGCACTACTGTCTCCACTCTTCCAACCTCACACATTTCTTTGCCTTCAAGCGTAGCTATGGCATCTGTCATTGATCCACCAGATGCCTACCCAAGCTACCAAACCAACAATTTCAAAATACAAATCTAAGAAACCCCCCTCTGGTTTTTTTCAAAAGAAATCAGTTGCAAAATCTACTAAACACAAAGAGGAGAGTGTGAAGGTGAGTGAGCAAGGTGAGGGACAGGGTAAAAATCCAAGAAACCCTAGGGATAAGGCTGGTAAGATGAGTGTACCCAAGCCTAGCCATACCACAGTTTCCCAACAAAATGTGGTTGTTAATAAGGAAATTAGCTCAATTCTAGTTTCATCCTTCCAAAAGGATGTTACTATTGAAACAAGCTCCCAACCAGGAGCACAGATCAAGAGGGCTAGGGACACAAGTTCACTACAGACTTATGCTAGAAAGAAAAGATCAAAAACCCTTGGGGATGAACAGGGAACACACATAGTGCAAACAGGAGCTAAAGACCCAGTCACTGCACCATCTCAAGTCAGATTGATGTGGCTCCAATAAATGTGGAGTCACAGCCAAAATCTTTAACAATTGAAGCACTTGAAACACCAAATTCACCCACACACTCACTGGATGTTGACATGATTAATACATCACTTCCAAATTCTCCATCTTTAACTCTATTGGAGAAGCCAAATATCCAAACAAGTGAGCATCATCTTTTAGATGACTTGTTGGCTCACTTGCCATTTTTTTCTAAGTCTGTTGAGACATCTGTGCCTAAATTTTCATCAATCTGCACAGAGTCTACAATAGTCTCCACTCCAAACTCATTCATTTCTTCTATCCCAGTGGATATTCTTCATCCGTCGAGTAGTAATTGTATCCCGATGGATGTGCCTAACAGCAGTCATCCGTCGGATAGCCAAACTACTATCCCGATGGATATTCATCATCCGTCGGGAGTCTCTGCACAACTTCAAATTTCTTCAATTATCACAAGTGCAGAGGACTTAGTAGTAGTACAATCACACTTCGGACTGAGGGAAGGGAGTGAACTGAATGAGAGGCTGGGTTGCTCTCAGGAAAAATGAGAGAAAATGAGTGAACCTATGCAGTCCATTTCTTCAGGACTGGAAAAAGTGAGTGATGGGAGTCCCACCTTAGATGGTGAAGGTGAGGGTGTGAGGGTGGGAAGCCAAGGGGATCCCTTGATGTAAAAACAGAGAGATCATGAGAGAAATGCAGGTACTGGAGAGATAAGGATGGACATCATTGTTAGTGAGTCAATGGATGACAATGATGCAGAAAGGAAAAGACTGTTTCAACAATAATATCAAGATGTCATAGATTATATTTCCCTAGATGCTGAGACATTTATTCATTATGCTACATCTTATCAAACTCTAGCTGTACAGGGCAATGAGGAGGCTGAAAAGATGCTCAACTTGGTGCACACTACTCAATCTCTTCAAAGAGCAAAAGATGCAATCACTGCAATGCCTTCAACTACTGGCAGTGATTTTGAACTGGCGGAAGGCTCATTTGGGGATCCTGCTGGAGATGATGAGGAATAAAGCATGAGCATAGGGGGAGATGCAGATGTTACTTCCAGGATGCTAACTAAAGAATGTTCCTAATCACATCTCCAATCAACACTATTCAAGCTGATTCATGACACCCAACCAGCCATTCAAGCATCTACAAATGCCAGCACAAAGAGGCTACTTACAGCACATCTTGAAGCACTCCAGCTGCATAAGATTCAAGCTCTCCAATACAGTCAAAGTGTGGATAAAATCAAACAGGAAGTCTCTGAAGTAAAACATAATTTCATAGCAAGGTTGAATGCTAGACTTCTTGGAACCACCATGACTGAGATAGCTCAGAAGCTAAGGAAGGAGGCTGATCTCAATAAAAAGGTTGAGGCCATGAACTCTAGTTATCTGATGTGGAGAAGTCAATTATCAAGATACTTTCTAATCAAGAAACTCAGACTGCTCTACTCTAACAGTTGGTGGCTGCTCAACTCCCTTCGACTCTCCAACTTGATGCTAACAAAAAGGGGGAGAAAGGTTCATCTAGTGAGGGGGGAAAACAGCTCAACATCCAAGTCAGCAAAGTAATTGTGCCAATAATTGCTTTCAAAAAGCCACTAGCCATGGACAACATTGACATCATAAATCTGGAAGCATCAAAACTGGAAACAAATTACAAATTGTTAAAGATTGATGTAGCAGCAGCTGAGAAGGAATTAAAAGAAAATTCAACAGAAATTTGGACCAATTCAGAAACAAGACAAAGTATTTAATCATCACTCTCAAGTCAAGCACATTTCTATTAATGAAATGAGTTTGAATTATCTGGAAAAGGGTCAAACATCTTGCATCAATTCTCCAAAAGCAAAGCTGATCATGAATCCTAAAAGAAACCACTCAAAGATTTCAGACAAAAATCCTATGGATATTGGGTATGAAACACCTAGGACAGATAAGAAGAAACTGTTGGCTAGGTCAATTGCATTTTTCAAGGATCCAGCTGATTCAGCATTTAAAAGAAGAATTGCCAAGATTTTCAGAAATGGTAAAGAAATCTATGTGGTGGCTGGACACCCTCAGTTTGTAGAAGCTAAAAAGGAAGAGAAATAAATAATCAGGCAAGAAAAGAAGCAAACTTCCTTAGATGCTAAGAAGCTCAAACAAGAGAAGGAGCAAGCTGCTATCTTGGCCAAACTTCAAGCTATAAAGACTACAACTGAGATTTCTGCACAACCATCTGTAATTACTGAACCTCAAGATCAGAAAGTACAAGATGAACTACAACAGAAAAGAAGATTCAGATACAAGCTCCACTCCAAAAGAAAATTGGACTTCAGTGATGAGGAAATGGAAGACTACATTCCCAAAAAGTCTACAACTTCAACTCAGACATCAAAACCCTCAATGGTATTTGAAGAATTCAAGGTGGTGGATCCCACAAGGAATATTCATGAACAAGGAATATTCATGGTGAGCCCATAATTCCAAAGGATGAGCCAGTAGAATGGGATAGTTTGCCAATTCCTGAACTGCAAGCAAGAAAATGAAGCCTGTGACTCTAAGATCCAAGATCCTAACCAAATCTCAACCCACAGTCAACAAGGAAGATCTCTTATACATCTGTGACATCAAGGAGTTCTCTGAAATAAACCTCTACTTGGAAGAATTGAAAGAAGTAAGAGGGATTGATGCCTACAGACATCTTCCTGAAAGGCTAGTATTTAATTATATGGGAGGGAAAGAGATCACATGGCCACTTCACATGATTCTTCAAGAAATCCAATATGTACTGATAAAGGTCTATTCAACCTTCTAGAAGAACTTTGGATTTAATGTGACTGCAAGGAGGATAGTCCTAAAGAAGATAGAGTAGCTAAGGAGCAATAGAGCCAAAGATACACTTCCAAAAACGTTGTCTATTCCTTTTACAGGAAAAAGAGTGCATTTGAGGCCTTATTGGCTGATGAATTCATGGATGATAAGCGAGTTAGAAGATTCTTCAGATTGGATGACCAACTGAGTATCTCTAGCAATGAGACTTTTTTGGAAATGCAAGAATGTAGGATTTATCTGAAGCTGATGAACTTGAATTCCACAGACAACTCCAAATTCAGATAGATGAGAACAATAGAAGGCTTGGGAAGAAATCCAGAAAATCAAGGAAATAAATCTGCTCAGGCTAGAGGAGCACCCTGATAATGACTGTGAGCAACTTCTTTGTATACTTTGCTTTGTTCAATTTTCATTAAATATTGTAGCACTTATCAGTTTTATCTACTATTTTTATTCTGTATTTTTAGGGTGTTTTGTTATCATCAAGTTTCTCTGAATTTATGGCTACAATTCCAGTAGACATAAATTGGGGGAGATTGTTAAGAATATGTTGTGAACTTGATAATAAGTTAAACAAACCACCTTAGTAGATTTAACTTAGTGAATTTTGTAGCACTCGACGGATGATCAAATATAGTCCCGACAGATGATTTAATATAGTCCTGATGGATGACAATTTGACATCCACCAGGTGAGTAGCTTATGTAACAAATAAGTATTGTAGCACATTTTTGCAAACAACTTTGTAGATTATGTAGGAGCATATGAGTCATGTTGACTACTAGTAAATATGCAGAATAGGTTGATTAATTGTAAAAATGAGATATCTTGTAATTATGTGTAAGTAAAATGGAGTTAAGTGACAAATAGCTACCCGACGGATGATCAACAAAGCTACCCGACGGATGACAAACATGTACCTGACGGATAATCAAATTCAAATATCTGTTGACAATGACAACACAGTCACATGCGTTGGGTGTTTGCAAAAGGAATGTGGCAACCTGTTAAGTAGGGATTTGAGAACAAAGAAGCATTACCATTTCCATGCAATTATGAAGATATTCACAGATGCTGGAATAGAGTGGTGAAGAAGCATGGAGTTAGACTAGATATGTTTTGTTTTATTGTCTTGTCTTATTTTCATGTAAACTTGGTGATATATAAACCAAGTATAGCTAGTAGAATATTCAACTAAGCAAACACATTTTTAGGAGAGATAGAAAAAGTTGTACTTGTCAAGAATTTCTCTGTAGTTTGTTTGTTCTACTTGTAAGCAGCTGTGAGCTATTTAAGCTTCACAAGCTTTTAAAACTTTCAAATCCACTAGAAAGTTTTAAAAGCTTGTGTTTTTATTACTTTGTGTTTTGATTTATATAACTCTTTTATTCCGCACTCTGCAAATCGAACACTTATATATTTATCAAGGTAGAACTATTTTAAAATCTTGAAAAAGTAGCCAGAATTACATTCAACCCCCTTATGTAATTCTTGTTGTATTGTTAGGGAATAACAACTATCCGAGTCTCATGGGTTCTCCCGAGATGGAGAACTAGAGATCACAATAGGCCACTGCCAACAGGATAAATATACAGGAAAGACACAACAAGGTCAAGAAAGTTCTATCAAAACATTAATAGATGCCAGGGTAACGCCGTCGAAACCCTCGACTGACTCTAAGGGTTTGCTCCTCTATATGAGTTGCTGACTCACCATAAGACACAGTTCTACACTTTTATGACACAATCCCTAACCTGAATCAGGGACTTGAACCTGTAGCTCTGATACCAACTATGATGGCCTCAACCCCGGGGTCAGATCTTGACGTCACCAAATACAGCTAATAGAAATATAAACAACAATTTTATTAATATTATATACTAACTTGACCCCAACCAAGATTTGATCCAGGTTCAAGTATGATTCAGGCTACACATTATTACAAACCATTTATTCAAAATTCTGACATAAACTAACTTATTCAGCAACTCATCAGACCGCATGTGGTCTGATACTAACTACCTCTGAGGAGCCGGGTTCTGAAGGGGTTGAGACACGGTTCTGCCAAGGTCTGATTGGTCTTCTAGGCATTTTCGATATATATATAACAGTTTGCAAGGGTGAGCATAGTCGCTCAACAGTACTAATATATGAATAACAAGATAAAAATAGTAATGTAAATAGTGATAGGAACAGAACTATAATCAACATGAAATCTGAAATTCGTAAATCATTCGAACAACATTATATAATGAAAAACTGAGATAACTGGATATCACTGAATAGCATGCTTTTAATAAAATAAATGTAGTAGTGTGTTGTGTAAGTACCGGAGTCCAATTTTAGCATGCTATTCACTTTTATAAATCCACTGTATCAATTACTTATACCCTTACGGGAATCACAAATCCAAATCAGATACGTATCGGATATGTGAAGACAGCTGATCAGGCTATCAACACCAGACGACTCCAACTACCATCCCATTTACCTGTTCTGGAACTCAGAGACTAGCTAGGTCTCTAACCTGCTTGACTAATCGGTTATAAATTGTGCGTAACCGAATTAGCCTCTTATGCCACCTCAATAGGCCTACTCTGGCCCCCATGTATCTCATATTTGATCGTTTTATCCAGTTTTCAAAATCATTTGTAACTATATCATTTTAAAATCATTCGTTTTAACAGTACATACAAAAATCTGGTTCACAAATCATTTTCATTCGAGATAGGTACCCTTTTCGAAGTTACTTTTCCCCAAAACAGGTTTAAAACATTGATTTATAACTACAGGGGGATACGTAACTTAAAACATTTATGTTCCTTTATGAGAATAAAATGTCGGTCTATTCATACGTATCGAACCATAAAAGAATGGTCAGGGCACTTGCCTTGCAATGCTTTCAGAAACCCTAAGTAGCTTTTACGCTGACTTCGGTCCTGGCCATACTCGACTAGGATCTACAATGACAGAATACCCTAATCAGTTACACTGACATGCTTGATATCCTCAAATCCTAATAACCCAATCAGATAACCTGACTCGTATAATATATATACATGCAATCACGTAATCTCATAGTCCGTATACAAATAGGGGTAATACGATTAGTATTATATGGGACGTTTCTCGTATTTAAAATAATTTTTTTAGAATATTTTGGCAGCAACTTTTCTGTTTATAATCCTACCCGTCGATTACAATCGACGTTAACAACCACCAAATCACAAGTCTAAATACTCTACCAATTCCACAATCACGCAATTATTCGTACAACTCCAATATACAATTTATTTTTATTTATTTTTTAAGATTAGGACTCAAATAACGATCGTCACGGTCCACCGTTGACTCACCGAAGTTCATCGTCAACGGCGGTAAAATTTACGGGTACCTGATTAATTTCGGGTTTCCATCGTAAATTTTACCGATTATTTCAAAAATCATTTTCAACACGAATGATTAATATCACGAATCTTAATCAACAATTCCCCACAATAAAAGGAATTAAAATTAAAAATTTGCAACAATCCAAACCAACAGAAAATGAATGGCCCAATAAGACCTAAACCACCAGCCCAACTGAGAAGCCCAGCTGAGCAACCCAACTGAGTAATACCATAGAGCAGCACCCGCAGCCACACATGGCCACGCACCGCCCACACACACACAACACAGTCGCACACACAACACACACAGACACACTAATACACACACGCACAAATATAAACAGAGCACACACATATACACAAGTATATATATGCATATAAACTGAACAAAAGTAGAACCAAGCCAAACTGAGAACCAGCGGCGGCTCACCGGAAAATGACGGTGAAACACAGGGCAAGAACAGCCGAAGGAGGAAGGAAGAAGACGGGCGAAAAAGAAATGAAAAGGAGAGGTAACAGAAGAGCAAGAAGAGAGAAAGAGAGACAATTGAGAGCTCAGCCGAGAGACCAAAGGGAATTAATGTTTATCTCCCCCATTTAATTGATTACTCACTCTCCTGAAATAACCAACGCATGGCACGTGTCCAACTTCGTTGGATACGTGTCATTTTATTTTTATTTTAGCTGACTGCAAGCCCTACACGTCATTTTAATCTATTTTTAAGGGTACGATTCGTAAATAAATATTAGTCAAAACATTGCAAAAATAATCTTAAAATGTTACAAATATCCCGAACTTGATAAAAACATAAATTTCGAAATTTTAAAACAAATTTTGGAGCGCAACAAATACCCGCATTTAGCAATTAAACGAAACAACGTGCGGGTGAAATCAATCCCAAAAATTTCCAAAATAATTTTAAAATTCTCAGAATATTATGAACTTAATAAAATATGAGTTTCATGATTTTTGAAGAATTTTGGATTTAAATATGGATTTTACAAATAAACATAATCAGAAATTCATTTAAAGATAAATAATTAATGAAATATTGATTTCTCAATTTTATAAAATCCTAAAAATATTTATTGAAATTATAAAATCATAAAACTAATTTTAGAGATAATCTAAACATTTATGGAATTAAAACTGTAATAAAATCACTTTTTAAAAGAGAGAAAAAACCATATAACTCAATAATAAATAACACAATCCAACCTATATATAAATAGATCACAGATAAATAACAAAAATCAACACACTGCTGCCAAAACCAATACACATATTTTATTTAATTAATTATTCAATTATTACACTTTAAAATAATAGAAAATATATGAGTCGTTATAATCAAAGTATAAAGTGATATGAAGATTTGTATTTTCAGAGCTTGTCAGATCATCACGATTTAGCTGTTCAGCATATGGTACTTCATTTTTAAATCTCAATTCTTCATGATCATCTACATCTTCTAAACCCGTAATCTTTTTATCATCAAAAGACACATGAATAGATTCCATTATCACTCTTGTTCTCAGATTATAAACTCTTAAAGGTTTTGTTGACCGTTGATATCGAACAAAAATGCCTTTATCAGCTTTCAGATCAAATTTGGTAAGCTATTCGGGATTAGTTTTGAGAACAAAAAATTTGCAGCCAAATATGTGAAAGTAATTCAAATTTGGCTACTTTCCATTCACCATCTCAAATGGTATTTTTCCATGCTTGTTTAACAATGTTGCATTTTGTGTGAAGCATGCAGTTTGCACAGCCTCCGGCCACAAGTAGGTTGGAAATTTTGCTTCTTCAAGCATGGTCCTTGCAGCTTCTATAGGATTTCTATTCTTTATTTCAATAACTCCATTTTGTTGTAGAGTTCCAGGGGCAGAAAATTCGTGTTTGATCCCCTTATACTTAGAGAATTCTTCAATAGTGTTGTTCTTGAATTCAGTTCCATTATCACTTCTAATGATCTTTACTTTGTGAGTTGATCCTTTTTTCAGTTCTCTTACATGATCAGGAATGGATGGAGTCTCATCCTTGGTGTGTAAAAAATACACCCATGTGTATCTTATATATTCATCAACAATTACAAGCGCTATACCTCTTCTTTGCAATAGACATAACATTTACTGGACCAAAAAGATCAATATGAAGTAAATGATATGGTTCAAGAATTGAGGATTCAATTTTACTCTTGAAAGATAATTTCCTTAATTTAGCTTTCTGGCATGGGTCACATAAGCCATCATGAGTAAATATTGCATTGGGCATTCCTCTCACAAGATTTTTCTTCACAAGTTCATTGATGTTGTTGAAGTTGAGATAAGAAAGTCTTCTATGACAGTTCTAGTTATCTTCCATGGTGGCTCTAATAAGTAGAAATATTTAAAAACCATCGATATTTTGGAGACTTTGGCTTCATATAAGTTACCATGTCTATAACCATTCATTACAACCTTGTCATCTGATTTACTGACAATTTCATAATGTTCTTCATAAAAACTCACATGATAACCTCTGTCACAGATCAAATTATACTCGAGTCCTGAAACAAGAGCTACATCTTCAATGATTACATTTCCAAGTTTGATTTTCCCATATCCCAAAATTTTTCCTAAGTTGTTATTTCTATAAGAAACACTTGGGACAACCTCCTCCTTAAATTCTGATAACAGGGATTTATTTCCAGTCATGTATCTTGAACATCCACTATCCAAAAGTAGAAAATTTTTCCTCTTACCTTGAAATCAGCTAAACATTTAATTAGTATTTTTAAGGAACCATACTTTCTTGGATCCTTTGGCCTTTTTAAGTTTGTTAACATTTGCAACAGAAGACTTTACATCAGAGTTTATGCTAAATTTCTTAATATCAGAATTTACACATGCAGAAACAACTTTTTTTTATTTAAAGAGGATTTCAGTTCATAATAATCATTATACAAACTTTGAAACTCTTTACATGTGTAAATTGAATGCAAAAAACTGCCATAAGGAAAACATGAATTCTGTGGTTTATATCTAACTGTTATATTCCTAAATTCTGACTTAGAAGGAACAGTGTTTATCCTTTTATTCTTCCTGAAAGCAACAACAAGATGATTAGTACTAACATAATAAACATGCCTTTCTAGGTGCATTAGGAATGATTTTGTATTTATTCTCCTTATTAAAACCAACCTTTCCATTAATATTCTTTATAGGTTGTTTCTCCTTATTTTTCATTTTGACATCCTTCAGCTTTTTCTTTAAGCTATTTCTGAGTCATTAAACCAACATTTACTCAATTGGTGTGAACTTGTTCACACTTATCAGTTTTTAAGTTTGACTTAGGTACTGAGGTTGAACCTATTTCATTTATTGACTTAATAGCATTAGCACTTATTTTAAACTTGATAGGTCTTAACTGAGACTTATTCAGTTTTACCTTTCTATCAGTATTTATTGGTTTAATTTTCTCAGTTTCTTTTCCAGTTACATCATCATAATTAGATTCACTAGCATAACCTAATCATGTTCCCCAACAGCCACTTTCTAATAAACCCTGAGTTATTTTTCTTGAATTAGTCTATTACTTAATAACTTATCTTTCTTTAGCTAATTCTTTTTCAAGGTATGCATACTTTTCCAATAGTTTTTCTTTACATACAAATCATCATCTTTTTTTAGTTTCTAGCATGAAAATTAACTCAGCCTCTAGGTGATCATTCCTTTTCTTTAGGTCAGAATTTTCAGTTCTAGTCCAAGCATTTTCAAGTGGTTGATCCTTGTAACTAACATGGAGTGTTTTAAGAAATAGCCTTAATTCACATATATCATAAGTATCAAAAGCATGAGTGGTTTGAGGTACCTTCATCTCAGTAGTCTCATCCTCTCTTTTAGCATTTTCCATGAGAGCATCATTGATATACTCATCAGATTCTGATGTATCATCCCGGTTCTTTTTATTTTTAATCAAGGCTTGTTTCTCCTCAGCCTTTGGCTTCCTGCAATCAGCAGAAAAGTGTCCAACTCCATCACAATTGTAACACTTAATCTTTGACTTGTAAATCTTCTCAGTCTTTAACTCCTTCTCATCAAACATTCTTCTATAGTTTATTCTATAAGAATTTGAGGAACTAGAACCTTTCCTGGAAAAAACTTTTTGTAACCCCTAAGGGTTTTAATTTTCTGTACTATGTTAAGTAGCCCGACTATTATCTTAGTGAATTTATTATTATTATGTCGCATCATCTCTGAGGTTTATAACGCTTAGCTCTGATATCAATTCTGTAACACCCCCAGATCCGGGATCGGGGATCCGGGTTGTCACGGTCTCCATTTTCATTAATAACTTAACTTAAATCATTAAATAACTTCATGCTATGACCCCGCAATAATACACAATTCACAACACGTTATCCCGGAAAAGAAATTGGGATAAGTATCGGTCATAAGATCTATAAGTTATTACAAACCCAAAATGATTAGTTAAAAAGTTTATATGTTTCTTGTCATTATCTTACACAAGTCATAATTATAAATAAGTTTGATCCCCAAACGCTGAAATCCTAGTCAATAGGTAGATCTACCTCTACAGCAATAGCGTCTATGATCTCCGTGGGTATTTGCGAGGCGTTTCCCACGGACTTGCGTGGGGTGCACTTGAGTATGGCTATCTTCCTTAGCTGTTATTATGTGATAAATAAATAAAGTAAGAGTGAGCAACATAGCCCACCAGATAATATATATTTGATCAACAATGCAAAATATCTTTTTCATATTATTTCTGAAAATCTTTGTCATGCATAATATAAACAAGGTCTCAACATATTTTAAAGGATGAAGTTATGAGGTACTTCAATATATATATCATTTTCGTAAAATCCCTGAAAACTTCTGTTGTGCAAAGTATAAACAAGGTTTCAAATGTAAATCATATAAGATGAAGTTACAAGGTGATTTTGTATATATCATTTTCATAGAAACCCTTGAGGGCCTTTTGAACCCTTGAGAAAAATCAAATCTTGGAACATCATTTAAAAGATGAAGCTACGAGATACTTCATTTTTAAAACATCGCTTTGAAAGCTTGACCCTGCCAACACTCATCGATCACCCAGGCGTAGCTTTCCAATCAGGGGTGCTCTCGATAATGTTGCTGAAAAAAAATATCCAATCTGGATGATGAACTACTTTTAGACGTATCACTACTCCAGCTTGTGCAACTTACGATGATCAGTCACAATCTTATTACCTCACTTTATGCCTACATGTAGGGGAGAACAGTCGGATTTACTTGTCCACCGATCGTTGGACTCCTAAAAAATGAACCGCCTTCCCGGAACTTCCCAGCCATTTGGGCCTAAAAATTAATGCGGGACCAGTGCCACTCGGTCTCTTACGCCCACTTCTAGTTCGATTAAAATTCATGACTCTGAAACATAAAGTTCTCCTCCATTTTCTTCAAGTAGAAACATGTTAACAGGACTCCAAAAAGAAGTTGTATCATCTTGGAAAGGGGAAACTCACCAATATTTCCCAAGCGACATTTGTTAATGGACCAACTTATTCCATGACTTACTTCCCGAATGTTGGGTAAGTAATAAAACTCTCTTTCTTCATCTTTCAGCAACTTCGTTGCGAATATAAAACCCATCGTTGAGCAGGATACTCTATATTTTGAGAGAATATTTAAATATCCTTCATAAAGAAAGATTTAAACTTAAAAACGGGTTTTGGGATCCTCTCTTTACTTTTAAAATTATCTTGATAAAGTTCAAAAATATTCTTCGAAAATATTGAAGGCCAAAGATGATTTAAATAATATAAATCATTTTTCGATCTCATTTCAAGTCAGTGATTAACATTCTCGCTTGCACACCCTCACCTCTATCATTTTTATAAAATGGAAAAATAATATTTTTAATGTGAAACCTTCGAGAGGACCTTACTAACTGCCTCTAACACTTTACGTAAAAGTTTTATGATCTAACAAGTCTTTTGCGGATTTCAAAAACAATTTCAAATTTACATAAAATATAGGGGTGGATTCGCGAAAAACAATCGTTTCTCCTAAACCGTAAATCCTTTTAACATGATCTATAAATCAAAATGAAGCGTAAAACGTGAACTAACTAATCATGGAAGTGGTGATGTTCAACAACGGGTTCTTAAAATCCAAGATTACACACAAAAAGTGGCATTATAAAATCGGGCATTACGACTGCTCTAAACTAACAAATTCCAAATTTTAAACCACAACAAACCATCCTTAATCCAACCAACAACTCAATATCCCATCATCAAAAACTATTATATGTTAAAACATCTCAAGAATACCAACTTATAACTAACACAAATAATGGATCAACCAACAACAATCATCATTGTACTAACTTAGATAATCATAACCTTAAACATGCTTTATACTTTCATTCATTAACAATCATCAAAATACATACTTATAACTCATTCTAATCAACTTAGTACTAAGAGTTAAAGGGTTTTATAACTTACTTCGAGTTTGGGTAGTCACCAGAAGCCTCAAGAAACCCTTATACAACCTTACTAAGCTTGGATCTTTGAAGAAACCTTAATAAAAACAACATAAGTTCTTGATGATTACTATTCATCATCTTCGATGATTTATTTGGACTAGCTAGAAATGGTTTTTGAAGCTCAAACTTCTAGGGTAACTAAGTTATAACATGGAAAAGCCATGGAAATTACCTTAGGATTTATGGCGGAGTCAAGCTTGAGTTTGAGTTTCCTATTTCTCCCTTTTTTTCACCTAGGCTGAGAGCAGGTAAAAGGGGGAGGGGGAGAGCTTGTTTTTCTTAGGTGATTTTGGTTTATGTGCTAATAATGCTTGGTTAGCATAATATCTAAGTGCTTCCACTTTATTAAAGTGATTAGGTCATCAAGCTCGCCTCATCTCCATGCCAAGTGTTGATTTCTTATGGTGTGATGATGTCATCTAGTCTAATCCACTTGGTTAGATGCTAATTGGTTGGTTAATTCTTGAACTAGCTTGGTTATTTTCCATTGACACTTGCATAAGCTTGATCCCTGATCATTTAATTATTTTACAGCTCGTTTAACTCTCATTCTCGTTGATCGTTGGAGGGAACATATCCGTGATATGTTGCTAGGGGTTCCCTAAAACCTGCTTAATATCTTTTATTTCTTTACTAATCCTCTTTTATAATCCTTGGATTTAATCTCTTCAATCTTAACGCTTTATACTTCAATCCTTCGGTGTCTGGTGGATTTTTGGGAAAAATTACAGTGCTCGTTTTTGAATTCTAACGACTTTTACATACACTCAAATTCATTACCGAACACTAATATGTACTTAGAATTTTCATGAAAGAACTTCTATATACTATTTATCAGGGTTTCAAATAGTTACAAAACTTGGGGTTATTACAGTCTCCCCTTCTTAAAAGGATTTCGTCCCGGAATCAAGTAGAAAACAAATAGGGATACTTTTCTAGCATTGTGCTTTCTAGTTCCCATGTCGATTATTCCACATTATGGTTCTGCAACAAAACTCTGACTAGCTTGATAACCTTGTTCTGAAGCACTTATTCCTTTTGATCTATAACTCTCACTAGTTGCTCCATATAGGTTAAGTCTAGTTGATTGTCTACGTGCTCGTATTCCACTATTTATGCGGCATCTGGATTATACTTCCCTAACATTGACACATGAAACATATTGCGAACTTGCTGCAGGTTCAGGGGTAGGGCTAGCTCATAAGTTAACATCTCAATACGTCTCAAAATTGTAAATGGTCCAATGTATCTTGGCTTAGCTTTCCTTTCTTTCCAAACCTCATCAATCCATTCTAAGGGAATACCTTTAGCAATACTAGGTACCCTACTTCATACTACTTGCCCCTCGGGGCCAAATCGGCGTACCTCTTCTGTCGATCTTGGGCTGCTACTACCCGTCCTCTGATTAGGTCTACTATATCCTTGGTTCTTTGGACCACTTCGGGCCCGGGCATCTTGCGCTCTCCAACTTCATCCCAATACAAGGAAGATCAGCATCTTCTTTCATAAAGGGCCTCGTAAGGCGGCATCCCAATACTAGCATGAGAGCTAGTATTGTAAGAAAACTCTATCAATGGAAAGTGATCATCCCAACTTCCTTTAAAGTCTATTGCGCAGAGTCTCAACATATCTTCTAATGTCTAGATTATCCTTTCACTTTGCCCGCTGGGGATGGTAAGCGGTACTTATGTTCAATTTAGTTCCCGCACACTCCTGAAAGCTTCTCCGAAATCCGTAGTTAAATCTCGGGTCTCGGTCTGAGACAATGGACACTGGAACTCCGTGTTGCACCACTATTTCTCTTATGTAAATGTTCACCAGTCTGTCGATAGTGAATTTTATATTGATTAGAAGAAAGTGAGCTGACTTCGTCAATCGGTCTATTATTACCCATATGGCATCATGATAGGCTTTGGTCTTTCGCAAACCTACTACAAAGTCCATGGCTATTTGTTTCTATTTCCATTCAGGAAACTTCAGGGGTTGTAAAAGACTATTAGGTCTTTGGTGTTCTGCTTTCACTCTTTGGAAGGTCAAACATCTGCTTACCCATTTTGCTACGTCCCTTTTCATGTTGGGCCACCAATAATACTCTTTCAAATCTCTATACATTTTGGTACTTCCTGGGTGTATTAAATACCTCAAACTATGACTTTCATATAAGATCTCGTCCTTCAGTTCTTGAACATTTGGAACCCACAGTCTGTAGGAATACCTCATTACGCCTTTATTATCTTTTTAATATTGATTTCTTCCCCACTTATTGACTCTCTGCCTTCGCTCATCATTCTTTTTGGCACAATCTGATCTTTTCCAATAACTCTGGCTGCATTGCAATCTCAAACAGCTTTTCGGTACCGTTTCCGATTACCTTCAGTTATGTTTCCATTAATTCAAATTCTCTTATTCGCTCTTCTGAATATAGTATCAATTTAAGATTCTCTTTCCTACTAAGGGCATCAGCCACCAAATTGGCCTTCCCTGGTAAATAAAGAATTTCACAATCATAATCCTTGATCAGCTCTAACCATCTCCTCTGGCGCATGTTAAGCTCTTTCTGCGTGAAAATGTACTTGAGGCTCTTATGGTCAATGTAAATCTCGCACTTTTCCCATATAAGTAGTGCCTCCAAATATTTAAGGCAAAAACTATTGCCGCAAGCTCCAGATCATGTGTAAGATATCCAATTTCATATTCCTTCAATTGCCTCGACGCGTACGCGATTACCTTGTCATGATGCATAAGCATGCACCATAATCCCTTATGTGAAACGTCACTATAAATCACAAAATCTCTTTTTCCATCTGGCAATGCCAACACGGGGGTCGCTACCAATATTTTCTTCAGCTCCTGCAAGCTTTTCTCATATTTTTCAGTCCATTCAAACTTTTTAGTCTTACGAGTAAGTCGAGTTAATGGGGTCGCGAGCTATGCAAAATCCTTAACAAATCTACGATAGTACCCTGCCAATCCTATGAAACTTCTTAATTCCGTGGGTGTGGTTGGCCTTTCCCAATTTGAGACTGCCTCTATCTTGGAGGGGTCAACCAATACTCCTTCCTTATTGATCACATGTCCTAAAAAATGTACTTTATTCCTCCAGAATTCGTACTTCAAAAATTTGGCATACAACTGTTCTTTCCTGAGTATTACTAGGGCTATCCTCAAATGCTCTACATGTTCTGCCTCGGTCTTTGAGTAGATTAAAATATCATCAATAAAAACTATCACAAATTTTTTCAAATACTTCTTGAACACCCTATTCATGAAATCCATGAATGTCGTTGGGGCATTAGTTAATCCAATGGACATCACTAAGAACTTATAGTGTCCATATCTAGTACGGAACGTAGTCTTAGGAATATCTTCGGGTTTAATCTTCAGTTGATGGCATCAAGTCCTCAGGTCGATCTTAAAAAAGTAGACAACATCCTTTAGCTGGTTGAACAAATCATCTATTATTGGTAACAGGTATCTATTCTTTATGGTTAGCTTGTTCAACTGTCGGTAGTCGATGCACAGTCTCCTACTCCCATCCTTCTTCTTAACGAACAACACAGGTGCCCCCCAAGGAGACACACTGGGTCGTAGCATACCCTTCTCCAATAGTTCTTGTAACTAGGTAGCTAATTTCTTCATTTCTAATGGGGCTAACCGATATGGTGCCTTCAAAACTGGCGCCGTCCTTGGGGCTAACTCAATAGCAAACTCAATTTCTCTATTGGGTGGTAACCCCGAAAGATTTTGTGGAAATACATCTTCAAACTCGTTGACTATTGGGATATCCTGTAAGTTTCTCACCTCTCTCTAGGTTTCCACCACATAGGCTAAGTGAGCCTCGCTTCCTTTTCGTAATAACTCTTCGGTCTGGGCCATGGTCAAAAAAATTTTTGTTTGTCTCTTTCCTCTAAATATGATTTCCTTCTTCCTTGGGGTATTTAACTTAACCTTTTTCCCTCTACAGTCTATCTGAGCATCATTTCTAGACAACCAATCCATTCCCAAAATTATATCAAATTCCCCTAGTTTAAGAGGAATCAGATCAACACTAAAAGATTGTTCCCCTATGTCTAATTTGCAATCCGGGTGAATTTAGTTAACGGGGATGACATCATGATTAGTTATTTCTACATGTAATAACTCTTTTAAGGGTTTAGCTTTAAGTTTCAATTTATGCGAAAAGTCCCTCAATATAAAGATTTAGTTGCTCCATAATCAAATAAAATATTTGCACTACTGAATTAAGAGAAAAGGTACCTGCTATAACAAGTCTTTTTATTTGATTAGCTACTGAACTGTCATGTTAAAAAACCTAGAAGTTGGTGGCTTGTTGGAGGTAGCCTTGCTCACCCCTGAAGCCGCTGGTTTGTTCATTGGGAAATCCTTCTTCATATGACCATGGCGTCCACACTGATAATAATTGATGATATTACTAACGACAGGGGTCGGCAAATTACAATTGATAGAATAGTGACCCGCCCGACCACACTTAAAACAGGTTGTTAATCTTGATCTTCACACCCCAGAATGCATCTTTCCACAAGTACTACATGTTGGTAATGGGGGTCGAGATTGGTTGGAATAGCACATTCTTGATTTCTGGCCACTCTGGATCACACTTACACTCATAGGTCGTCTAAATCCAGCATTCCTTCCTGTTAGGGACACTGCTCCTTGGTTAAACTTGCTTGGGAAGTTCCCCCTGCAAAACTTCCATCCATACTCATACTCTTCCTTTTTATCCCTCCATTCTCTCTTTCCTTCTGCATCTGTTCCCTTCCTGCTTCCACAACTGTTGCCTTCTGCACCAGGGTGGCACAGTCCTTAAACTCAAAGATTGCCACCCTATTCTTAATCCACTACTTTAATCCCTGTTGAAACCTTCTTGCTTTCTTCTCCTTGGTATACACAAATTATGGTACAAATATTGATAACTCTATAAACTTGGCCTCATTTTTTGCTACTGACAAATTATTCTGCTTTAGTTCCAAAAACTTGAGCTCCATCTGATTCTCCATAAACCTCAGGAAGTACTTTTCCAGAAATAATTGACTGAATCTCCTCCAGGTTATGATAGGATATGTCTCCATATTTCTCTTGGCCTCCTACCAGTAGTTGGCCTCTCCTTTCAAAAGGTAAGTAGAAAATACAGTCTTCAGTGCCTAATCAATACTTAGAATCTCAAAGGATTTCTCCATCCCCTTCAGCCATGCTCTTGCCTTAAATAGGTCAGCTGATCCATGGAACTCAGGGGGCTTAAGTGAATTTAAGGCCTTGAAAGAATCTGCCACAATAGTATTGTTTCCCTGGTGTAATGGATTTGGGAGACATTCCAAGTTTTTCCTGAGTAGGTGCATAAATTTCCCCATGGGATTCATGCATGGGTTCTCTCCTTGCTGTTCAACTTCAGTTTCCTCTACTTCAAATTCTCCAACATTAAAAGTCTCATCTTCCTCTCTGTAATAGGAGTCATCCTATACATTATAATCCTCTTCTTCCTCTTTACTGTGTTCTTTGTTCCTTCCATCTCGGTTATGGCTTCCTTGGTCCTCAAACGCAGGGTTTTCCCTAGTTCTCATTCTTCTTGGCGACATACTGCTGATAATTTTGGAAAATTCACTGTTAGGTTTTAATCATTTGTATAAAGTTTTATCCTGTACAATCATTTTATCTTTGGAAAATGAATCCCATATTTCTATATAGATATGACAATTTTAATCGCAAGTAGTGCATATAAGCAATAAGGATAATCTGATGATCTTATCACAAAAAAACTGAACTGAACTAAAAGGAAACAAATATATACATGGTACTAGAAATACATAATCCGATCCAGTCAAAAGAACATCAGTCCCACCAACATCTGGTCAAAAGTGAAATACATCAGTCTATCCATCTAGTTAGAAGAGGGATAAAAATATACAAGTGAAACTATCCTGAAAAATCGGCACTCTACTATGGCCATCTGTAACTCGAAGGCTAGACTACTACATCACCATCTATGAATCAACCATCGGTATGGGTCAAGTCTCTCACCCTAGCCATCGTACGCCTGAAGATATCCTCCGCCTCTGTCCTGGACACCCTGCCATCCCTATCTCTACGAAGAGCTCGAATCCTCAATCGAGCCCTTAGCTCAATCCTAGTCAGCTCCCTCCTAGAAACTCGAGGGATGGTGGATCTCCTTTCATGAAGGAGTGCAAACCTAGCATCTCTATCAGCATCCAACTCCCTCCTCGACTCATCCAACCTGGCCTCAGCAACGGCCAACTTTGCACTCACACTGCCCACTATCCAGTTATGTATAAGCAAAGGTACTCCCTCTACACGGGCATGGAGTGGGGTATCTGGCTCAGCTGTTGGGGCATTCTCAATCTTCTGGGCCTTAGAGCTAAGATCCTCAAAGTCATTATCAGAAGGGCTATGTGGTAGTGGTGGAGGGGTAGGGGCTCTAGCAGTAGAGAGTAGAGGCAGGTGAATATCAGTTTAGCCAACAACATCATCAACAAGCTTCTCAGTATGGGCCACATCATCCGAATTATAGAACTACTCGGTATCCTCCACAGCCGGAACCTCCTTCGCGTCCTTCTCCTCAGAATTCACATCAGCAAGTGTTTTAGTATCATCCACGGGATCCCTTTCACCAGAATCCTCATGAACAAGTGGCTCAGTATCCTCCGAGGGATCCTCCTCATCAACAAAATTTTAATCCGGGCCCTGAATAGGCTCAATCCGATCCTCAGCACGTAGCAATGCATCATCGTGCCTCTGCTCATACATATCAAGGTCCACGTCCTCTCGCTCCTACACATTAAACCAATTATGTTACTATCATGATATTTATAAGGGTTCCCATAAGGCTTTTAACTATTAGTACTACATTACGTAACCCGACTATGAACTTGGAAATAGTTCTTATTATTATATTAGTGAATCTATTATTTTAACGCGCATCATCTCTGAGGTTTATAACGCTTAGCTCTGATACCATTTCTATAACACCCACAGATCCGGGGTCGAGGATCCGGGTTGCCACAGTCTCCATTTCCATTAATAACACTTAACTTAAATAAAAAATAATTAACTGCATGCTATGACCCCGCAATAATACATAATCCACAACACGTTATAGTCCCAGAGATGAAACTGGGAAAGTATCGGTCATAAGATCCACAAGTTATAAGATATTACAAACCCAAAATGATTAGTTAATAAGTTTACATGTTTCTTGCCATTATCTAACACAAAAAATAATTATAAATAAGTTTGATTCCCAAAAGCTGAAGCTTAGTCTATAGGTAGATCTACCTCTACAACAATAGTGGCTACCATCTTAACGGCTAGTCGCGGGCATTTCCAATGGACTTGCGTGGGGTTCCCATGAGTATGGCCATCTTGCTTAGCCATTGTTGTGTGATAAATAAGTAAAGAAAGAGTAAGCAACACATCCCATCTGATAATATTTATTTGATCAATAATGCAGAATATATTTTTCATATTATTTCTGGAAATCTTTGTCATGCATAATATAAACAAGGTCTCAATATATTTTACAGGACGAAGTTACGAGGTACTTCAATATATATATTTTTCATAAAATTCCTGAAAACTTATATTGTACAAATTATAAATAATTTTTCAAATGTAAATCATACAAGATTAAATTACAAGGTATTCTGTATATATTATTTTCGTAAAAACCCTTGAGGGCCTTTGTTCCCTCAAGAAAAATCAAATCTCGGAATATCATTTAAAAGATGAAGCTACGAGATAATTCATTTTGAAAATATCATTTTGAACGCATGACCCTGCCAACATTCATCGATCACCCAGCCGTAGCTTTCCAATCGAGGGTCCTCTCGATAATGTTGTAGAAAAAATATCTAATCTGAATGTTGAACTACTTTTTATAGTATCACCGCATTAGGTTGTGCAATTTATGATTATCAATCACAGTCGTACTACCCCACTTTATGCCTACATGTAGGGAAGAATAATATGATTTACTTGTCCATAGATCCTGGACTCCTAAGGAATGAACCACCTTTCCGGAACTTCCTGGAAATTTGGGCCTAATAATTAATGTTGGACCAACGCCACTCGGTCTCTTACGCCAACTCCTAGTTTCATTAAAATCTATGACTCTGAAACATAAAGTTCGCCTCCCTCTTCCCCAAGTATAAACTTGTTAATAGGGCTCCACAAAGAAGTCGTATCAGCTTGGAAAGGGGAAATTCACCAATA
Organism: Apium graveolens; assembly: GCF_009905375.1. Lineage (NCBI taxonomy): Eukaryota > Viridiplantae > Streptophyta > Magnoliopsida > Apiales > Apiaceae > Apium > Apium graveolens. The sequence goes on along the minus strand of NC_133648.1, from coordinate 300,007,150 downwards.
TTGGTCAAAATACAATGTTCAAATTATAGTTTATAAGCCCAACATTTAAATAATTCTTCAATTATCGTAATACATGATTTCAAAACATGCATGCATTTGTATCGCATTATAAAACATAAAGTCTTTGATCACAACAACAACAACAAAGAGGGTTTGAATATTTTCCTGATTGTCTCGGGGTGGTAGTGGGTTTCGCGTTGGTCCGATAATCTATAAACAATAACATTACTCGGGATTAGTCATTGATCGCTTATAAAACTAAGCCTTGACTATCATATATGTTAACGCTCATTTTTAAGTAATTGATTAACATTCTCGCTTGCACACTCTCGACTCTATAATTTTTATAAAATCAAAAAATAATCTTTTTTAACGTGAAACCTTCACGAGGACCTTACTAACTGCCTATAACACTTTAAGTAAAAGTTTTATGATCTAAGAAGTCTTTTGCGGGTTTTGAAAATAGTTTCAAAGTTACATATAAGGTAGGGGTGGTTTCGCGAATCATCGTTTACTAAAACAATCATTTTTCCTGGACCGTATATCCGTTTAACACGATCTATACATCAAAACGAAGCTTAAAATATGAACTAACTAATAATGGCAGTGGTAATGTTCAACAGTGGGTTATTCAAATACAAGGTTACACACAAAAAGAGGAATTATAAAATAGGGCATTACAACGAATATAAACTAACTATTTTAAAATTTTAAACTACACCAAACCATCCTCAATCCAACCAGAAACTCAAGATCTCATCATCATCAAATATTCTATGTCAAAACCTCTCAAGAATACCAACTTATAACTAGCACAAATCATGGATCAACCAACAACAATCATCATTACACTAACTTAGATAATCATAACCTTCAACATGCTTTATACTTTCATCCATTAACAATCATCAAAACAAATACTTAAAACTCATTCAACTCAACTTAATACTAAGAGTTCAAAGGTATTATACCTTCCTTGGAGTGTGGGTTGTCACTAGAAGCCTCATAAAGCCCTTATATAGCCTTACTAAACTTGGATCTTTAAAGAAAACTTAAAAAAAGCAACATTAGTACTTGATGATAACTATTCATCATAATCTTTGATGATTTATGTGGACTATCTAGGCATGGTTTTTGTCACGCCCCCAACTTAAGCAACAAATTAAATATAACTATTACAACATTTTAAAAAGAAGTACACATAACCAACTCCAAGATCTTACAGTTTAGGGTTTGGAACAGCCCAACACTACAATCTATTATAACTGATTTTAAATAGCGAGTCCTCACACAAAACTACTATCTCTTATTCTACCTGAGCTCGAACATAAGCATCAGCATCACAGGTCTTACGGGTAGTCTGCTTGAATCTAACCATAGCTGCTAGCTGTAATATCAGGGTAAAGCAAGGAGTGAGCCAAATGCTCAACAAGTGCTAACAGTATGACACAAAACATTATTCGAGGTATACATTAAAGAATGACAATGGAAAGACATAACCAATGATAACAAGGGATAAAACTATGAGTGATGGCATCATTTTTACTTGTATCAAAACAAATTTCAAAATCATGTCTTAATCAAAATCATTTTATGACGCTACGGATTACAGCCGGTGATCAGCCGCGAAGTAATCCCGAACCTCGCTGGGTTCTAAAACATTAATGGGAATCCCTAGGCAACTTTTAAGCCTAATATAAGTGTGGAAAGGACTCGCGTCTCAGTCCAGATCCACCATTCAAAGAAAACATTTATCCCCCATTGGGATTGAAAACCCACATTTTATTTATTTCAAAAACTGATGCCGAATTATAACAAATCTCTTTTTACAGTAAACATCTTTATCAAGGGATTATAGATCAACTTGAAACATGGGAAATATTGTACTAAATCTCAGGGCCACGATTCACAAAACTATACTCTATTAAAGTAACTGAATGGTTTTCATATATCAAAGATTTTGACAAGGGGATTTAGTGAGGCTTTTGGATATTATAAAAAGGGTAATGCCAAATTGGGCTTTAAGCAATGGTTTCTCATCAAGGTTCAAGTGCTGGATCATCAAGAAGGTAAGCTTCATGAATATTAAGGGTGTTAAGGTATGAAGAATGATCTTTAACTCAGGACATATCAGAGTTGTCAAGCTTTAAGATAAGAAAGAGGGTATCAATCAATGAGGAATCATATTGGTAAGTATCTGACTATCAGAGTTCAAGGTAAGGTTCTATAGGGGTTCAAGTATCAGGATTAGATATTAATACTTAGGAATCATTAGCATGTTAATCAAGAGGATCAATCAAGTATTATAACAACTCTTTATTTTATCATGGCCTTCAACTATCATGAAAAGACTTTTGAACTACTTGCAATTGGTACTCGAGGGTTCATGGCATCTCTATATAATTCAAAGATAAACATAAGATACGCTTGATTTAATATATCAAATGACACAGGATAGTTGTAGCAATGTATGAACTATTAGCAGTAAATACGAAGGTCAAGTTGAATCACTTGCCTTGAGAAAGGCTGGTCTGGTCTGACTGGTAGGAGCAACTGGAGCTTCACTCAACCTTTATGGCAAGTTTTCCCTCGTCTCGAGATCCTACATAAATAATAATAATCCTCATTATAATATATTCGCACCAACTTAACTTATTTACAACCCGAAATTAAACACGGATGGCACTTAGGCCTATATGCACTTAATTTTTATATACACTTTTAAATTATAAAGGTACACACATAGCCACATAATCAGATATCATATATTAATACCAAATAACACCATATACACCATAATGCAACACTAGGCTTGGATGATCTCGACTCACAACTTAAGTCACTTCTAAGTGTTCTAAAACTATGTGATAAGTGAAAGTGCTCACTGGTGCAAATTTCAGAATGATAACTATAGTTTCTTGAGTGCACTAGACACTCTTAAACTACAAGTTTTCCTTCAAAACTTTTACACAAGACTCTCCTGACCTAAGGGCATCTCACAAACTTGATGTGGCTCAAGGGCCTGGCTTGGGCCTAAGCTAAAAGTCCAAGGTTCCCCTGTTTTTCTAGGCAGAAAACACCCTGACTTGAATTAACTTGTGACACATGGTTCTAACTCATTTCCTATGAACTATGGTTGGAAAAACTTCTCTGACACTCCCTCTAACTAAGGCCCAACAGGGCCTAATGAGGGCCTACCCATGACATGGTCAAATCTCCCTATTTCTAAGTTGCAACAAAACTGTCCCCTGCTGGACAGATTTTGTTATTCTACTTGTGCACGTAACCAAATGACATGCAAACCTCCAACCAACACCTAAAACCTTTTATATACTCCCAATACTAACTTCTGGTGGCTTGGGTCTCAAAGTGCACAACAATGACATGGTCAAAACTCACTCTAAACCTCAGGGTACTAAACTGATTTTCTGCAGAAACTATAACTCTCCTTTCTCCAAGGTTTTGACTTGACAAACTCAACTACCAACAACCCTATACCCAAACCAAGACTTAAACATGGTGATCTACTGAACTAACTCCCTTATTCTCAAAATAACTTTGGTGGAGATCATCCTTACCTAATGTGCAATTATGGCAAAACAAAAGAAACTACACTTCAAAACTCACAAATCATTAAGTTTTTGAAACAACAAGATATACATTTTTATAAAAGATAACCACGAATTATTACCATACATCAAGGAGCATTAATCAATATTAACACCTTATTCCTACTGAAATTAGAGCTTACTAACAAAATCTTTCCAAATGATCAAAATCTTATATCATTCTAAGAGAAATCCACATGCATGCATGTCTTCGAGTTTTGTAAACCAAAACAACATACTTTCTACATATATTCTATCATAAAATTGACATGCAAGACTAGCATAAGCTATACAAGTTTCATGCCATTATCACATAAACATACAAAAATTGAACAAAGCAACAAAAATGATCTTAAGGACCATTCATTCAGCTCTCTTAAGGTCATGGCCGAATGAAATGGAAGGGAATGGCCATTTAACATCAAGAGGTTCTTTCTCAAGACTTGGCACTTCACCGTTCCTTGTAGTCCTCTCAAAAACAACCTTAAATCCATAAGAATCAAGATTGTACTTTGAGTTCCAACTAGAACCTTAACATGCAACCTTAAAACTTAAACTTTCTACTCAAAACTCTTTGAAATATGAGTGATCATGGTATGGGAAGTAACATTTACTTGTATAGAGGGTGGAAGCTTGGTAGAGGAATGAAGAAAAATGGGGAGGGGTGGTTTCGGATATAATGCCGAGAGTGAGGGAGAGAAGGGTCGAGAGTGAGAGAGGGAGGAGGGATGGAGGAGAAAATGTGGTGGTGAATGGAGTGAATGATCATGCCATTTGCTTGTTTTTATGGTTTTTGATTTAAAAAATGTGAGTGGGAATGAGAATTGACAAGACTACCCTTCCACTTATACTTGGATCATTTTGCATGCAAGGGTAAAAAAGGTATTTGGCTAGAAAATAAGAGTTAGTGGGGTGGTTATTGACTCTTTAGCCCTTTTGGATTGAATAGAAGGGATTTGCATGCAAGGATAACTATGTAATTTACTAATTATGACAATTAATACTTATAAAGATTTAATTTTATAAAATAAAACACAAGTTCAAAAATTATAAAATTTATACCATAAAATAACTTGGATTTTTAGAAATTTTATAAAACTACTTTTGAAATTTGTGAGCAAAATAACTTTTAAAAAGAAATTTATTCAAGGTTTAAAATATTCTTTATAAATCAAAAATGAAAGAGATAAATAAACTTTTGATTTGAAAAAAATCATATACCACGTATCGAAAATTTAAGATGCAGAAATTCTCATTTACACAAGCATACAATAATTGAATATTTTGGCATTCGGCTTTATAACTACACCAAATTTACAATTAATATTACACGGAAATGCCGGTTGTAACATCCTCTCCCCCTCTAGGGATTCTGTCCCCAGAATCTAAGAGAACAGATGAGGATACCAGGAACGCATATCAGACTCTAACTCCCAAGTCGATTCTTCGACCTTAGTGTTCCTCCAAAGCACTTTTACTAACTTTACTGACTTATTTCTAAGGCTCCTCTCTTGCCAGTCGAGTATTTTAACTGGTTGTTCCACAAATGACAGGTCTGCCTGAATTTCTACAGGTTCATATTCTATCACATGGCTAGCGTCAGGATTGTACTTCTTAAGCAATGACACATGGAACACATTATGCACATGCTGATACCGAGGTGGTAAGGCCAACTCATAGGCCACCTTTCCCACTTGACTCAATATTTCAAAAGGACCTATGTATCTAGGTGCTAACTTCCCTTTCTTGCCAAATCTAGTCAACCCTTTTCTAGGTGACACCTTCAACAAAACAGCTTCGCCAATTTGGAATTGAACATCCTTACGCGCTGGATCCGTATACTTCCTCTGTCTATCTTGAGCAGCAAGCAACCTTTTCTGAATTAACTTGACTGAATTATGCAACTGTTGTACCAATTCCGAGCCGAGAATTCTTCCTTCTCCTACTTCATCCCAACTTGTTGCTGATCTACATTTTCGCCCGTATAAAGCTTCGTATGGTGGCATGCCGATACTGGAATGATAGCTATTGTTGTAAGAGAATTCAATCAATGGCAAGTGATCGTCCCAACTTCCTGCAAAATCGATTGCACAACTGCGCAACATGTCTTCGATTGTTTGAATTATCCTTTCGCTTTGTCCATCAGTCTGCGGGTGGTATGCCGTGCTCATATTCAATTTCATGCCAAGACATTCCTGAAATTGCTTCCAGAATCTCGAGTTAAATTGGGGATGTCTGTCTGAAACTATTGATACAGGTATTCCATGCCTCAGTACGATTTCGCGCACATACAGATGAACCAACTTGTCCCGTGACGACTTCTCGTTAATTGGAAGGAAATGCGCTGACTTCGTAAGACGATCAACTATAACCCATATTGTGTCATGCCCGGATTTCGTTCGCGGTAGTCCTACTATAAAGTCCATAGCGATATTTTCCCATTTCCATTCTGGAATCTTCAGGGGCTGAATTAATCCGCTTGGTCGTTGATGTTCGACCTTCACTTTCTGACAAGTATAACACTTCGCAACCCATTCTGCCACGTCTCGCTTCATATTTGGCCACCAAAAGTTCTTCTTTAAGTCTCGATACATCTTGGTACTTCCCGGGTGGATTGAAAATTTTGAATTGTGGGCTTCATGGAGGATTTCATTCTTTAATTCAGGTACATGAGGAATCCATATTCTGGAAGAAAACCTTAGTATCCCTTGCTCATCCCTTTGAGTATTAATCTCCTCTCTAGATAACTGATTCTTCTCTTTCTCCATTACTTCTTCTTGACATTTCTTTATCTTTTCCACTAGTGTTGGCTGAAAAGTCATTGCGTGACAAACTTCCTCAACTTTTCCACAATCACAAAGTTCCAGTTCGAATCTCTTGATTTCTTCAGATAATTCCTTTGGTGTTGTCATCTTATTCGGTCTCTCTTTCCTACTTAGAGCATCGGCCACAACATTCGCCTTTCCAGCATGGTAATTTATCGAGCAGTCATAGTCCTTGATCAATTCCAGCCATTACCTCTGCCTCATATTGAGCTCCTTCTGAGTGAAAATGTACTTTAAACTCTTGTGATCCGTGTAGATTTCACACTTTTCTCCGTAGAGGTAATGTCTCCAAATCTTAAGTGCGAACACTATGGCGGCTAGTTTCAAGTCATGCGTCGGGTACTTTAACTCATGTGGTTTCAACTGTCTTGACGCATATGCGATCACTTTACTGTGTTGCATCAACACACAACCCAAACCCTTATGTGAAGCGTCACTGAATATTACAAAGTTTCCTTGATCATCTGGTAGCACTAACACCGGAGCTGTTACCAATCTCTGTTTCAACTTTTGAAAGCTATCCTCACATTCTGCACTTCATTCAAACTTTTGATTCTTTCTGGTTAACTTGGTCAATGGCGTGGCAATTTTCGAAAAATCCTTGACAAACCTTCTGTAGTATCCTGCCAACCCTAGAAAACTTCGTACTTCCGTAGGAGTCTTTCGCCTTTCCCAACTCATAACTGCCTCAATCTTTGCCGGATCCACTTTAACTCCCTCATTTCCAATGACATGCCCCAAAAATTGAACTTCCTTTAACCAAAACTTAAATTTGGTAAACTTGGCATACAACTTCTCTTGACGAAGTATTTCCAATGCTATCCATAGGTGCTGCTTATGTTCTTCTTCCGACTTAGAATAAATAAGGATGTCATCAATTAATACCATGACAAATTTGTCCAAATACTTCTTAAATACTCGATTCATCAGATCAATAAATGCGGTCGGGGCGTTGGTCAGTCCAAACGGCACTACTAAGAATTCATAATGCCCATATCTGGTCCTGAATGCGGTCTTGGGAATATCTTCTTCTTTGATCTTTAATTGATGGTATCCCGATCTCAAGTCAATCTTTGAAAAGCATTTTGCTCCCTTCAGCTGGTCAAAAAGGTCATCTATTCTTGGTAGTGGGTAGCGGTTCTTGATCGTTACCTTATTCAACTCCCGATAGTCTATGCATAATCGCATACTCCCATCTTTCTTCTTGACAAACAGAACAGGTGCTCCCCATGGCGACGTACTTTGCCGTATCACTCCCTTATCCAACAATTCTTGTAGCTGGCTCGCCAACTCTTTCATTTCTGCTGGTGCCATCCTATATGGGGCCTTTGAAACTGGTTCCGTTCCTGGAGCAAGGTTGATCTCGAACTCGATTTGTCGATCTGGTGGTAAGCCTGGTAGTTCGTCGGGAAACACATCGGGAAACTCGTTAATTACAGGAATATCTTCTATGTTAGGGCTGCCTTTTTCTGAATCCACTACATAAGCTAGGAACGACTCACAACCTTTTCTAAGTAGCTTCTTAGCCTGAACAATTGTAAGAAATAGTTGCTCTTGCCTCTGCCCCTTAAATACTACCTTCTCTCCACTCTTCATCTTTAAATACACTTTCTTGGTCTTACAATTAATCTGAGCGCTATTCTCTCCTAACCAATCCATTCCTAAAATTATGTCAAACTCTCCCAACTTGAAGAGTATCAAGTCGGCTGAAAACTTATACCCCGAAATATCAATCTCACACTTTGGACAAGATTGATTCACAGGAATCTTCTCTTGGTTCGCAATTACCACATTTACTACCTCACTCATAATCATTTTATCACATTGAAGCTTATCAATAAAAGATTCTGATATGAAAGATCTTGTTGCTCCCGAATCAATCAATACTTTAGCTTTGACATTATTGAGTAAAAGTGTACCTGCTATCACCTCAGAATTCTGAACAGCATCCTTCATCTTCAGATCAAATGTCCTTGCTGATGCTTGCGGGGTTGGTGTAGGTGGTGGAGGTAATGCCAATACCTTAGCTGGCATGCTCGCATTGGTACTTGCCACGTTCATCAGAGCTTTGACCGGTCCGGTTGCCTTGCACTCCCTAGCTATTTGTCCAGTCTTCCCACACTTGTAACACGTAACTCCTGGCTTCGGTTTCTTGCACTCATTTGCCAAATGTCCCTTCTGATTGCACCTATAACATGTCATGCTCAACTTATTACACACTTCGGGGTGCCTTCTTCCACAGTGCTTGTATTCCGGTCTCTGGAACCTGTTTTCTCCAACTTGCCCTTGGCTTGCCTGATTGTTCCCCTTTGATTCTTTCCTTTTACCCAAATTTCCCTTCTTTTGAAAATTTCCGCCCTTATGGAAACCAATCCTCTTTACATTGTAATCTTGTAAACTTCCTGCTTCAGACTTTTCTCCATAAAATGGAACCTTCCTCTTCTTGTTATCCCTTTCCTTCCTTGACTGCGTCCCATTATTCTCAATCAGAGCAGCTTTCTGTACTACTCCCGCATAAGTTTCAAGCTCAAACATAGCCACTCTATCTCTGATCCAAGGCTCCAATCCTTGCTGAAATTTCTTTTCTTTTTCAACCTCAGTGCTGGTATACTTTGTCACAAACCTTGACAACTCAGTAAACTTCTTCTCATACTCCAGTACAGTCATGTTCCCTTGCTTCAGCTCCAAAAATTTGAGCTCCATCTGATTCTGCATGTACTTAGGGTATTACTTGTCCAGAAATAACTTCTTAAATCTCTCCCAAGAAACCTGCTGAGTTACTTCCATAGCTTTTACTGACTCCCACCAATAGATGACTTCTCCCTTCAAGAAGTAAGTAGCATACGACGTCTTCTGATCGTCTCCTAACTGTACCAACTCAAAAGCCCTTTCCATCTCCCTGATCCAGTGATTGATACCAAAACCTGTCACGCCCTAACTTAAGCAACAAATTAAATATAACTATTACAAAATTTTAAAAAGAAGTAAACATAAACAACTCCAAGATCTTATAGTTTAGGGTTTGGAACAGCCCAACACTACCATCTATTACAACTGATTTTAAATAGCGAGTCCTCACACAAAACTACTATCTCTTATTCTACCTGAGCTCGAACATAAGCATCAGCATCACAGGTCTTACGGGCAGTCTGCTTGAATCTAACCATAGCTGCTAGCTGTAATATCAGGGTAAAGCAAGGAGTGAGCCAAATGCTCAACAAGTGCTAACAGTATGACACAAAACATTATTCGAGGTATACATTAAAGAATGGCAATGGAAAGACATAACCAATGAGAACAAAGGATAAAACTATGAGTGATGGCATCATTTTTACTTGTATTAAAACAAATTTCAAAATCATGTCTTAATCAAAATCATGTTATGACGCTACGGATTACAGCCGGTGATCAGCCGCGAAGTAATCCCGAACCTCGCTGGGTTCTAAAACATTAATGGGAATCCCTAGGTAACTTTTAAGCCTAATATAAGTGTGGAAAGGACTCGCGTCTCAGTCCAGATCCACCATTCAAAGAAAACATTTATCCCCCTTTGGGACTGAAAACCCACATTTTATTTATTTCAAAAATTGATGCCGAATTAGAACAAAATCTCTTTTTACAGTAAACATCTTTATCAAGGGATTATAGATCAACTCAAAACACGGGAAATATGGTACTAAATCTCAGGGCCACGATTCACAAAACTGAATGGTTTTCATATATCAAAGATTTTGACAAGGGGATTTAGTGAGGCTTTTGGATATTATAAAAAGGGTAATGCCAAATTGGGCTTTAAGCAATGGTTTCTCATCAAGGTTCAAGTGCTGGATCATCAAGAAGGTAAGCTTCATGAATATTAAGGGTGTTAAGGTATGAAGAATGATCTTTAACTCAGGACATATCAGAGTTGTCAAGCTTTAGGATAAGAAAGAGGGTATCAATCAATGAGGAATCACGTTGGTAAGTATCAGACTATCAGAGTTCAAGGTAAGGTTCTATAGGGGTTCAAGTATCAGGATGAGATATTAATACTTAGGAATCATTAGCATGTTAATCAAGAGGATCAATCAAGTATTATAACAACTCTTTATTTTATCATGGCCTTCAACTATCGTGAAAAGACTTTTGAACTACTTGCAATACGTACTCGAGGGTTCATGGCATCTCTATATAATTCAAAGATAAACATAAGATACGCTTGATTTAATATATCAAATGACACAGGATAGTTGTAGCAATGTATGAACTATTAGCAGTAAATACGAAGGTCAAGTTGAATCACTTGCCTTGAGAAAGGCTGGTCTGGTCTGACTGGTAGGAGCAACTGGAGCTTCACTCGACCTTTATGACAAGTTTTCCATCGTCTCGAGATCCTACATAAATAATAATAATCCTCATTATAATATATTCTCACCAACTTAACCTATTTACAACCCGAAATTAAACACGGATGACACTTAGGCCTATATGCACTTAATTTTTATATTCACTTTTAAATTATAAAGGTACACACATAGCCACATAATCACATATCATATATTAATACCAAATAACACCATATACACCATAATCCAACACTAGGCTTGGATGATCTCGACTCACAACTTAAGTCACTTGGTCGCTAAACTAGACAAAGTCTTCAAATTTTTGGCTTCCTAACTCGATGTGCCTTTACTAAACTATCCAAGACCTATTGACCCCCACTTATGCCTTTTGCTCAACTGACCTTATACTATCTTACAACTATGGTTGTCAACCTAAATCTCGCTTCTAAGTTTTCTAAAACTATGTGATAAGTGAAAGTGCTCACTGGTGCAAATTTCAGAATGATAACTATAATTTCTTGAGTGCATTAGACACTCTTAAACTACAAGTTTTCCTTCAAAACTTTTACACAAGACTCTCCTGACCTAAGGGCATCTCACAAACTTGATGTGGCTCAAGGGCCTGGCTTGGGCCTTCTTAGGCCTAAGCTAAAAGTCCAAGGTTCCCCTGTTTTTCTGGGCAGAAAACGCCCTGACTTGAATTAACTTGTGACACATGGTTCTAACTCATATCCTACAAACTATGGTTGGAAAAACTTCTATGACACTCCCTCTAACTAAGGCCCAACAGGGCCTAATGAGGGCCTACCCATGACATGGTCAAATCTCCCTATTTCTAAGTTGCAACAAAACTGTCCCCTGCTGGACAGATTTTGTTATTCTACTTGTGCACCTAACCAAATGACATGTAAACCTCCAACCAACACCTAAAACCTTTTATATACTCCCAATAATAACTTCTGGTGGCTTGGGCCTCAAAGTGCACAACAATGACATGGTCATAACTCACTCTAAACCTCAGGGTACTAAACTGATTTTCTGCAGAAACTATAACTATCCTTTCTCCAAGGTTTTGACTTGACAAACTCAACTACCAACAACCCAATACCCAAACCAAGACTTAAACATGGTGATCTACTGAACTAACTCCGTTATTCCCAAAATAACTTTGGTGGAGATCATCCTTACCTAAGGTGCAATTATGGCAAAACAAAAGAAACTACACTTTAAAACTCACAAATCATTAAGTTTTTGAAACAACAAGATATACATTTTTATAAAAGATAACCACGAATTATTACCATGCATCAAGGAGCATTAATCAATATTAACACCTTATTCCTACTGAAATTAAAGCTTACTAACAAAATCTTTCCAAATAATCAAAATCTTATAACATTCTAAGAGAAATCCACTTGCATGCATGTCTTCGAGTTTTGTAAACCAAAACAACATACTTTCTACATATATTCAATCATAAAATTGATATGCAAGCCTATCATAAGCTATACCTAGATGATCACTTAGCATGCAAAGAGTTTTATCAAATTTTCACTACAAGTTTTATGCCATTATCACATAAACATACAAAAATTGAACAAAACAACAAAAATGATCTTAAGGACCATTCATTCGGCTCTCTTAAGGTCATGGCCGAATGAAATGGAAGGGAATGGCCATTTAACATCAAGAGTTTCTTTCTCAAGACTTGGCACTTCACCATTCCTTGTAGTCCTCTCAAAAATAACCTTAAATCCATAAGAATCAAGATTGTACTTTGAGTTCCAACTAGAACCTTAACATGCAACCTTAAAACTTAAACTTTCTACTCAAAACTCTTTGAAATATGAGTGATCATGGTATGGGAAGTAACATTTACTTGTATAGAGGGTGGAAGCTTGGTTGAGGAATGAAGAAAAATGGGGATGGGTGGTTTCGGCTATAATGCCGAGAGTGAGGGAGAGAAGGGCCGAGAGTGAGAGAGGGAGGAGGGAGGGAGGAGAAAATGTGGTGGTGAGTAGAGTGAATGATCATGCCATTTGCTTGTTTTTATGGTTTTTGATTTAACAAATGTGAGTGGGAATGAGAATTGACAAGACTACCCTTCCACTTATACTTGGATCATTTTGCATTCAAGGGTAAAGAAGGTATTTGGCTAGAAAATAAGAGTTAGTATGGTGGTTATTGACTCGTTAGCCCTTTTGGATTGAATAGAAGGGATTTACATGCAAGGATAACTATGTAATTTACTAATTATGACAATTAATACTTATAAAGATTTAATTTTATAAAATAAAACACAAGTTCGAAAATTATAAAATTTATACCATAAAATAACTTGGATTTTTAGAAATTTTATAAAACTACTTTTGAAATTTGTGAGCAAAATAACTTTTAAAAATAAATTTATTCAAGGTTTAAAATATTCTTTATAAATCAAAAATGAAAGAGATAAATAAACTTTTGATTTGAAAAAAATCATATACCACATATCGAAAATTTAAGATGCAGAAATTCTCATTTACACAAGCATACAATAATTGAATATTTTGGCATTCGGCTTTATAACTACACCAAATTTACAATTAATATTACACGGAAATGCCGGTTGTAACAGTTTTTGATGCTCAAACTTCTAGGGTAACTAAATTATAACATGAATAATCCATAGAAATCATCTTAGGATTTATAGTGGAGTCAAGCTTGAGTTTGAGTTTCATATTTCTCCCTTTTTTACCTAGGCCGAGAGCAAGTAAAAAGGGGAGGGAGAGAGAGCTTATTTTGCTTGGGTGATTTTGGTTTATGTGCTAATAATGCTTGGTTAGCATAATATCTAAGTTCTTCCATTTTACTAAAGTGATTAGGTCATCAAGCTTGCCTCATCTCCATGCCAAGTGTTGATTTCTTATGGTGTGATGATGTCTTTTACTCTAATTCACTTGGTTAGATGCTAAATGGTTGGTTAAGTCTTGAACTAGCTTGGTTCCTTTCCTTTGCCACTTGCATAAGCTTGTTCCTTGATCGTTTAATTGTTTTACGGGTCATTTGTCTCTCATTCTCGTTGATCGTTTGAGGGAACATATCCGTGATTTATTGCTAGGGGTTCCCTAAAACCTTCTTAAGATCTTTTATTTCTCTATTAATACTCTTTTATAATCCTTAGATTTAATCCATTCAATATTAATGCTTTATACTTAATTCCTTCGGTGTCTAGTGGATTTTAGGGAAAAATTAAAGTGCTCATTTTCGAATTCTGATGACTTTTACACACACTCAAATTCATTACTTAACACAAATATGTACTCAGAATTTTCATAAAAGAACTTCTTTATAAGGTCGCCTGATAATATTTCACAATAAGCAAAATTTACTATTTATTAGGGTTTCAAATAGTTATAAAAATTTGGGTTATTACACTTTTTCCCTTCTTAAAGTTTTTATAGGCCATCCTTTTGAAGCTTTTTACCAATAGAGCAGCCATCTGTAGAATTTCTTCATCATTACCATGATCACTTTCAGTATCTAATTTATTATCAGTGTTTTAGTCTTTATTAGAGTTTGATGACTCGATATCAGACTTTTCAATCACAGCCTTTTCTTTTGAATGGCTTTTTCTCCCAACTTTCTCCCTTGATTTCTCTTCAAGCTTGAGTGAAACCTGTCTTGCTCTAGGCTTTTTCCTATTGCTTCTTTGCTCCATCTCCAGTTCATGAGTCCTCAACATACCATAGATCTCATTTAGAGATGTTTCATCAAGATCATAGTTGTCCCTTATTGATGTGACTTTCAAGTCCCACTACTTAGGGAGTGCAAGAAAAAAATTCAAGTTAGAATCTTCTGGATCATATACTTTATCAACTAGTGACAAGTCATTCATCAGCTTTTGAAACCTGTCATATATTTTAGTCAAGGACTCATCAGCCTTTGAGTCAAAGTGTTCATACTCCTAAGTGAGTATTGAGCTTTAATTATTCTTAATAGCAGTGGTGCCTTGACACTTGACCTCCAAAGTGTCCCAAATTTCCTTGGCAGTTTTGCATCCAATAACTCTATTGGACATCACACTGTCAAGAATTTTATTCCCAAACAATCTAACAAGAATTTTATGAAAATATATCAGTGTTTGAATATGCAAGTGTGCGGAATGAAATATGAATGTATTCAAAATATAAAGTTACTAAACACAAACATTTAAAACTTTCTGGTGGATTGATCTTTCCATTAGAGATATATACTGATTGAGAACTCTATGATGCAAGAATGCACAAAACTGTTTAGAAGTGAATTTACAAAGAGAGAGCTACGAAATTCTTAACAGATTATGCCTTATTTATTTCTTAGTTCTTTCAATCGATTTTTTTCTACTTGCTACTCTTGGTTTATATATCACCTAGTTACATGTGAAAAAGACAAACTAATAAAACAAAACTGTCTAAATCTAATCACATATTTCTTCATTTCTCCATCCAGCATCTTTGTATTTCTTCAAGTTAGCATGGAAATGGAAATGCTTCTTTGTTCTCAAAATCATGCTAATAGGCTGCCATATTCCTTTTGTATACAATCAACCCATGTGACTGTCAAGTCACTATCAACTCCTATTTGAATTTGTTATCCGTCGATATAACACCCTCCAAATCCGGGGTATAGATTTGGGGCATTATTAATAACAACTACAAACTAAACCTGCACAAGCGGAAAATAAAAATAATAATTACCCCGAACTATTACTACTCAGGATCTTTTAAGGGTTGAGTTGAAAACAAGAACCACATACTACACTTTATTATAAACCCAAATAAATAAAATCTGTCTCAAGAACTCCCTTTGTTATAAAACTTTATTCTATCTACATTCTCACCACACAACTTTTATTCAAAATACACAAAACTTTTACTCAACCCAACATTTCTACTTATCCTGTTACACCTGATCTGGTAATTCAAAGCTCTCTTCGGAAATAGGAAGGAACACTCTTGGTATAAGAGGGTCCCGCTGCTTGACTCGCTTCTTGACTACGCGGGTCCTGATGGGTTTCATTCTCTACCTTAACTGTAAAATAATAGGAATAACAATAAAAAGGGATGAGCCAAAATTGCTCAACAAGCCTGCAATAATATATATATATATATATAGTATAAAGAGAGAGAAATAAGTGAACCAATAAGCTGTTGGTTTGAACAACCATCTGTATCTGTATAGGATAATAATTTGCCAACACTGGCGAGTGCCAAATGAACAAGACTGGAAACAAGAACCAACATATGCACTATAACCTGCTGATCAGTCAAGATATAGTGCGGATCTACACCCAACTGCATAGATCCAACCAACATAAGGAGTACTCAGGAAACTATGGCCTATTAATTAAAGGTCTGGGTAAAACCCAGTCCGCATCGTAACCATCCAGTCCAAAGCTTAGCATCCGGAACAATCGGAATACTTTCGATGTATCCCAATACCAGGATATATCAAAGTATATGTAACAAGGGTAAAAGTATTGGAATATGAATAGAGGATTCAATAAATTGGGAGAAATCAAGAATCAAAATGAAATAGAAACAAGAATTAATAATTGGGTAACAGTGTATATGAACAATAATTATCAAAGGTAACTGATATGATAAAAGGAAATATAATTCACTATTCTGAATTTAGAATAGGGGAAGAACTTGCCTTGCGCGTACTTAACCTGGTTCAACTCACCGTCTTCTGTCCCTAGCTTGCTCTGCCTTGTTGACACTGAACCAATCATAGAACGATAGTCGTTTAGATAATTTACTATATACGTGTATCTCGAATTGATACCACGTAACCTTATCCGTCTACCCATGCGTTTCTATCTAACTCGCATATATACACATATTATTATATAGCACGTAAGGTTCACATAACCACGTAAAGCACATAGCACATAAAGCACATAATTAATTTTTAGACTTATAATTATTTTTAGAATCGATTCTAGACTCAAATTTATAATATCTAACCCTATCTGATTTTATTACAATTTTTTGGAATTTATTTGACTCGATTCTACCCCTAATAGGGCGTATGAATAATTAATTATCATAAAACCACTCTCTTCCGGAAGAAATTATAACTTATAACTATTTTTATTGGATTCGTTTCATTTTTCTGAGTCTAAGGGTCTTCGTTTCGCTCAAATCTGACTAATGGTTTAATTATTGTGAATTAAACAAGATTTAATTAATTAATAATTAATTATAAATAATTAATTATAATTAAATAATCCTTAATTACATTTTTAAATAATTAATTAATAATTATTGTATTTTAAAATATTAATCCCTAATTATTAGGATTAATTACTATTTATTACAATTATTTACAAATTAATAATACTTACTCGATCGGATCGATCATTCACAAATAATCAATCGATACAATTAACTGATACGTTATTTATCGAATAATTACTAATTACTCGAATTATAATCTAACTCAACGATTAACTACTCGTATAAATATGAGCTACTCGCAATTCTCGAATAACTATCGAATCGCTATCATTATTATTATTATTGTAACTTATACGATTCGTAACTCAATTAATTATCTGTATTTAATTATACGATACGAACAATTATTACGACATTCTTCGAATAATTATCGCTCGAAAAATAATTCTAATTATCGAATCATTACTCGCAATATTAACTAATTATCGAATTATTAATCATATTATTTAATCCTTATTTATTAATTAATTACCTAATTATTAATTAATTACCTAATTATTAATTAATTAGATAACTAATAAATAATTAGATAAATAATTAAATAATTAATTAAATAAATCAATTCGAATTTCTAAATTAATAAAATAATTCAGAAATTATTTACAAAAATATTTTAGATTTTTAAATCTAATTTTTATTTGATTTTTAGAATTATTAAAAACTGATTTTAATATACTAAAATATAATTAATTAATAAAATTTGCAGAAACAGAATTCTGGAAGTCAGGTTGGGAATTTTAGGATCAAACCCGGGTCGAAACCGGGTTGCAAACCGGGTCGTCCCCAACCCAATCGGGTCGGGAAGAACAGCCGGCCGACTGTCCAGATTCCGACCCGACGGAAAATTTCCGGCGAGTAAAAACATGGCCAAATCGTGTGATTTTAGTCAGCAACACAGACGTCTTCTCCCTCGTTCCCAGGTCCCCCTTCGTCCTCCTTCCTCGTCGACAAAGCCGGCGAACCCAAAAACAGTGGCGACGATGCCGCGGCTCCGGCGAGCACAAAACCTCGACCAAAATCGACGAAACTGGTGCCAAATGAACCGAAATTCAACGATCTAATCATCCCCAACATCAACAACAACAAACAACTAACGATTCATTCAACCCGAATTCAAAAATTAAACCCGAAATAACGACTTTAAAATCGACTAATCTACACATAATATTGATAACAGAATCAAGTAAAGAATTCAAAGAGCTTCACATCCATTACTTACATGCTCGATTTGATGAACAAAATGCCTTCAAAATTGGCTTTGATTCCAAGAACTCCAAGAACCCTAATTCCCTTTTTCTGAATTTTCTGTTTATTTACTGATTTTTTTATAACTAATTAATAATTAATTACTGAAAAATTAGCTATTTATACTATGTAAAATAATACCCCTAAATAAAATTAAGGGGCTAATTACACTCCTAATAAAAATATTTGGCCCCAATTTTTATAATTTTTGGGTATTAATATTGAATTTTTAAATATTTAATAAATACAAAATAAATGGTAAAAATTCCCAAAAATTGTGAATATTACAAAAATGCAAAGAAAAGTAATGTATGATAATTTTATGATCATATAAAAATAAAAATGTGATTTTTGTGGGGTTTTTGGTACCCGAAGGGGTCCGGAAAAGTCGTTTTTCGCGAAAAAGGTAAATTCGTAAAACGCTTAGGGGTTCAGAATAGCGATATGGTATAAGGCATTTTTGGCAAAATAGGGCCAATGATTTTGTTTGAAATACGGGCTTTTAAAACATGGTTTTGAGCTGTACGGGTTTTGATATAAAATATATAACTTACGATAGAACACTCAATAAATATCCAAAACACGTTTGGATCAAAACAAACAACACGTAACACATAGCAGTTAGGGTTTATTGACTTAACACATTTAATCACATAAAAATACACATAATTTTTCTTTATTATGATATAATACAAGCGTAATTTCTCGGTCGTTACATTCTCCCCCCCCCTTAACAGGATTCTGTCCTCAGAATCATACTATGCAAACAATTGAGGATACTTTTCTAACATTTCACTCTCGAGCTCCCAGGTTGATTCTTCAACCACTAGATTTCTCCACAAAACTCTCACTAATGACACAGACTTATTTCTTAATACTCTCTCTTGCCGATCTAGAATTCTTATCGGCTGTTCTGCATACGACAAATCTCCCTAAAGTTCTATTGGTTCATACTCTATTACATGTCTTGTATCAGGGTTGTACTTCTTAAGGATAGATACATGAAATACGTTGTGAATATGCTGCATATTAGGTGGTAAAGCTAACTCGTACGCAACCTTCCCAATTTTCTTCAAAATTTCAAATGGTTCGACGTAGCGAGGTTTCAATTTGCCTTTGTTGCCAAACCTAGCTAATCCCTTCCATGGTGATACCTTTAACAATACATGCTCCACGTCCTGGTAGTCCATATCCTTTCTGGATTGATCTGCATATTTACGTTGTCGATTCTGCGCTGCTTCAAGTCGCTTGCGGATTAGTTCTACTTTTTCCTTGGTCTGTTGAATCAGTTCTGGACCTAAAATTTTACGTTCTCCCACTTCATCCCAACAGGTAGGTGATCTACATTTTCTTCCATATAGAGCTTCAAAAGGTGGCATCCCAATACTTGCTTGATAACTGTTATTGTAAGAAAAT
Source organism: Apium graveolens (assembly GCF_009905375.1). NCBI lineage: Eukaryota > Viridiplantae > Streptophyta > Magnoliopsida > Apiales > Apiaceae > Apium > Apium graveolens. The sequence goes on along the minus strand of NC_133648.1, from coordinate 299,987,468 downwards.
TCCACAAGCGGTAAGTGCTCGTCCCAATTGCCTTCAAAGTCTATTGCGCATACACGTAGCATATCTTCGATTGTTTGAATTGTCCTTTCGCTTTGCCCATCCGTTGGTGGATGATAAGCTGTACTCATGTTCAACTTCGTTCCTAGACATTCTTGGAATTGTCTCCAAAATCTCGAATTGAAACGGGGATCTCGATCCGATACAATCGATACGGGTACTCCATGACGCATTACGATTTCCTTGAGATATAAGTACACTAACTTGTCCAGTGAAAATCTTTCGTTAATCGGAAGAAAATGTGCTGATTTCATCAATCGATCAACAATAACCCAGATTGCATCATGATTTGCTTTCGTCCTTGGAAGTCCCACTACGAAATCCATAGCTAAGTGTTCCCATTTCCATTCTGGAATATCTAGCGGCTGTAGTAGTCCGCTCGGGCGTTGATGTTCAGCTTTCACTCTTTGGCACGTATAACATTTGCTGACCCATTCCGCTATTTCTTTCTTCATATTCGGCCACTAAAAATTTTCCTTCAATCTTGCAAAATTTCCGCTTTCAGTTCCGGTACATTAGGTATCCAGATCCTTGAAATAACAAGAAAAATTCCTTTAGTATCTTTCTGACTAGTAATCTCTTCTCCTGTTAAATTGTCGATATCCTGGTTCATTACTTCTTCCTGACACCTTCTTATTTTCTCCAATAGTTCTGGCTGAAAAGTCATAGCATAAATCATTTCGGTAGAATTTTCTGGTACACGAACTTCAATCTCCAATCTATCGAATTCCTTGATTAAGTCTTCTGAAGACGTTAACAGGTTCAATCGTTCCTTTCGACTTAACGCATCTGCTACTACATTAGCCTTACCTGGATGATAATTGATTGAAACGTCGTAGTCCTTAATTAACTCTAACCAACATCGCTGTCGCATTTAAGTTCCTTCTGGGTGAAAATATACTTGAAGCTTTTATGGTCCGTGTAAATCTCACATCTTTCACCGTACAGATAATGTCTCCAAAGTTTCAGTGCGAACATAATTGCTGCTAGTTCAAGATCGTGCGTCGGATATTTTTGTTCATGCGGCTTTAGCTGTCTAGAAGCATATGCGATCACATTTCCATATTGTATTAGAACGCATCCAAGTCCTCGATACGAAGCATCGCTGTATATGACAAAGTCTCCTTGATCATTAGGTAACACAAGCACAGGTGCAGTTACTAGTCGATTCTTTAATTCTTGGAAACTTGCTTCACATTTCTCGTTCCATTCGAACTTTTCATTCTTTCGCGTCAACTTTATCAATGGTGTGGCTATCTTTGCAAGATCTTTAAAGAATCTTCTATAATAACCGGCTAATCCCAAGAAACTTCTGATTTCAGTTGGCGTCTTTGGTCTTTCCCAATTTAAAATAGCTTCAATCTTTGCGGGATCCACTTGAATTCCTTCAACACTAATGATGTGACCTAAAAACTGCACTTCTTTCAACCAAAATTCACATTTTCAAAATTTCACATAAAGCTACTCCTTTCGTAATATCTCCAATGTCATTCTTAAGTGCGCGACATGTTCTTCTTCCATCTTTGAATAAATCAAGATGTCATCAATAAATACAATGATAAACTTATCCAGGTACTTCTTGAATACTCGATTCATCAAATCCATAAACGCTGCAGGCGCATTTGTCAATCCAAAAGCCATCACAAGAAATTCATAATGTCTGTATCTCGTTCTGAACGCCATCTTTGGAATATCTTCTGCCTTAATCTTTAACTGATGATAACCTGATCGTAATTCGATTTTCGAAAACCATGCTGCTCATTTTAGTTGATCAAATAAGTCATCAATACGAGGTAATGGATATTTATTCTTGATAGTTAACTTGTTCAGCTCACGATAATCAATACACAGTCGCATACTACCGTCTTTCTTTTTCACGAACAATACTGGTGCGCCCCATGGGGATACACTTGGCCTTATGATTCCTTTATCGAGAAGTTCTTGCAACTGCTTTGCTAATTCCTTCATTTTAACAGGTGCCATTCGATATGGAGCTTTCGAAATTGGTTCAATCCCTGGCGTCAAGTCAATAGTGAACTCGATTTCTTGATCCGGTGGAAGTCCTGGAAGTTCACCTGAAAAGACATCAGGAAACTCACAAACTACAGGAATATCTTCAATCTTCGGACCATTCTTGTCGGTATCAAATATATAGGCTAAGTAAGCTTGACATCCTTGGTGTAACAATCGTCTCGTTTGCATCATTGTTAGGAATTTCTGCTTTTGCTTTTCACCTTTAAATGTTACCGTTTTATTTTCTTCAGTTTGCAATTTCACTTCCTTATTTGCGCAATAAATCTGAGCATTATTACTAGCTAGCCAATCCATTCCTAAAATAACATCAAACTCTCCTAACCTGAAAGGTATCAAATCAACTGAAAAATGACATCCCCCTATCTCAATATCACAACTTGGGCATACTCGATCTATAGTAACCTGATCATCATTTGCTAATTTTATGACTAACACTTCATCTAACCACTGAACCTCACCATCTATCTTAGAGATAAAATCTTCAGAATTAAAAGATCTAGTAGCTCCTGAATAAATCAATACTAGAGCATTTATGGAATTCACAGGGAGTGTACCTGCAACCACATTCGGACTCTGTACTGCTTCCTTCATTGACATGTTGAAAGTCCTTGCCTTGGGCTGATTTTGTGGTGGTAGTGGAGGTGGAGGTAATGCTAAAACCCTTGGAATACTAGCGGCCATCGCAACTCCTCTGCAGTCTTTGACAATATGTCCTTTTCTTCCATACTGGAAACAAGTGACCTCTGCTCTTCCCATCGGACATTCTCCAGAGTAGTGTCCCCTTTTCTTGTACTTGAAATACGTGACATTTGGCTTGTTGCAAATTCCTGTATGCTTTTTACCACATATTCTACAATCAGGTATAGGAGGTCGGATAAGTCTTTGCTGAGTTGGGGCAGGAAGTCGATTACCCGTCCTCTGGTTGTTTTGTTATGGTCTCCTGAAGTTTGCTTTTCCCCGGGCTTGAAATCCCGGCCTTTTATTGAAACGGTTCTGAGAATTTCCTGGTCCTTTCTCTTTTTGAGTTGCTTCGCTTTCACCTTCAATAATCATGGCCTTCTGAACAATAGCCGTATAAGTCATCAGTTCAAACACAGCTACTCTGCTACGAATCCATGGTTTCAGTCCCTGCTGGAATCTCTTGGCCCGCTTCTCATCAGTATCCACTTGCTCGGGAACATATCTCGCCAATTCAGTGAACTTGATCTCATAATCCGTGACCGATAAGTTGTCTTATTTCAGCTCCAGAAACTTGATCTCCATCTGGTTCTTCATAAAGCGAGGAAAATATTTTTCCAAGAAAAGATCAGTGAATATATCCTAGGTCACCACACCTTCCCCTTCCAAAGCTTTCTTCGATTCCCACCAGTAATTGGCTTCGCCTTCTAGAAAGTAGCTAGTAAAATCCGTCTTCTGTTCTTCCTCAACTTTCACCAACGAAAAAGCCTTTTCTATCTCTTTCAGCCAAGCTCTCGCCTTTGTAGGATCTGTGGAACCAGTAAATTCCGGAGGCTTTACCGACTGAAATTGCTTAAAAGTGACTGTAGGTACTGCTGGTGGTACTTGATGTCTTGGATGAGCGGCTTGCTATAACATCTGTTGTTGGAACTGCTGCTGTTGCTACTGCATTTGTTGTTGCATCATCATCATCTGCTGTTGCATGAGATGGAACATCTGATCCATCTGATTATTATTGTTTTGGCCCTCGGTATTTCCATTAGATGAGTCGGGTCGTACTTTTCTTTTGGGTGCCATTTTTCTGATAATAAAACAATGGGTTCTCTTAACAACAGTATATTAAACATGTGTTATGGAATGGAAATAGTCTTTATAATATTAAAACAGTGCTAAAACAGTTAATACGGGGAAAGAAAACAATTTATTAAATATCCAAATAAATAAAACAGTACGATGTGTAAATAAATCCCTTTTTTTAAATACTTTAAAAAAAAATTTGAAAGCATAAAGGGTACAACATGATCGTAAATAAAACAACATTTGTAAATATGCCATGATAAAATAATGAAATAAATGTAAATGCTTAAATGACTGGAAATAAAATAAAAGAAAATGTGAAAAAGTTCATCTCATATATATATGGGTAGGACACCAGCTGCAGGTGTCAGTGCTTGATACAAAAGCCTATGATATGTCAGTCGTACTGCTACTACTAACAGTCAAAATTAGTAGCTACACTCATACAAACTAGTCATACAATACTATGCTGCCTCTATCTACAAAAATATACATGATACAACACTCCTCTATCTGCTAGTCTCAGAATCCTGGTGGCACGTGACTCAACTCCTCCTGCAATGCCTCTAGCACTGCCTCGGTAAGTCCCAACGCTCTACGATATGCTGTTTCTGCACTAATATCCTGCTGTCTCAGATCAGTAAGCTGTTGAGAACTAACTCGGTGAATCTGACGTAACCTCTCCCTCAATATGTAATCTGATCGTAGTGCTTGGACGGGACCATCCGTCTGCGTCTCAAACAATCCAAGGATCTCTCTGCACTGGTTCTGCCATCGAATCCTATCCTCTCTCTCCGCCTGAAAACACTGATAAGTAATTGTATGATGCTCACGAAGATCCACGCAAGAACCTAGAGAAGGTAACGGCCCATCTACTACTATCTCATCCATGAACTCCGACTGTGGAAACTGATATACCCCAGGAACAGGGGCATAAATAGCTAAAGGGGCAGGAAATAGGACAGGCTGCTCCATAGGTGCATACACTGGTGGCTCTGCCTCTGGCTCCATCTTTGGAATATCTGGAATCTCAGGCTGCGGTACTGGAATCTGCGGCTCTAAGTCATCCCACTGTGGAAGATCAACCATATCAGGAACATCAAACATCGGAAACTCCAAAGGTGGAAAGTTAGGCATCTCTAGCTCAAAATAAGGGAAATAATCAACAAAGTCCGGTACCTCTAGTGGAGGTGGTATCTCTGGTACTGGTCCAGGTGGCAATGGTGGAGGTGGTGGCAATGGAGGAAAAATCTGCACTGATGTTGGGGCTAGTACTGGTGCTGCTACTGGGTCTGACTCAGTCCGCTCCGACGAAGAAGCCATCTAATACAAAAACAAATCAAATCACATTCCTAAAATCATAACTTCTAATCACATAAACAGACAATCCTAACACTCTTACTTCTATCCTATCTAATTTCCTATCTTATCTTAATCCTAACGTTCTTATTTTCAAAGGTCAATCCTAAACTCTGATCCCAACTATAACACCCTCCAAATCCGGGTATAGATTTGGGGCATTATTAATAACAACTACAAACTAAACCTGCACAAGCGGAAAATAAAAATAATAATTACCCCGAACTATTACTACTCAGGATCTTTTAAGGGTTGAGTTGAAAACAAGAACCACATACTACACTTTATTATAAACCCAAATAAATAAAATCTGTCTCAAGAACTCTCTTTGTTACAAAACTTTATTCTATCTACATTCTCACCACACAACTTTTATTTAAACTACATAAAACTTTTATTCAACCCAACATTTCTACTTATCCTGTTACACCTGATCTGGTAATTCAAAGCTCTCTTCGGAAATAGGAAGGAACACTCTTGGTATAAGAGGGTCCCGCTGCTTGACTCGCTTCTTGACTACGCGGGTCCTGATGGGTTTCATTCTCTACCTTAACTGTAAAACAATAGGAATAATAATAAAAAGGGATGAGCCAAAATTGCTCAACAAGCCTGCAACAATATATATATATATATATATATATATATAGTATAAAGAGAGAGAAATAAGTGAACCAATAAGCTGCTGGTTTGAACAACCATCTGTATCTGTATAGGATAATAATTTTCCAACACTGGCGAGTGCCAAATGAACAAGACTGGAAACAAGAACCAACATATGCACTATAACCTGCTGATCAGTCAAGATACAGTGCGGATCTATACCCAACTGCATAGATCCAACCAACATAAGGAGTACTCAGGCAACTATGGCCTATTAATTAAAGGTATGGGTAAAACCCAGTCCGTATCGTAACCATCCAGTTCAAAACTTAGCATCCGGAACAATCAGAATGCTTTCGATGTATCCCAATACCAGGATATATCAAAGTATATGTAACAAGGGTAAAAGTATTGGAATATGAATAGAGGATTCAATAAATTGGGAGAAATCAAGAATTGAAATGAAATTGAAACAAGAATTAATAATTGGGTAACAGTGTATATGAACAATAATTATCAAAGGTAACTGATATGATAAAAGGAAATATAATTCACTATTCTGAATTTAGAATAGGGGAAGAACTTGCCTTGCGCGTACTTAACCTGGTTCAACTCACCGTCTGATGTCCCTAGCTTGCTCTACCTTGCTGACACTGAACCAATCATAGAAAGATAGTCATTTAGATAATTTACTATATACGTGTATCTCGAATTGATACCACGTAACCTTATCCGTCTACCCATGCATTTCTATTTGACTCGCATATATACACATATAATTATATAGCACGTATGGTTCACATAACCACGTAAAGCACATAGCACATAAAGTACATAATTAATTTTTAGACTTATAATTATTTTTGGAATCGATTCTAGACTCATATTTATAATATCTAACCCTATTTGATTTTATTACAATTTTTCGGGATTTATTTGACTCGATTCTACCCCTAATAGGGCCTATGAACAATTAATTATCACAAAACCACTCTCTTCCGGAAAAAATTATAACTTACAACTATTTTATTGGATTCGTTTCATTTTTCTGAGTCTAGGGGTCTTCGTTTCGCTCAAATCGGACTAACGGTTTAATTATTGTGAATTAAACAAGATTTAATTAATTAATAATTAATTATAAATAATTAATTAATTATAATTAAATAATCCTTAATTACATTTTTAAATAATTAATTAATAATTATTGTATTTTAAAATATTAATCCCTAATTATTAGGATTAATTACTATTTATTACAATTATTTACAAATTAATAATACTTACTCGATCGGATCGATTATTCACAAATAATCAATCGATACAATTAACTGATACGTTATTTATCGAATAATTACTAATTACTCGAATTATAATCTAACTCAACGATGAACTACTCTTATAAATACGAGCTACTCGCAATTCTCGAATAACTATCGAATCACTATCATTGTTATAATTATTGTAACTTCTACGATTCATAACTCAATTAATTATCTGTATTTAATTATACGATACGAACAATTATTATGACATTCTTCGAATAATTATCGCTCGAATAATAATTCTAATTATCGAATCACTACTCGCAATATTAACTAATTATCGAATTATTAATCATATTATTTAATCCTTATTTATTAATTAATTACCTAATTATTGATTAAATACCTAATTATTAATTAATTAGATAACTAATAAATAATTAGATAAATAATTAAATAATTAATTAAATAAATCAATTCGAATTTCTAAATTGATAAAATAATTCAGAAATTATTTACAAAAATATTTTAGATTTTTAAATCTAATTTTTATTTGATTTTTAGAATTATTAAAAACTGATTTTAATATACTAAAATATAATTAATTAATAAAATTTGCAGAAACAGAATTCTGGAAGTCAGGTTGGGAATTTTAGGATCAAACCCGGGTCGATACCGGGTTGAAAACCGGGTCGTCCCCCACCCAATCGGGTCGGGAAGATCAACCGGCCGACTGCCCAGATTCCGGCCCGGCGGAAAATTTCCGGCGAGTAAAAACATGGCCAAATCGTGTGATTTCAGTCCCGTTTCTTCCCTGTTTCCGGTGCACAGCAACACAGACGTCTTTTCCCTCGTTCCCAGGTCCCCCTTCGTCCTCCTTCCTCGTCGACACAGCCGGCGAACCCAAGAACAGCGGCGGCGATGCCGCGGCTCCGGCGAGCACAAAACCTCGACCAAAATCGACGAAACCGGTGCTAAATGAACCGAAATTCAACGATCTAATCATCCCCAACATCAACAACATCAAACAAATAACGATTCATTCAACCCGAATTCAAAAATTAAACCCGAAATAACGACTTTAAAATCGACTAATCTACACATAATATTGATAACAGAATCAAGTAGAGAATTCAAATAGCTTCACATCCATTACTTACATGCTCGATTTGATGAACAGCAACGCCTTCAAAATTGGCTTTGATTCCAAGAACTCCAAGAACCCTAATTCCCTTTTTCTGAATTTTCTGTTTATTTACAGATTTTTTTATAACTAATTAATAATTAATTACTGAAAAATTAGCTATTTATACTATGTAAAATAATACCCCTAAATAAAATTAAGGGGCTAATTACACTCCTAATAAAAATATTTGGCCCCAATTTTTATAATTTTTGGGTATTAATATTGAATTTTTAAATATTTAATAAATACAAAATAAATGCTTAAAATTCCCAAAAATTGTGAATATTACAAAAATGCAAAGAAAAGTAATGTATGATAATTTTATGATCATATAAAAATAAAAATGTGATTTTTGTGGGGTTTTTGGTACCCGAAGGGGTCCGGAAAAGTCCTTTTTCGTGAAAAAGGTAAAATTGTAAAACGCTTAGGGGTTCAGAATAGCGATATGGTATAGGTCGGCTTTTAAAACATGGTTTTCAGCTGTACGGGTTTTGATATAAAATATATAACTTATGATAGAACACTCAATAAATATCCAAAACACGTTTGGATCAAAACAAACAACACGTAACACATAGCAGTTAGGGCTTATTGACTTAACACATTTAATCACATAATAATACACATAATTTTTCTTTATTATGATATAATACAAGCGTAATTTCTCGGTCATTACAGTCGAGACTCTGTTGGATCATCCGGTGAATGAGACTTGGGTCATCCGTCGAAGCCTTGTAGAAACATCCGTTGAGAGTGTTTCCATGGCAGTTGACTCAATTTCACTTATGCAAAATTATAAGGCATTTAATATATACAATTAACCAACCTATTTTGCATATCATATTAGAAGCCAACATGACTTAGAATATCCTACAACTTCTAATCCTTTAAGACATTACAGTATACAGGATTGTGCTACAAAAACTTATTTAATCATAAGCTACTCTTTTAACGGATGACAAGTAAGATTATCAGTTGAAAGCTACAAATACACTTAATTAAATCTACTAAGGTATTTTGGTAAAATATCATCAAGCCTATAACATATTCCTAACAATCTCTCCCAATTTATGTCTTCTAGAATTGTAGGCATAAATTTAGGAGGACTTGATGATAACAAAACACCTTTTACAAAAAGATCATTCAATTAGCAGATTAAAATGATAAGTGTTGTAGTTTTATTGAAAGTGATAAAAGAAAGTTCAAAAAGTCTCACAAGTCTTGTTCAAGGTGCTCCTCTAGTCTGAGCAGATTAATCCTTTTTCCTTGAATGTCCAATCTTCTTCCCATGCTTCACATTGTTCTCTTCTTTATAAAGTTGGAGTTATTTGTAGAACTCAACTTCATCTTCATTAGATAGATCCAACATCTCTTGCATTTCATTTAGAGTTTCATTACTTGATATTTTTAGCTGATCTTCTAGTCTGAAAAATCTTCGGGTGTTCCTCTCATCCTTGAACTCCATCAACCAGTACGACTTCAAGTGCACTCTAATTCCAGAATAAGGAATAGTTAAGATTCTTGGAAGTGCACCTGGTTCTCTCCAGCTTCTTTGAATTTGTTAAATTTTGTTAAGTATCTCTGTTTTGGCCACCTTGGTGAATCCAAAATCTTTCTTGATTACAGAGAATACTTTTACTAAGATAGAATAACCTTCATTAAGAATCCTATGAAGAGGCCAAGTAAATTCCTTTGCACCATTGTACTTGAATACTAGTCTTTCTGGAAGTCTTTTATGGGCATCAATAGATCTCACTTTATCTAGCTCATCCAAGTAAAGATTAATGTCTGATAACTCCTTTATGTCATAAATAAAGAGAGGATCTCCTTTATTGACTATTGGCTTGGGTTTAGATAAGGTTTTGGATTTATATGGGATAGACTTGACTGGCTTGCTTGGTATGTTCTTTCTCCCTTTAGAGATGGTTGGTATTGGGATGTTCAGCTCAGGAATAGGTAGGCTTTCCCAGTCTATTGGTTCATCCTTGAGAATGAATGGCTCACCATAAAAATTCACACCAAGATAGACCTTGATTTCAACTTGCTCCAATATGGGCATAGTTGGTTGATCTGTAGTAGTATACTGAGTTGGCTTTGGTTCTACCTCTTCTTCTTCAAATACCAGCTTCCTTTTGGCTCTTTCCTTTCTTACTCTTTTTACATATTTATGTTTTGGTTCCTCCAGCTTCTCAATTTTAGATAAGGTGGCAGGCTTTTCAGTTTCCGATTTGGCTGTAAGCTTTTCAGCTTGTTTCCTAGCTTCTAAGGCAACCTGCCTTTCCTAATACTTGATTCTCGGTTTTTCTTCTTTCTTGGCTTCTCCAAATTGAGGATTTCCAGCCACCACACAAATTAGTTTTCTATGCCTACAGATTTTAGCTATTATTTTCTTCAAGACTGGGTCTCTTGGATCTTTATGATTGGCAATGGAGTGACCAAGCAGCTTATTTTCATCAGGTTGAGGAGTTGCATAGACTAGGTCCAAAGGATTCTTGCTTGAATATTTTGATGAATGATTCTTGTAACGGCCCCAAATCCGGGGTCAGGAATCTGATTCGTCACGTAATCCTTCAATCATGTGTAACCTGCATTAACTCAATAATCCAATAATTCCATATCACAGACCCCTAATCTCACACATTCAAAAGTTATAGACTTAGAAACGACGTACAACAAGTATCATCTGTTATTAAAACTCAAATGTACTTTATAGGATCTCAAACAATTATTCATAACCTCTACATGAAGTTATAATAATTACGAGTAATATCTTATACCTATCTGATATTCTGGCCCACCTGAGACAAAGCTGCCAGGGATTCTGCCCATGACTGCAAGCGACTAAGTCTCACACCGGCATACTGGTTATCTGTTGTGTTGTGTCATTTAAAAAAAGCAAGAGTGAGCTATAACGCACAGCATAATAATGTACAGTATGAAATGATTGTACGATAAACTCAAGTAAAACATCATATATGATAAATGCGTTTTATTCAAAAATAGTTTTCATTGGTGATACACACCTTCTTATGAAAACAAATCTTTAATGGCTTATTATCCTGCGAATACCTTAATGGTAAACCCAACACCTAGGCTTGGGTTACGGTATTGCATCACAATTCCAATTGAAAGAATAGGACATTCACTGGAGCCACCGCATACGATGATCAGTCGTACTACGAAAATAGTAACCTTTTCTACTAGTAGAAGGACGACACCTTTATATCCTGATTATCACCCTTGCCGCATTCGGGCTTTATATGCTAACCCATTCAGCCCAGGTATATTTTGCATACTTCGTATGTCCTTCAATACACATGGTACCTTCTCATACGAAAAATAAATATGGCAGTCTCCCCATTCCATGAAGTACTGGATCTCTACCCCCCTCTTGTCCTCTTAAGAATCCTATCATATACTTGGAATCATCGAACTATATCGAAGTTCCCTAAGCGTTTTGCTTGTTGATAGGCACAACTTTACCTCATATATAAATATGTACTTCCCAAAGTTTATGGAGGAAGTACTAAGGATGTGAGTTGACTGTTGTCAACAGATAAGTAAATAAGGGGGAGTTTCATTCGAAACTATATTCAAAATATTTAATATAAGTCGAGATAATATTCTCCGACGATTTGAAATTATTCGAATGATTTTCCAAAAATTAGAAAGTATTTTAGATCAGGTTTTATAATTTTTAATTCATAAATAAATCCCTTAATAAATAATTAATAATTAAATATTATTCATTAAATAATTAAACCTCGAATAATTATACTTTAGAAGAATATTTGAAATAATATTACTCAACTAATTTATGTTTAAGTAATTTAAAGTAATCTTTATTAATTAATCGAGTTTGAAGTAAATAATCATTGGAGAATAATTCTCCTATTTTAAATGAATAAATGAATTAATATTCATCATTCGGGTATTTAAACATAGTTGAGGGAATACGATTTTTGGAAATCGTTTTAATAAAAGTTCAAGATATTTAATATTTCGCAAGTGGACGTCGAGTCCCTTGGAACACAACTACTACAGACTTTAATCGTCCTAAAATATCACCGGAATGATTCCTGGGTTTTTACTATAATATACATACTGACCGACTCTCGGTCTATAATATACATGTCACGCTACTTTCTAGCTTTAACATTTTTTAAATATAACAACTCCGGAATACATCCGGGTTTTTATAAACTTACACCGACCAATCCTCGGTCTAAATATATCTTTTCAAATCCGGTACTTTTATTATACCAAAATCATCATATCTTATGATTCAATATATAATAATTTGTAAATCACCGTAAAACATTTATCATGCATATATCGCAGTGTTTAAAAGCAATCACAACACAACAGTTCTAAAAAGGTAGGGTTTGAAAACTAGCCTGGAGCCAAAGACACGTTTCCCGACTTCCTCTCTTTCCAGGTTCTCTAATCATCAAACTTCATAATCTTAATCAATATTCCTACTCTCATCACCAACTTATATTTCTAATAAGTTCAATACTTCATAATTTTCATTATTCGACCGACTCGAAATAAGTATCACTCCTTGGTCGAAACGGACGGTCAAAGTGGTCTTCTAGAGTTGACTTTACCGAATATTACTATTACGTGACTCGCACTCTATTATTTTTAATAAATCATAAAATTAATATTTTAATACAAAACCACCTCGAGGAGCTTCTTGAGTTCTTGAAATATTTATCCTAAAAGTTTCATTTTGATAAAATGAATTTAAATAGGTGAAACGCATTTCAAAAGTTCAGTCAACTACGGAGTTTTACTATTCAAACCGCTTTCACTAAAACGTTAATATCTCTCAAACCGTTAACTCAATTGATGCACCGTTTTTGTGTGCGCGATATAGATAAAATTTAGAGCACATCATTTGAAAATAGTTTTCTGGTAACAGGGGTGAAAATCCCGAAGTGGCAGTTTCCTAACAAGGGTTGTTTTTGACATTCGTACTCCGCACGACCTCGGCTCCGACATTTTTATAAATTTGAAAATCAACATTTTTACTAGAAATTTTTATGTAAGCTAATAAACTCTATTTATTACTCTCTATAAAAATTTCATGATTTTAAAATATTTTTAAGTCGATCATTTATATTTAAAAAGTTTATAATTTGTAGCAGTTTTGTCGCGTAAATCCCTTTTACTAAAACGGTCATAACTTTTGATCCGTAAATAGGAATCAATAGATTCAAGCGCCTAAACGATCCTTATAATATTGTCTATCATAATCAAGTGTTACCTTTTAAGAAACTACAGTTTATACATTCGGAAACTTCTGCAGAAACTTAAGTTGAGTTTTGTTCGTTTTAACGAGATTACGATTACGATTCGAGTTTTGTTTACGTCTTAAATCATTATACCACCATCAACAATCATCAAATTATTATCTCAACACTGACTCCTCTCAATAAAATCATGTTCTTGAGGCAACAATCATCAACCTTAAAACTAATTAACTAAACATCAAGATAATATCAAATCAATCATCAAAACCATACTTATATCCAAGATGCTTACTTTTCTTGAAACTTAAAACTTAAAAAAAGTTTGGATGAATGTTTATACCTTACTTGAATCTTTTTATTAATTAATAAAGTCCTAATATCCTTGATGAAGCCTTGGTCTAGCTTTAGGAGCCTTAATATTTCATGAAAAATCAAGAAAACAAGTTAGTAATTTTCGGAGTTACTATTCACCCTCAACTTAAAATATTTTTATAAAATTGAGAACTTCATGGATGGGCATGAAATTTGGTGCGTGACTTAACTATGATATGAAAGAGGTTTGGTAAAAATTTGTTGATTTTGAAATGAGTAGATCATGAGATATGAATTTTTCTTTCCATGGTGTTCTTGAAAATCAACATGGTGTTTTGTGAGAGAGAGAGAGTTTGTTGCTTCTTGAATGCTTCTCTTATAAGATTGTGTTATGTGACTTGTATATCTTCTAGTATATATCCTAGGAATAGATAATGTTGGCATATCTTAAGACATATCTTGCTATCTTCCCAGGTTACAAGTTAATCTATTTAGTCATAGGTTTTAGCTTTACTATTCCTAGCTTTAGGTTATCATTCTTCCTAGTTTAGGTTACTATTTGGTAATCTAGCCATGGTTAGTTTATTACCATGTTTAGTTATTTTAGTTAGTTTGGTTCGATACGTTTATTTATTCGTTTTCGCGTTTGCTCGGTCGTTTAATCGTTTTCATAATAATTTCTCGTAAACGGTTCGCGGTGTAAATCCTTTCATATACATTCTTTATATTTTGAAGTATCGTTCTTGGATATAAATCTGTAGGATTTTAAATTAGTAATTATGTTGTGATTCTCGTAATCCTTGATGGTTCGTAGATACGGTCATTTTTCAAAGTTCGTTTTCTTCGAAAACTAATGGCGTTTACATACACTTATTTGGTACGTATTATCATGTTATCAACTCTGAAACTCAATTTCTCATGCACAACATAGTGTGGGCTAAAACATTTTTCCCTTATGTCAGGGTTACTATTCATTAAGCGTTTTACAAGGTCTCAAAAATTTGAGTTATTATATTACTATTCATAAAGGTCTTTTACTGATGTCAAAAATTTGGGTTCTTACAATTTTTGGGCTTCAAAATCACATTGGCCTTTTAATGTCTTCTAGCTGAGGTTTGACCTCTTTCCATATTCCTCAAGATCATTTCACTTATTGGAATCGGTCTCCATTGTGTGAAATGCTTCACATATTTGTCTTGATTTTCAATTTGACCAAACATTTTTTCAATTTTCTCATCAATTTTCTTCATTTGTTCTTTCAGCTTGAGTTCAACTGCTGTAATGTTAATCAAGTCAATATTGTCCAACACTTTTGGCTTTCATAAAGTAATGGCTGGAACAATTACTTTGTTGACTTGAATTTGCACATCCTTCTCCCCCTCACTAACTTGGACAATTGCATCCTTCTCCCCCTTTTTGTTATCATCAAGTAATGTAGGGGTTAGAGTTTGAGCAGCCACCAATTTTTGAAGAAGAAGTGTCTGATGGACTTGGTTGACAAGCACCTTGGTAATGGAATTCTCCATTGTTGTCAGCCTAAAGTCCAAAGAATCAATTTTGCTACTCAAGTCATAGTCCTTCGTGATTTTCTGGTGAATGTCTTTCATTGTTGATTCAGGAATTTTATACTCTATTCTGTCATTGATATCCTTGACTTCCTCAATGTTGGTCTTGATGTCATCCACATCTTGAATCTGTTTGAGAGATTGAATCTTGTGCAGTTGTAGAGATTCGAGATAGGCCTGGAGAAGACATTTGGTATTGGCGTATGTGGTGGCTTGAAGAGCTGATTGATTTTGATGGATAAGCTTGAATAGAGTAGATTTAAAATGATGATCAGTGCAGTCCTTGTTAAACATCCTGGCTGGAGTGCTTGTGGTTGAGCTAGGTACTGCATTTCCCCCTATATTTGTGCCATCATCTTCCTCATTAGAAGCACCTCCAAAAGAGCCACTAGAATCTGACTCAAGATCATCACCAACTGTAGGTGGAAGAGAGTTGATTGCATCCTTGGCTCTTAGCATAGAAGCTGTTGTGTGCACCAAGTTTAATGTCTTCTCAGCATCCTCATTTCCCTGTTCAGTTAGAATTTGATATGCTGGAACAGGATGAGTAAATGCCTCAGCATCAAAAGAGACAGAATCTAAAATAGATTGATATTCTTACTGAAATAGTTGCTCCTTTTCTTCATTATTGACATCCCTTAACTCATTAACAATGGGATCTTCCCATTCTGTTGTACATGCTTTTCTCTCATTATCTCTCTTTTCTTATATCAAGGGCTCCCCTTGTCTTCCCACCCTCACACCCTCACCTTCACCATCTAAGGTGGGACTCCTCTCACTCATTTTTGCCATGCTGGAAGAAATAACATGTATTTGTTCACTCTTTTCCTCTCCTGTTGCCTGAGAGCAACTCAGCCTCTCACTCAGTTCACTCCCTTCCCTCAATCCTAAGAGTGATTGAACAACCACTAAGTCATCTACACTAGTAGCATGTTTGAAAATTTCAAGTTGTGTAGAGACTTCCAACGGATGAGAAACATCCATCAAAATAGTAGTTGTGAGTTTCGATGAATAATTGCTGTGAAGTTTATCCGTTGAGAGATAATCACTAGTCGACGGATGAGGAATATCCGTCGAGAGAGTAAAAATAATTGAGTTATGAGTTGAAATTACTGTAGAATCTGTGGTGATTGATTTGAGATTATGCACAGATTTCTCAGTAGTATCAGAAATAAATGGCAAGTGAGCCAACAAATCATCTATAAGATGATGCACACTTGCTTTAGATTTTGGCTCCTCCAAGAGTTTCAAAGATGGAGAATCAGGAATTAATGTGTGTATCATGTCCATATCTAGTGAGTTTGTGGGAGAATTGTGTGTGTGAGGTGTTTCAACTATGAGATATTTTGGTTGTCACTCCACAGTTATTAGAGCCACATCAACCTGACTTTATGATGGTGCAATAACTGAGTCTTGGACTACAGTTGGCACTATGTGTGAACCCTGTGACTCCCCCATAGGTGTAGATTTCTTCTTTCAGATATAAGTTTGAGGTTGGTCAGTGTCCCTTTCCCTTTTGGCATGTGCTCTTTGTTGAGAGCTTGTTTCAATAGTTACATCCTTTTGGGATGATGCAACTAGCAGTGAGCTTATTTCCTTATTAAGCACTACAGTCTGTTGGGAGACTACAATATGGCTGGTTTGGGTCACACTTACCTCACTCTCTTTACCCTTAGGGTTTCTTTGATGTTCACCATATCCCGCACATGTCTCACCACCTTGCACACGCCCCTCTTGTGTTTTGGTAGTTTTTAAAACTAGTTTCTTTTGAGAGGAACTAGAGTGGGGTTTCTTTGACTTGGGTTTTAAAATTTTGGATTTTGTGGCTTGGGTAGGCATTTGTTTGGTCATTATCATAGATTCCATAGCCAGAGTAGTTTGTAAAGAAACTTGAGGTTGGGAAATAGTATAGACAGAAACATTTACCTCACTTACCCGAGATGCCTCCATAATTGGCAAGTAGTTGAGAGGCACTTCACTGTGAAGATTGTTAAGATCAGCAAGAACCCTATTTTCTTGGACACAACAATCATGTTTATTTGTTGTGTTCTCAATTAAGAGGTCTTTAGACACATGATTTGCTAGCATTATAATGAACCTAGCATAGTATATGTTTTTTGACCTCTTTTCAATGTCTCATAACTTATACCCTAGTTCATACATGACAGAACTACTGAAATTGAAGTACTTATCACTTAAAAGCATGTTAATCATAGAGTATGTAAAGGCATCAAAATTGCTAATATTTCCTGGAAATGCTTTTATAAAAGAGTCAGAGCGAAAGCTCCACTCTTTTCTAAGGCCCATTCTCCTAACCTCACCTAATTTGGCAGGATTAAGAGAATAACCCATAGACGCAAGCATGGTGCTACGACCTGTGTGCGGAACAAGTGTGTTATTTTCAGGAAATTTAAAGCATGCTTGAATTTCATCACAGTTAATGCAGTAGTCATTACCTTTGAGAGAGAAGACAATGGTCTTATAATTAGAGTTGTACACTACAGTAGTCCAAATCTCTTCCACAACTTCACAGTAGATAATCAGAGATTCAAGCATTGCATAACTTAGTTTGCAACTTCGAATGAAGTCCATCATCTTGTGATAGTCCTCAGAAACAACAATATCTTTGTTCACCAGGGCTACAAAGTTGTTCTTTTCATACACAAATCCATATTGAGACATGATTTTGACTACATGTGACATTGATGTGATTGGTAGTAGTTACAGAGAAAAGGGTTTTTCCTTTGGAGACGAAGAGAGTAAAATTTCTTTGAAAAGATAAAAGTAAAATGAAAAATGAAAGGGGGCTTTTATACGTTCTCAGAAATAAACAATTAAAATTGAAATGTATAATAAAGTAACCAATGAAAATTGCCCAAAATAGCCATATAAAAATGAAATAAACTGTAGAAATTCTAGAGATTATCCATCGACATATACTTACATACTATAAGTAAATTTGACGGATAAGGAATAGAATTAACGGCTATGATTAAAGCAATTCAACAGATATAGATTAAACAGACATCTGTCGAGATATAAAGTACCCAGAAAAATATTTGATTTTTCAACAGATAATGAAATTCAATGGATATTCATTTTCAATGGATAATGAACATCTGTCGAGATGTAAATATGACTTAACCAAAAATTCATCTATATAAGAATAATCAAATTTAATTATGGCTGCATTACAAATTTCTTAGACATCAAAACAATTTAGGAATAATTAAGCATACCTAACTCACTTACCAACCTAGAAAAGGCGGACTCATCAAATGGCTTGGTAAAGATGTCTACAAGTTGCTTATTACTTGGAACAAAATAAAGTTCCATTGTACCATTCATGACATGTTCTCAAATGAAGTGGTACTTGATGTCAATGTGCTTGGTCCTTGAATGCTGCACATGATTTTAAGTAATGGCAATGGCACTTTTGTTATCACAGAAAATTGGGATCTTGTCCACATGCAGACCATAATCCAATAGTTGATTCTTCATACATAAAATCTGTGCACAACAACTACCAGCAACAATGTATTTAGTCTCAGCTGTAGAGGTAGAAACTGAATTGTGTTTCTTACTGAACCCGGACACTAGCTTGTTTCCTAGAAATTGATAGGTTCTTATTTTACTTTTTCTATCAATTTTACAACATACATAATCTGCATCTAAATAACCAATTAGATCAAAACTAGAATCTCTAGGATACCAAATTCCAAGTTTTGATGTTCCTTTGAGATATCTGAAAATTCTCTTAATAGCTACTAAATGAGATTCTCTAGGATCAGCTTGAAATCTAGCACAAAGACAAGTAGCAAATATTATATATATCCTATTAGATGTTAAATATAAAAGTGAGCCAATCATACCTCTATAATTTGAAATGTCTACAGACTTTTCAGTAGCATTCAATTCTAGTTTAGTGGCAGTGGTCATAGGAGTTTTTGCAGATGAGAAATTCATTAAGTCAAACTTCTTTAAAAGATCATAAATATATTTTGTCTGAGTAATGAATATTTGTTAGGAATATGTTGTGAACTTGATGACAAGTTAAACTAAATACCTTAGTAGATCTAACTTAGTGAAAACTTGTAGCTCTCGATGGATGATCTAATATAGTCCCGACGGATGAACTTTATAGTCCCGACAGATGACAATTTGACATCCATCGAGAGTGTAGCTTATGTAATAAATAAGTACTAGAGCACATTTCTGCAAACAACATGTCTTATTCTGGTAGATTGTGTAGGGTTCTCTAAGTCATGTTGACTACTAGATTGATATGCAGAATAGGTTGACTAATTATAAATATGAGATGTCTTGTAATTCTGTATAAGTGAAGTAGAGTCAAGTGACAGATAGACTCCCGAGGGATGATCTACAAGACTCCCGATGGATGATCAACAAAGTTCCGAACGGATGATCAACATAGTCCCGACGGATGATCAAATTCAAAATAGTTGTTGACAGTGACAACACAGTCACATGCGTTGGTTGTTTGCAAAAAGGAATGTGGTAGCCTGTTAAGCGGGATTTTGAGAACAAAGAAGCATTACCATTTCCATGCAAATGTGAAGATATTCAAAGATGTTAGAATAGAGTAGTGAAGCAGCATGAAGTTAGGCTAGATATATTTTGTTTTATTATCTTGTCTTACTATCATGTAACTTGGTGATATATAAACCAAGAGTAGCAAGTAGAACACTTAACTAAGCAAGTTCATTTTCAGAGAAACATATCAAGCTGTATTCTGCAATAATTTCTCTATAGTTTGTTTGTTCAACTTGTAAAGCAGCTATGAGCTATTCAAAGCTTCACAGAGTTTTCATTCTGATATATATATATATATATATATATATATATCTGGTGGATACATTCAAATCCACCAGAAAGTTTTAAAGCCTTGTGTTTTATTACTTAGTGTTTTGATCACAATTATCTTTCTATTCAACACTTTAGCAAATCAAACCCTGTTATATGTATTAAGTTAGAACATTTTTATGATCAGGAAAAGAAGCCAGAATTACATTCAATCCTCCTTCTGTAATTCTTGTTGTATTGTTAAGGAATAACAATTGGTATCAAAGCAAGCTCTTGAAATACAAAGAGTTTAAAGATCATAACAAATAACAAGATGAACAAAAAGAATGTTGGAGTTAAAATTCCATTTCTGGACAAAGACTACTATCACAACTAGAAGGTGAAGATGCAGCTACATCTTCTTTCCCAAGATGAGGCATATGTGGACTGCATAGAGAGAGGTCCTCATGTACCAATAAGAGCTGCAACTAGCAATGAACCATCTGTTCCAAAATCTAGGCATGAATGGTCAGACCCTGATATTGAGCAAGTCAGGAAGGATAAGAAGGCCATGAAAATTTTGTTCAATAGTGTTGATGGTGATATGTTTGACAACATCATTAACTGTAAAACAGCCAAAGAGGTTTGGGACACAATACAGATTATCTGTGATGGTACTGAGCAAGTAGGGAGAATAAGATGCAGCTCCTGATTCAACAATATGAGCATTTCCACTGTGAAGAAAGTGAGTCACTCACTGATACATTTAGTAGATTTCAAAAGCTACTAAATGCTCTAAAGCTGCATGGAAGAGTCTATCAAACAAAAGAATCTAACCTCAAGTTCCTTAGATCTTTCCCAAAAGAGTGGAAGCCAATGACATTCTCAATGAGAAATTCACAGGACTACAAGGAGTTCACCTTGGAGAGACTATATGGCATCCTGAAAACTTATGAGATCGTAATAGAGCAAGATGAAAGGATGGAGAAGGGAAGGAAGAAAGGGGGTCCATAACACTGATTGCTGAGTTGGAAAAGGAGAAAGAGATGAAGGTGGAAGCTGTTGAGTGTATATCAAAATCTGTGAAAGTAAGGGTAAAGGGCTGGTAGCTGAGAATGAAAATCAGTTGAGTCAAGATGACATGGATGATACTGATGAACATCTAGCATTTTTATCCAGGAGATTTGCCAAGCTCAAATTCAAGAAGAATTTTGGAGCAGTCAAGCCAAATAGAAATATAGTTTATAAGTCAAAATTCAAGTGTTTCAGATGTGGCTTGGCGGGTCATTTTTCCAATGAATGTAGAAAGTCTGATTCCAGCAAAAAGAAGTTTGAGCCTGTTGATTATAAATATAAATACTTTGAATTACTCAAACAAAAGGAAAGGGCTTTCATCACACAGGAGAATGACTGGGCTGCAGATGGATTGGATGAAGATGAAGAAATAAGTTATGTCAATCTAGCCCTAATGGCCATATTTGATGAAACAAAAACAAGTTCTTCAAGCAATCAGGTAATCACCACTAACCTAGCACATTTTTCTAAAGCTGAGTGTAATGATGCAATAAATGAAATGTCTACAGAATTATATCACATGCGTGTTACACTTAAGTCCCTCACTAAGGAAAATGCTAGAATTAAAGAAAATAATTTGTTTTAAAGTGAGAGGAATAATGTGTTAGAGTCTCAGTTCATTGAATTTGAAAAATTGAGAATTTAGTGTAAGATTGTTAAGGATGAATTAACTGAGTCCCTGAAGAAAGAATAGATTTTAAAGAAGCAGCTTGAACGAGAACATGAAGTGATTAAGGCATTGAAATCATCTAGAGATGTTCATGCTCAAATCACAAAAGTTCAAGGTATTGAGTCCTTTTGTGATGTAGCCTGTAAGAAGAGTAAAAAGAAGCTTGAGTCTAATTTGGTTGAAGGATTGTTGACAGATGTAGACTCGACGGATGATGAAAATCATCCGTCGGATAATCAAAAGGATTATTCGTCGAGAGACAAGGAGCCACATCCGTCGGTTGTGAGTAAACCAGTTAGCAAAGCTAAGCTAGCTAAGGTAAATGAGAAATATGGATCAGTTTCTAAAAAATTAATTACAAGAGAATCGAGTCAAGTTAGAAAAAAAAAGAGTTAATGTTGGGCATCTGTCTATCAAGCAATTGAATAACATATTAGAAAAGATTGAGGTTAAAACAGAAGCTAAAAAGAAAAACAATAGAAATGGGAAAGTAGGAATTAACAAACATAACAACTACACACCTGATAAATATGCTCCAAGAAAAATCTGTGTTAAATGTGGTAGTGTTAATCATTTGTCTGTTAATTACAAGCTTGCCATGCCTACTCCCATCTCTGCACCCTCTTCTTTTCCCAACCTGACTATAATGCCTACCATGCCTATGAATGATATGTCTACTCAGAATATGAATGCACAATTTGCTAATATGCCATTTGCACCTAATCCTTATTATGCTGTATTTAGTATGCCTCAAATGCCATTTAGCATGCCTTACCGGAATAACATGTTTGCAAATAGCATGCCTTTTCATGTAAACCAAAATGTGCATGATAATTCTATTTTAATGGCTGGTTTCAAATGTTCAACTCAAATGACTAAGGATGAATCTGAAATTCTCAAGTCAAATGAGATCAAACCTAAGAAACTAAAGAAGAAAGCTAACAAGGCAGGACTCAAGGAAACTTGGGTACCAAAATCAACTTGATTTGATTTTGATGTGTGCAGGGAAACAAAAAGAATCTCCGGTATCTGGATAGTGGTTGTTCAAGGCACATGACTAGAGATTCTACCATGCTCACTGAGTTCAAGGAAAGAGCTGGCCCAAGTATTACTTTTGGAGATGACAGCAAGGGTTATACTTTGGAATATGGCTTGATTTCAAAGGACAATGTCATCATTGAAGAGCTTTCCCTAGTGGATGGTCTCAAGCATAATTTGTTGAGTATCATCCAGCTTTGTGATAAGGGAAACTCAGTTACCTTCAATTCAGAAGCCTGTGTTGTGACACACAAAAAGAGCAACAGAGTGGTTCTCACTGGAGTGAGAAAAGGAAATGTGTACCTAGCTGACTTCAACTCATAAAATGCAGAATCAGTCACTTGTCTTTTCAGTAAAGCAAGTGAAGATGAAAGTTGGCTATGGCACAAGAAGCTTTCCCAACTAAACTTCAAGACCATGAATGAGCTTGTCAAGAAAGAATTGGTTAGAGGTATTCCTCAAGTGGAGTTTACTAAGGATGGATTGTGTGATGCATGCCAGAAAGGAAAGCAGATCAAAGCATCATTCAGAAAGAAGCTTGATTCAACAATTGAAGAACCTTTGCAACTATTTCACATGGATTTGTTTGGACCGGTCAATGTGTTGTCCATCTTAAGGAAAAGATATTGCCTAGTAATTGTAGATGATTTCTCAAAGTTCTCTTGGACATATTTTCTAAAGTCTAAAGATGAAGCTAGTGAAATCATCATCAATCACATAAGGCAAGTCAACAATCATCCTGACTTCAAAGTGAGAAGAATCAGGAGTGACAATGGAACGAAGTTCAAGAACTCTGTGATGAGATTATTTTGTGAAGAGAATGGAATTATGCATGAGTTTTTTGCAACTAGAATCCCTCAACAAAATGGAGTGGTGGAAAGGAAAAACAGATCTCTAATTGAAGCTGCAAGGATAATGCTTGAAGAATCAAAGTTACCAACATATTTTTGGGCTGAAGCTGTGAAAACTGCATGCTAAACTCAGAATATTTCTTTGGTTAATCAAGCCAAATGTATGACTCATTATCATTTATTCAAGAATAGGAAGCCAACTCTAAATTTTCTTCATGTCTTTGGCTGCAAATGTTATATCTTAAGGAATCAAACTGATCAACATGGGAAGTTTGATGCCAAAGCAGATGAAGGAATTTTTGTTGGATATGCTGTTGGAAAGGCATATAGAGTCTACAATCTAAGAACCAACATTGTTATGGAATCAGTACATGTTGTGTTTGATGATAAAAAGATTGAAGGACTGCAAGATGGAGATTTCCATAAAAGCCTCAGGTTTGATAATGTTGAGATGGTTAGTGATGACAGTGATGATGATGGTGATCAAGAAACAGTGGCTAAGGACAATGCAAAAAAATCTATAACTAACGAAACACATAATTCAACATCTGTCGAGTTACAATCTGCCTCATCCATCGCTAGACAATCAGCTTCATCCGTCGAGATACAAAGTGCATCATCCGTCGGAATAATGAGAGAAGCTGAGAGTCAAAATAGATCACCTACAGATAGTACCCCTTCCTCAAATCAAAGATTCACAAACTCAGGGGGAGTTTCTCATAATCAAAACTCAGTCACACATCAAGAAAACAATGAGGCCACTTCATCTAGAGCTAATCTACCACAACAGAGAAAATGGAGTAAAGATCACCCTTTTGAGCTCAGTATTGGTGATGCGTCTTCTAGAGTTGAAACAAGGAAAGTAACTCAAGAAGAGTGTCTGTATAGGAGCTTCCTTTCTAAGGAAGAACCAAAGAAGGTAGAAGAAGCTCTGTTGGATCCTGATTGGATTTTAGGTATGCAGGAGGATCTAAACCAATTTGAAAGGAACAAGGTATAGAAACTGGTACCCAAGCCTAAAGGAAAGAATCTAATTGACACCAAGTGGGTATTCAGAAATAAGATGGATGAAAATGTCATAGTTGTCAGGAACAAAGCTAGATTGGTTGCTAAGGGCTATTGTCAACAAGAAGGGATATATTTTGATGAAACTTTTGCTCCTGTTGCAAGACTTGAAGCCATCAGAATTTTTTTAGCCTATGCAGCCCATGCCAATTTCAAAGTCTATGAAATGGATGTCAAAAGTGCCTTTCTGAATGGAGATTTGGAGGAGGAAGTCTATGTCAGTCAGCCTCCTGGTTTTGAAGATCCAAATTTTCCAGAATACGTCTACTATCTTTTGAAAGCACTTTATGGATTGAAGCAAGCACCTAGAGCCTGGTACGACACCTTATCAAATTTCTTTCGGAAAATCACGTCACAAGAGGTATTGTTGATAAAACTTTATTATTTAGAAATGTTAATGGCTCTAGTATACTTGTTCAAATTTATGTAGATGATATTATATTTGGCTCTACAGATGAAAAACTTTGCAAAAAGTTTGTCAAATTGATGCAAAGTAAGTATGAAATGAGCATGATGGGAGAACTAACTTACTTTCTTGGTTTACAAGTTAAGCAAGTTAGTGATGGAATATTCATTAGTCAAACCAAATACATTTATGATCTTTTAAAGAAGTTTAATCTAATGGATGGCACATCTGCAAAAACGCCCATGGCCACTGCAGCTAAACTTGAATTAAACACTACTGAAAAGTCTGCGGATATTTCAAGCTATAGGGGCATGGTTGGCTTACTTATGTACTTAACAGCTAGTAGGCCAGATATAATATTTGCTACATGTTTTTGTGCTAGATTTCAGGCTGATCCTAGAGAATCTCATTTAGTAGCTATTAAGAGAATTTTCAGATATCTCTAGGGAACACCAAAACTTGGCATTTGGTACCCTAAAGATTCTGATTTTGATCTAACTGGTTAATCAGATGCAGATTATGTAGGTTGTAAAATTGATAGAAAAAGTACAACATGAACCTATCAATTTTTAGGAAACAAGCTTGTGTCCTGGTTCAGTAAAAAGCAAAATTCAGTTTCTAGTTCTACAGCTAAAGCTGAATATATTGCTGTTGGTAGTTGCTGTGCACAAATTTTATGGATGAAAAACCAATTGTTGGACTATGGTCTACAAGTGGACAGAATTCCTATTTTTTGTGATAACACAAGTGCAATTGCCATCACTGAAAATCCAGTACAACATTCAAGAACAAAGCACATAGACATCAAGTACCACTTCATTAGGGAACATGTGATGAATGGTACTGTGGAACTTCATTTTTCTCCAAGTGAAAAGCAGCTTGCAGATATCTTTACCAAGCCACTTGACGAATCCACCTTTTCCAGGTTGGTAAGTGAGTTAGGTATGCTTAATTACTCTCAAATCATTACGGATATTTTTGCAAGTTATAATGAAACCGGAAACTTAAATGATTTTTCTGTTTTAGATGAAATTTTGGCTAAGTCAAAATTTACATCCCGACGGATGCTCATTATCCATCGAGTTTGATCATCCTTCGGAATAGAATACCTTAATAAAAATCAATTACTTTTCCCGGATTATTTTATACCCGATGGATAACTGTTTTATTCTCATCCGTCAAATTACTTTCATCATGGCCGTTGGAACTCTGAACATTATCCATCGGATATACTTACAGTCTGTAAGTATATCACGATGGATAATTGACAGAATTTTGACAGTTTATTTATTTTAACGGTTATTTTGGGTTATTTTGATTGGTTACTTTATCTCACTTTATTACTTTTGACAATTTATTTCTGAGATAGTATAAAAGCAAAATTCATTTTCATTCTTTTCTTTTATCATTCTCAAATCAGTTTCTTCAACTCTCTTCTTCTCCAAAGCAAATACTCTCTTTCTCTCTGCAAATTCCCTTACTTTAATAATGGCCCCACTAGTCAAAATCATGTCTCAGTCTGGATTTATCTATGAGAAGAACAACTTTACAGCTCTTGTGAACAAGGAAATTTCGACGTCTGAAGATTTTCACAAAATGATGGATTTTGTGTAAGGTTGCAAACTCAGTTATGCTTTGCTGGAATCACCCACAATTTACTGTGAAGTTGTGGAGGAGATATGGACAACTGATGTGCACCATTCTATAGACAAAACCATAACTTTCACACTCGAAGGTAAGCAATTCTGCATTAACAGTGACACAATTCAAGCATGCTTTAAGATTCCTGAAAACACTACTACTGTTCCACACACATATGCTAATTTACTTACCATGCTTAATTCTATTGGCTATGCACTTCCTACCTCTAAGTTAAGTGAGATTAGATGGCTAGGTCTTATAAAGGAATGGAGTTATTTGTGTGATGTAGTTACCAATGTATTTTTTGGAAAAATAAGTAATTTTGATTTTGTCAATACTGCCATGCTTAACATGCTTTATATGCTAGTTACTGATAATTATCATAATTTCAGCGACATGGTTATGTTTGAATTAGGCTATAAGTTAGGGGAAGTTAATTAGAGAGGTAAAAGTGTCTATTATGCTAGATTCTTTATGATTCTTGCTAACCATCTTATTGAGAATATTGCTATTGAGAACCCAACCAACAAACTGGATTGTTGGGTTCAAGAAAGGAGAATAATTGCAGATCTGAACAGAGCAAGTCATCACAAAGACCTCTTCTACTTTCCAATCATGGAGGGCCCTCAGGTAAGTGAGGTAAGAACCACTGTCACTACTCTTCAAACCTCACAAATTTCTTTGCCTTCAAGTGTAGCTATGGCATCTGTGTTAATGACCCAACAGATGCCTACGCAAGCTTCCAAAACAAAAACTTCAAAATCTAAAACAAAAAAGAGATCTAAAACCCTTGGGAATGCACAGGGAACACACACAGTGCAAACTGAAGCTAAAAACTCAGTCACTGCACCATCTCCAAGTCAGTTTGATGTGGCTCCAATAAATATGGAGTCACAGCCAAAATCTTTAGTAATAGAAGCACCACAAACACCAAACTTTCCCATAAATTCTCTGGATTTGGATATGATCAACACATCAATTCCTGATTCCCCTTCTTTAACTCCGTTGGGGAAGCCAAAATCTAGTGCAAGTGAGCATCATCTTTTGGATGATTTGTTGGCTCACTTGCCAATTCTTTCAGGAACTGTTGAAATATCTGTGCCCAAATTTTCATCAATCTGCACAGAGTCCACAATAGTTTCCAATCCAAACTCATTCATTTCTTCTATTCCGATGAATATTGTTCATCCATCGATTCGTGATTATATCCTGACGGATGTGCCTAACAGCAGTCATCCGTCGGCTATCCTAACTACTACCCCGATGGATGTTTCTCATCCGTCGGTACTCTCTACACACACTGAAATTTCAATAATTGTTACAAGTGTAGATGAGTTAGTAGTTGTACAATCACTCTTAGGACTAAGGGAAGGGAGTGAAATAAGTGAGAGGCTGGGTTGCTCCCAGGAAAAAGGAGAGGAAAGAAGTGAACTCATCAGGCTATTTCTTCCATCCTGGCAAAAGAGAGTGAGAGGAGTCCCACCTTAGAAGGTCAAGGTGAGGGTGGTGAGCCAAGGGGAGCCCTTGATGCAACAAAAGAGACAAAATGAGAGAAATACAGGTACATGAGTTATAAGGATGGAAACTATTTCTAATGAGTTATAGTCTCTCTGGAAGGTGCTTCTAGGCATCAATAGCTCTAACTTCTTCTAGCTCATCCAGATAGAGATTTATGTATAAAAATTCTTTGGTGTCACATATGTAGAGTTGATCTCCCTTGTTGACATTAGGATTGGGTTTGCCACTTGCTTTGGTTGAAGCTTGACAGCTTGACTGTTTTGACTACTCTTTTCTTTGTGTTCCTTTGTTTGGAAAAGATTGGAAGATTTAGATCAGGAAGAGGCAAGTTGTCCCAATCTATAGGTTCATCCTTAGGAACAACAGGTTCACCATGAAAGGTGATGTTAGGGTTAACCTTGAATTCAGCCTCCTTCACAGTAAGTATGGTTGATTGGATTGAAGTTGTAGGTTGGGTTGGCATGTAGTCTTCCTTATCTTCATTGAAATCTATCTTCCTCTTTGCATGGATTTTGTATCTAAACTTCCTCTTAGTCTGCTTTGGTTCTTCTTTCTTTCCTTCATTCAGATCTTCAGTTGTCACAACAGGCATTGTAACTTCTATGGTTCCAGGCTTCTTAGCTAGGTTCTTGGCTTCTAAAGCAGCTTGCTTTTGTTATTGTTTAAGCCTCGCCTTTTCTTCTTTCTTAGCTTCTGCAAACTGTGGATGTCAAGCCACTACACAGATTAGTTTACCATTCCTGTAGATCTTAGCTATTCTGTTATTTAACACTATATCTCTGGGATATTTAGATAAGGCAATAGACCTTACAAGCAGCTTATTTTCATCTAGCCTAGAGATTTCATAGGATTGTTAGTCGCTAAACATGCACTAATAATACACGCAAGTATACGGGTTCACAAGTAGTATAGAATCTTTTCTAGTTCGTTCCCACAGAGACTGTATTGGTTAACTATTTAATTTATGCACCTAAGCAACAATGTATGGTTATTATCCAATGCTAAGATGATAACAAATTGAGATTGTTTATAACTAAGATTATGCTAACAATTATAACTACGAGAATAAGATTGACTGAATTCATGTATATGACAAACATGAGATTCTAACTTTATTAAATACTTCATTCAATAGCTTTATTATTCTTAACCTTAGCTTGCAATGGTGATGACACTAATCAGATAACACGAAACTGAAAAAAGCCAACTTTCGTTGCACGAGTACCATTCTACCAGACATCCACAAAAGAGATAGAAGCTGAATAGGCACTAATTATATTGAGACCCTATATGTCTATAGAATTTGACAACATAACGGTTTAAGCACAAGTTATCTATCTTGATTACATAGGGCAAGTAAAATGGTTAAAATTACCTACGAATCATGCATAACAAATACATGAACCTATGCTAGCATGGCAAGTTCTAAATCCTTAAATTCACTTTCGCTTCATTAAGAATTAACACACTATCTTATAAGTTCGCGACGCTCATAAGATGAATACGCACAACCAATACTAGGATATCATACAATCACCACATACTAAGGCATCAAACAAATTAACTAAATAAATCCATAAATGATAGGGATAAATAAATCATGATTGTATAATTAAATATTGCATTAATTGTACAAGGTGTGGGCTGCTAGGCCCAATAAGAAGATGTATGATATTCAGACCAGAAAGGTTACCACATTGATCAGGCCTGATGGACCAGGTCAGGCCTGATGGGACAAAGAGGGCCCAAAACCCTGAATATTAATTAAATTCGTAATTAATTAATAAGGGAGAAAAACAGCTGTTAAGATAAGTCCTAGTGGGGATGTAAATCCTTGTAGATTGGCCTCTAAGGGACCTCATAGGATAAGGAATCAGCTTCCTACTTCCTAGGACTCCTAAGTCTATCCTAATTCAGAGACTTGACCACCAAGTCTCCTATACCAAGTCTAATTCAAGGACTCCCACATCTATATAAGGGGCCTCACCCCACAAATCAGAACTACGTTTTTTGACTTGATCCTTGGCAATCAGCAAGGTACGTAGGCATCTTGTTAAGGCAGATTGAGTCACAAAACACAAGAGCAGTCAAATCGAGCCTTGAAGCTCACGTTCCTTAGTACTAAATACAGCAATTATATATATTAGTTTTTAATCTATAACATTTGGCGCTGTCTGTGGGAAAGCACAATAACAACCATGGCGAGAACACGGAGAACAATTAGAGCTCTGGAGGAAGGAACACCATCAGGGACAACTTAGGTGATTTCATCAACCGTGGAGATTCCTCCCCACTCCACTTATGCATCTACTCAAGGGGAAGCCCAGATAAGGGCAACTCAACCTCAGCCACAATGGACGACTTCCCCGACTATTCAAGGTACAAATCCTCAAGTTCAACAAGTATATGTACCTGTGAATTCTTGACCCATCGGGTATGAATATTCAACCGTTGTTACTACTAACCCCCTTATGGGATGCCCCTTTACCCTGAGGTTGGAGGAAGCAGACATGTTGGGCGAAGTGAAGCACGAGGGCAATCGCCCCCTACATACGAGGTTTGGCTCCTATCCCCGAGGATCGGGAATTTTCTGGCCCATACACTGAGAGAGACTCCGAATCTTCGGACGATAAAGTAGCCCCAAGAAGGAGGCATGTTGGCAAAGAGCCGATGGCTGATGGAGGCCAACGTCCTCAAAGCACCCAAGGGGCGAATCCCCAAGAAGTGCAGGAAAGAATCAGGGCTCATGAGGCTGAGATTCAAAGGCTGAGGCGCGACTTGGAGGCGCACCAGACCACCAGACCCCAGATACCTCCTAGGGGAGAAATCCTCCTCCTATCATAGACCTGGATGGTCCGGTACGGAGAAGGGGTGTTGTCCTAAGAACTGATCCAAGCAATCTTCTTCCCCTTGGAGATCCTGATGATCTTACTCTGCCCTTCACTGAAGAGATAATGAATGCCCATATCTCAAGGAAGTTCAAGATGCCAACTATCAAAGCCTATGGTGGCACGGGAGATCCCGCTAATCATGTTAGGACATTATATAATGCACTGCTGCTGCAACCTGTGAATGACGCTATTAAGTGTCGGGCCTTCCCTCAAACCCTATCGGGCATTGCTCAAAGGTGGTATAGTCGCTTGCCCCCAAACTCTATTGGGTCATTTAGAGAGTTAAGTCAGGCTTTTATTAAGCAATTCATTAGTGGGAGAGTTTATGAGAAAAGTTCAGCATCTCTTATGAGCATTGTGCAGAGAACAAAGGAATCCTTGAGAGATTACCTGAATCGTTTCACAAAGGAGGCTTTAAAAGTCCCAGACCTTTATGATAAGGTAGCCATGATAGCACTGCAACAAGGAACTAGGGATGAGTTTTTTAAAATGTCCTTGGCCAAACGTCCTCCTGAAAGCATGTTGCAGCTCCAGGAGAGGGCAGGGAAGTATATCAAAGTTGAAGAATGCATGAGGAAGACCGTAGTAAGTAATGAGCCCACTGGAGGCAAGAAGCGAAAAACTGATCTAGAGTATATCGCTAAGGACAAGTATCCTAGAACCAAGAAAAACCCTGATTCAACCCCCAAGAAGGGAGGACCTGGGCAAAAGTTCACCTAATACGCTAAGCTGAATGCCCCTAGAAGCCAGATCTTGATGGAAATCGAGAAAGATCGGGATATTCGTTGGCCTAAGCCCTTGAAGGCTGATCCTGCCAAGCTAGACAAAAGCAAGTATTGTAGATTTCACAGAGATGTTGGTCACGACACCGATGAGTGTAGGCCGCTGAAAGATCAAATTGAGTTCCTCATTCGAAAAGGAAGATTGAAAAAATATACTGGGGAAGGAGGGGACAGGAATAATAATGGAAGGAAGAACTTTGAAGATCGTAGGAGGGACCAAGACGATCAGGGGCGAAACCCCCAGCCTAGAGAACCAGTTCTAAACACAATTTATGGAGGACCGCGACCTCGAGGGCCTATGATAAACACGATCTTTGGAGGTCCAACTGCTGCTGGATTGTCCAAAAATTCCAGAAAGGCATATACTAGAGAGGTTATGCATATTGTTGGAGAAGCCCCGAAGAGGGCCAGGACAGAAGTAATATTGGCTTTTGATGATTTTGACCTAGAGGGTGTGAAGTTTCCTCATGACGACCCGCTGGTCATAACACCGGTAATAGGAAATAGCCCGGTCAAGAGGGTCATTGTGGATAACGGTGCTTCAGTGGATATCTTGCTCCATGACGCCTTTCTAAGGATGGGGTATAACGACTCCCAGTTGACCCCAACCGGCATGCCAATATATGGGTTTGCGGGAGTGGAATGTCCTGTAGAAGGGATAATCAAGTTGTCAACCACCATAGGTCAGGAACCAAGGCAAGCAACGCAGATGTTGGACTTTGTGGTGGTAAAGGCTAGTTCAACTTATAATAATATCTTGGGGAGAACAGGGATACATGCCTTCAAAGTAGTCCCTTCTTCCTACCATTCAGTCATGAAGTTTCCCACCCGGAATGGGATTGGAGAAGAGAGAGGAGATCAGAAAATGGCTAGAAGTTGTTATGTGGCCTCTTTGAGGGCAGATGGAGTCGGGGGGCAGGTTCTTCCTATTGAAGATATGGATGTCCGAGAAAATGATGAGAAGAGATTAAAGCCAGTAGAAGACTTGGTTTCGATTCCTTTAGACCCCGAGAATCCTGAGAGGATGACTTTCATTGGAGCCACATTAGAGGAGCCTCTTAGAGGGAAGTTGGTGAAATTTTTGCAAGAAAATAGTGATGTGTTTGCATGGTCAGCAGCTGATATGCCAGGCATAGACCCTGAGCTGATTACTCACAAGTTAAACGTGGATCCGAGCCGGAAGACAGTGAAACAAAAGAAAAGAAACTTTGCCCCGGAAAGACAAGAGGCTATAAAACAGGAAGTAGAAAGGCTCTTAGAGGCTGGTTTCATTGAGGATATTCAATTTTCGGAGTGGTTA
The DNA here is from genome assembly GCF_009905375.1 of Apium graveolens. Classification (NCBI taxonomy): domain Eukaryota; kingdom Viridiplantae; phylum Streptophyta; class Magnoliopsida; order Apiales; family Apiaceae; genus Apium; species Apium graveolens. Next base: position 299,954,041 of record NC_133648.1, on the reverse strand, counting down.
GCAAACCCTGTAATGGTGAAGAAGGCTAATGGAAAGTGAAGGATGTGTATAGACTTTACTGATCTGAATGATGCATTCCCTAAAGACTGTTTTCCGTTTCCAAGGATTGATACTTTGATTGATGCCACTGTTGGGCATGAGATGCTGAGTTTCATGGATGGATTTAGCGGATTAATCAGATTAAGATGCACAAGGATGACATTCCAAAGGTATTATTCATCACTGACTTTGGTGTTTATTGTTATCTTGTTATGGCATTTGGTCTTAAGAATGCAGGAGCCACCTATCAAAGGTTGGTAAATAAAATTTTTAAGGATATTATTGGTAAGACTATGGAAGTCTATGTTGATGACATGTTAGTCAAGAGTCTAGTAAAGACTGATCATATAACCCATTTGAGGGAAGCTTTTGAGGTCCTGAGGTACCACAAGATGATGTTAAATCCTACAAAATGTGCTTTCGGAGTAGGATCTGGAAATTTTTTGGGATTGATGGTCTCCAAGAGAGGGATAGAGGCTAAACCCGACAAAATAAAGGCAATTCTGGACATGGAACCACCAAAAACCGTCAAGGATGTTCAGAAGCTCACAGGAAGGGTTGCTGCGCTAGGACGATTCATCTCCAAGTCAGGAGACAAGTGCTTGTCATTCTTCAAGTCACTAAAGAACATCAAGGACTTTGTATGGAATGAGGAAAACCAGAAGGCATTCGAAGAGTTAAAGAAGTATATGGCCCAGGCCCCGTTGTTGGCCAAGCCAGCTTTGAATGAAGTTTTATTCTTGTACTTAGCCATTTCAGAAAGTGCTTTGAGCGCTGTGTTGGTTAAGGAGGAATTGAAAATCCAGAAACCCGTATACTACTAAGCAAAATTCTACATGGCGCTGAGTTGAATTATTCAACTATTGAGAAATTTGCTCTAGCCTTGGTAATGGCTTCAAGAAAGCTGCATCCCTACTTTCAGGCTCATCAAATTGAGGTGCTAACAAATCAGCCACTGAGAAATATCATTCACAGTCCCAAGGCAAGTGGGAGATTGATTAAGTGGGCAATAGAGCTGGGAGAGTTCGATCTCAAGTATAAGCCACGAACGGCAATAAAAGCCCACGTGCTAGCTGACTTCGTGGTGGAGTGTACCATATCCAACCAAGAAGTCGGGGGCAGGAAGATACCATACCTCAAGACAAGGGAGTCGATAATGGGGACAAAGAGAAGGATGATAAGGAGAAAGAATATTGGGTTTTCTATTTTGATGGAGCATCAAAAACAAACTCCAGTGGAGCAGGATTGGTTTTACAAAGCCCTGATGGGTTCTTAATTGAGTATGCTATGAAGCTAGACTTCCCAACCACAAACAATGAGGCAGAATATGAAGCCCTGATAGCTGGCCTTGGCCTAGCTGGAACACTTAGAGTCAAAAACTTAAAGGTCCGTGGAGACTCGAAGCTGATCATATCCCAGGTAAAGGGAGAATTTGAGGCAAGGGATGATACGATGGCTAAGTATGTCCGCCTAGTAAGGGTTGTGATGACCCAATTTAATGAATGCCATGTTGAGCACATTCCAAGGGAGGAAAATGCTGAGGCAGATGCATTATCAAAGTTTGCTTCATCCGAGATAGAAGAAAGTTCAGGAAGTGTGTACTTCCGTGTTTTGAAGACACGAAGCATAGATGTTAAGCTTGTGGCTTCTATAGGCCTGGGGACGTCATGGATTGATCCCATTAAGGCTCACATTTAGACCGGTTGGTTGCCAAGCGAAGCAACTGAAGCACGAAAGTTAACTGTTCGGGCACTAAGGTACTCTTTGATAGATGGGATTCTGTACAAAAGATCTTTCGTGGTTTCTTACTTAAGGTGTCTCAGGCCCGATGAGGCACGCTTGGCTTTTGAAGAAGTGCATGAAGGTATTTGTGGGCAACACTTGAGGGGTAGGGCCTTGGCTCATAAGATAACCCGTTTAGGCTTCTATTGGCCAGAAATGATGGCTGATGCCAAAGAATATGTGAAGAAGTGTGATCACTGTCAGAAGCATGCACCTGTTGTTAGACAACCCCCCGAAATGCTGACCTCTATTAACTCGCCCATTCCCTTTGCTATGTGGGGAATGGATATTTTGGGGCCTTTCCCCATGGCCACGGCACAAAGGAAGTTTCTGATTGTAGCCATTGATTATTTCACCATGTGGATTGAAGCCAAACCCTTGGCCAAGATCATAACTAAGCAGGTTGCACAATCCCTGTGGGAAAATATTATGTGCCGGTATGGGATTCCCCGTATCCTAGTCACCGATAATGGAACATAATTCAACATCGAGGAATTCAAGAAGTACTGTGAAGAAAATAAGATTGAGTTACGGTTCACCTCTATGGCTCACCCGCAAGCCAATGGGCAAGCTGAGGTAGCAAATCGAATAATCCTGGATGGACTAAAAAAGAGGATCGAAAAGTCAAGAAATAATTGGGTGGATAAAATACTTCCAATATTATGGGCCTACAGGACTACCTGTAGAGTCACGACTGGAGCAACTCCCTTCGTGTTGGCATATGGGGCAGAAGCAGTAGTTCCCGTAGAGATATCACATTCCTCTCCAAGGATTCAGGCTTTCAATGCTGAGGAAAATGAGGAAGGACAAAGGTTGGCTCTGGACTTAATCGATGAGGTGCGAGATGGGGCACATGCAAAGATAGTAGAGTATCAGAAGAAGGCTTTATTCTACTATAACTTAAGGGTTAAAGAAAGGTTCTTTAAACAAGGTGACCTAGTCTTGAGGAAGATAGAAGCTTCTGGGGTAGGACAGAAAGGGAAGCTTGCCCCGAATTGGGAAGGGCCGTACAAAGTCAAGAACGTTCAAGGTAGAGGAACCTACAAGGTGGAGACGATGGATGGTTTTGAAGTCCGAAGAACTTGGCATGCATAAAACGTGAAGGTTTACTATGTGTAGGTCAGTTGGATACGATTCTCACTTGTCAAGATGGCAAGTAGGTTGAAAAGCACCTTGAAGCTTTGCTTGCTTAGGATTTATATGTTCTAGTTTTATTTTGAAGTTTATTAAGACTTGTGTAAGGGATGAATCCCAAACAATTTATGGAAATTCATGAAGATTTCAGAATATGTTTGAATGCAAGGAAAACCAAATGTGTGAAATGCAAGCATAAAATGTGATAAATAAAGTAGATCGGATAAATATTACAAGAGTTCGATAAATAAAGTCTCGAAAATAAGATAAAGAAAACAAGCCACGCAGGGCTGGAAAAGCTCTAAGGAGCTGAGGTGCCCTCGGCATCCATATCATCGTCTCCTCCGCTCTCGCTAGATGTCTCTGTCATCTCGGAGGAGGAGGAAGAGCTGTCGTCCTCAGCAGGCCTGGAAGAAGACTCGGGAGGAGGAAGGAGCGGATCCTGAGGAACATGATCCGAGAAAACTACTCGGGTACGAAACCTCTGTAGCAAAGCCTCGTCATCAGGGTAGACATAATCCGTCGGGTTAATATCAGGACCGGCCTCGTTCACGGTCCCAAGGGCCGTGTCCCAACCAGCCCTAAAAAACCCGGGAAAGACTGAGTCATCCCTAATCCTCATGGACTGAGCAAACTCCTCCGAGTCCAGGTAGTTATCTATAGCTTTGTCCTTCTCCGCCCGAAGTACCACCAATTCGGCGTTAGACTCCCCGAGTTCTTCCTCCTTGCGTTTGAACTTCTTCTCCAGAGTAGCATACTTCTTCTGTTACCTCCTGAGGGCATTGTCGGCCTTATCGGAAGCCCGCTTCCATGACTCGGCTTGCCTCACAGCGCCTTAAAAATAGGCGTTAGACTGAAATAAAGAAATTAACAAAGTATAAGGCAAGAGAATGCTACAAGAAAGAAAGATAGGTTCAAAAAAGAAGAGGCATACCGAAGCCAGAGACTGAGCTCCCATGAGCTTTATCCTTTCAAGATCGGGGGTGGCCACCACGTCAGTAAAATCCTTGGGAGTCACGCCATGGTAGGACCAATCCCAAGCATGCTTCGTGGATCCAACCACGGTATCCCCTCGGCGAAATCCCCAGAGAGGCTGGAAGGCGCCTGTAGCAGCAGCAACAGGAGCAGCAGCAGTGATAGGAGCGTTGTGGCCCTCAGCTCCCTTAGTTGAAGCCTCCCCCATAGGCTCCTTGTGTTTTCTCAAGAAGCTAGGCTCCGTGGCCTTCCCTCGGGTGTCCAGGCCTGCAATGCGAGCTTTTTTCATCCTAGCAGTCTCTTCAACGGGAGGAACATTGTCCTCGTTGATCTCGTTAGCAGCTGCAAAACAAGGCAAAAAAACAAAATAAGTGGTGTTAATAATGCATGAAATGAAATAAAGTTGAGAAGGGAAGAAAAATACCCTGTTGAGAAACAGAGGATAGTCCCACGTGAATGAGGGAGAACTCCTCTAAGAGAGTCCAGCTGGTAGTAGTGTCGTCGTCCTGAGTAAGCCCATTATAAATAATAGTTTCCTCAGGAGTTAAGTGAATGGATTTGAGGCTACCATCACTGACCTTCCCGAAGGAAGATCGGAAGAGTGTGCCCCAGTCACCATTCTCCCAACGTAACCTAACGAAACTATTCCTCCAATTTTGGTTGTTATCGGGAATGGAGGCGCTGTTAAAGATATGTTTACTTTTGGGCCTTTGCTTAACATAGACCCAACCACAAATACTGGAAGAGCTATTATAGCACTGAAAGACCTTCCTAAAAACAACTACGGAAAGGGGAAAATCCTCCCTAAGGCAGCAGACCATAAAACATAAAATATTCCTCCAAGCGTTTGGAGGAAGCTGACACGGGTTGATTTGTAAATCAGCTAAAAGATGAGGAATGAAAGGATGGAAAGGAAACCTAAGCCCAGTATTAAGGGCATCTGTATAAATAAAGAGAGTGTCGGGTTTCCAGTGGCAAGTACGGTCACCACCAGAGACCGGAACTAATCTAAGAGGAGGAAGGACATTATAATGTGCATTTAGTTTATCAAAATCAATGTTGTGCCAAGTGTTACAATGATTAAAAGAATCGAGATATACAGTAGAGGGATATTCATCCCCCCTAGTGTTAATCATATCGATTAAAGACATATACAAAGAACGGATCTCGATATCCTTACCTCGTTTTGAAGCCGAGGCTATCTTGGCCGCCCTCTCGGAATTCTTGTCAGCCATTAGTAAAGCTGGAAAAGCCTGGAAACTTTGAAAGGAAGGAGGCTGGAAACTAAGGGAGGAAAGTTGAGAGAGGAGGAAGTTGAGTATTTTAGAAATGAATGAAATGAAGAGTGAAGAGTGTGAAGGAGAGCACACTCCTCCCACCTTTATATAGGGGGAAAAAGAGGAAATTGGGCCTAGAAATGCCCATTCAGGCCCAAAAATAAGAAGGTTTTGGAATTATCCAGGAAATTCCTGGAAAATTCAAGAGAAAAACTTGAGTTTTTTGAAGATTCTGGAAGAATCCAGAACAATCCTAGAAGAATTTGGAATTGGGCTTAGAAAACAAAAGCCCAGCTCAGAAAAAGGGCCCAATTTTAGAAAAAAGCAAGCCCAATTAAGGGCCAAGGTGTTTAAAAAACCCGGGTAAAAAGGCCCATGGATTAGGCCCAAATGATTTTAGGGGGTGGAAAAGAAGCCCAGTTGAAAACAATGGGCCCAAAGGATAGCCCAATAAAACCAGCCCAAAAAAGGGAAGGATGGCCCAAAAGAATCCAGCCCAGGTTTAAGGGCCCAAATCCAAATTACAGAAATATATACGAGAAATTAATATATTTAAAAACCCATTCGACCAGGAAATATAAGGAAATCCTGATCGAAGCCACTGAGGTCGAAATCCTGTCGATCAAGGCTAAAATACTGCCTTATTTCAACCAGAATGAAGATCCATTCGACCAAGAAATACGAAGGAATCCTGATCGAAGCTCCCGAGGTCGAAGTTTTGTCGATCAAGGCTGAAAAATAAGCTTAATTCGACCAGAATTAAGATTCATTCGACTAGAAATCAAGAGAAGATCCTGATCGAAGGGATTCTTCCCGAATTTCTGTCGACCTGGGAAACTAAGGGAGGTTAATTCGGTCAAAATCAGGGTTCCTGACCAAAAATCCTGATCGAAATTAATGTCCTGCTTGAAGGTTTCTGCTTAAAAAAAATATATAGGAAAAAATCCTGGCCGAATTTCGACCAGGATTCTTGCTCGAACACATCCTCCTCGAAAAGCCTTCGCCCAGGGCTGAATGAAGGTTAATTCGACCAGGATCCTGGTCGAATAGGATTCCGGGTCGAAATCTGTATAAAAAAAGAGAGAAGAAAGAAAAAAAGGAAAAAGAGGGAAGAAAAAGAAAGAAAAATTCCTGAAAAATTACAGAAATTGAGGAAATTCCTTAAAATATTTTTGAAATATTTTCAGAAATAAGGAATAAATCCATAAAAATAAGGATAAATCCCAGAAATTAAGGGAAAATCCAGAAAAATAAGGATAAATCCCAGAAATTAAGGGAAAAATCCAGAAAATTAGAGAAAAATCCCGGAATCAAGGGAAAAATTCTTGGAAATTAAGATAATTCCTGAATAAAAGGAAAAATCGTTGTAAACGTGTAGGTCGCTCCACACTTTACGCAAAAACGAAACCGTGTAAGGGAATTAATAGACCTAACTTCTGCGAAACCTAATCAATGTTTCCCAAAAGTTGGGGGGCAAATAATAGGGATAAATAAATCCTGATTGTATAATTAAATATTGCATTAATTGTACAAGGTGTGGGCTGCTAGGCCTAATAAGAAGATGTATGATATTCAGACCAGAAAGGTTACCACATTGATCAGGCCTGATGGACCAGGTCAGGCCTGATGGAACGAAGAGGGCCCAAAACCCTGAATATTAATTAAATTCGTAATTAATTAATAAGGGAGAAAAACAGCTATTAAGATAAGTCCTATTGGGGATGTAAATCCTTGTAGATTGGCCTCCAAGGGACCTCATAGGATAAGGAATCAGCTTCCTACTTCCTAGGATTCCTAAGTCTATCCTAATTCAGAGACTGGAAGACCAAGTCTCCTATACCAAGTCCAATTCAAGGACTCCCACATCTATATAAGGGGCCTCACCCCACAAATCAGAACTACGTTTTTTGACTTGATCTTTGGCAATCAGCAAGGTACGTAGGCATCTTGTTAAGGCAGATTGAGTCACGAAACACAAGAGCAGTCAAATCGAGCCTTGAAGCTCACGTTCCTTAGTACTAAATACAACAATTATATATATTAGTTTTTAATCCATAACAATAAATAAATCCGCTAGAACCTCACGATAACGATTAGCCCATATTCGGACTCATCATCAATGTGGGTTCCGATGAAAACATGATATAGCAAACGTAGTCTTTATACGAATAAATAAAACCAAGTACAAACAAGAGTATAGGTTCAGCAAAATAAGAAACAAGCATCCAAGTTACAACTCAAAACAAAGATTCACAAGAATAAACTAGATCGTCTTCGCCTTCGTTGAATTGTGCTAAAGGTCTCTTCCGGTCTTCTCCTTGCGCTCTGGTCCGTCTCTGACTTTATATATATTAAAAACGACCTAAAGTTATTTATATATCAGCCCTCAACAATCTGGAAACCTTCCCTTTTAGAATTGTAGTAGAAACAGGATTCTGAAATTCGGTCTCGGTGCGGCCGCGCGCAATCACAGCACAAGCACGCTGCATTTCTGGAACCCCGGCGCCGCCGCGCCGTCTTTCTGGGAAAAAATCAGATTTCTTCTTAAATCTTGCTGCTTCGAGCCGGCTTTCCACGAGCTTTTATTCCAACACCACCTGGACAACAAATTAGCACCAAAATAATGCTAATTTACCTGACTACCTGAGTAGTGCCTGAAATGCAAAAACACCAGAAAATACATTAAAACACTTAACAACTTGAGTACAAATACACCAATTCAAAGCTTATTAGAGCATAATAAAGTGTCATAAATGCCACTCAACATACCCCCAAACTTGAATCGATGCTTGTCTTCAAGCATAAACAGACTCAAAGAACGAGAAACAAAAATGCATAAATACAAATATATGAATGCAACGATCCCCAATAGAATAATCAACCAACCAACAAGCAACATATCAACAAATGCAGTTATTCGCATGAAGATCAACCAAATCATACAAATCAACTTACAAACTAGAGACGTGCGTGTGTGAAGATGCTTACAGATATACTATCGCAACTATATCAATAATCATGACTCACTACTCATCAAGGCAATCACAAGGTTATAAATAAAATAAAAGCTAGACTTAAAATAACTTATAACACTTCAATTTTTATATTGGAGTTTTATACGGATTCATGCTTTTATTCACCACAAAACAACACAAGTATGCTTATTTGATCGTGCAATGAGTGAGGTCCACAAAAGACTTATACAATAGCACCCATGTAGCGAGCGTTAGGTTAGCGGATCCCAGACCATAAAAGCCTTAGGTCACTAGGCACAAAGTCCCCTAAAAACTTAATAACTCGAGTACTAAAGAGCCCACTCATGATCAATTATACATAACACTTATTCTTTTTCTTTTTTTTCTCTTTTTTTCTTTTTTTTTCCATAATTTCTGAATGAGTACGTTTCGCTCCATTTCATTCAACCCTAGACTACTCATAAAAATATGAGCCGGCTACTAGCCATTTGACACCTAGCCACACAACTAGCAATGAAATCCAACTTCTCCATTTTTTAAATATCCATGTTTTTTTATTATTAAGAGAATACCCTAAATTCTAAATATAAATAAGCGATTAAACCTCGACAAATCAAATAAACCATGATCATGATCTAGCACTCTAGAAACCTATATGACTTAGTGAAATAAAAGTGTCTCTAGCATGCACATCAATCCAATAAGACTCAATATCACTAAATACGACATCACTACACTAGCATCAATATCACAACTTAATCGAAAAAATTATCTAAGGGATCATGTTATAATGTAAATACATGAAACTGCATGAAAAAATTATCATAAAACTACCAAAATAAAAAAAAACTACATGGAAAAATATGCAAACTATATAAACTAAACTATCATGAACATGCAAACTATATGAGACTCATACAAACATAATGCTTCAACTACTATCCCCAAACTTAAAATATTCACTGTCCTCAGTGAAGGTAATATTAAGGAATGAGGCATACCTACTCTGAATCAGAATCCTCACCCTCAAGGGGTGTAGTGTCAGGTGTATCAGGAGGCGGATACACAAAATCCTCACCAAAAACTGGCCACTTAATGTCAACTCCGGTGGCTCCAAATGCAGTCCCAAGTGCCTGGGTGAGATCGTGTGTAAAACGACTATGGATATCGTGTATCGCATCCATCCTCCTCGAAAGACGCCTATACTGCATCGAACTCAAACCAGCTCCCATGTTCGCTCCCGTTGCCACATGTTGCTGCTGCGATAGTCCTACTTCATCTCCTAACTGAGATCTCCATGCAGTCCTGCTCGCCTGACCAGCAGCTGGCCTCCCACCAGGTAGGTGGTCAAAAGAATACCCAAGCCCCTTCAGATCAGGCTTGCCTCCATCCCATTCCTGTATCATAGCCAAAGTAGTGTTATCGATCGGAGCACTCAGAATCTGCAACTACTCATGTGCGGGCCAATGCACACCAACTACCACGCACAGCTTTGTCACCACTGACGCATACGGAATAGACCCCGTAGTGTTCTCCCTCAAGAGCTTCAGAATCCCCTGAAAGATAACCATCCCCACATCTATATAATCACCCTACAGAATGCCCCATAACAGCTGTGCACGCTCCACAGTAACCTCATGCACATGCGATGATGGCATGATATTAGCACATATAAAAGCGTTCTATGCACGGGCAAACCTGGTCATGCCGGACGCCGGGAACGTAGAATACTCAGCGACTGTGCCCCTCTTGATCTTCCAATGTGTGTCGGGCTGGCACAAAGTAGCAACAATAAGATCCAGATCAAATTCCTCTAGGTCTTATCATTCCAGGTATCCTGCCCCACCTTCCTCGCGAGCTGCTCAATCAAAGTCCTGATAGCCTCTACACTATACTCCACCGTCCTCCCTCGCACCATAGTGAATCCATTCTTCTCAGCCTTGGCATTCACATAGAACTCATGAACTACACTCATAGGCACAGCAGCTGGTCCCTCACAAAAAGGAACCCATCCCATCTCCAAGATCATCTCCAAAAGCTTACCATCATTCCCAGATGGAAGGAACCCTCTCTCCTTAGCAATAGGCTTCGCGAGAAGCCTCGGTTACTCCTCCTCAGCCTCAGGAGTAGAAAACCTAGGCCTCACACCACTCGAAGTTGAAAAATCGGTGGCGCTGCTATCGACTTGAGTTCTTTATCTCTTGGGTGCCATGGAAATTGATTAGAGAGAATAAGAGTTGTGTTTAAGAGAGAATTTTTGTTTGAGAGTTTGTGAATTGGTAAAGAAGTTTGTGTATGTTGTGTATATATATAGGTGGTAAAAAGAGAATTAGATATGGAATAGAAGTGGGATTTGATTATGGGAATAATGGGAGTAATGGGTTTGATTTGGAGAGGGAATTATGGGATATGGGGGAGTAAAATTCGGTTGGGAATTGATTTGGGACAAAATTCCCATTTCCCCCCTTTAAACTGCCTTTTATTTTTGTCCAAAGTCGGGACACGGCACGGCCGCGCGCTACTTCTGCCAAACCGGCACGGCCGCGCGCTGTAACAGCGCGGGCGCACGATATTTCTTTGTAAATGGCGCGGCCGCGCGCTGGGACAATGCGGGTGTGCCAGGCTTCTGTTGTCAGACCTGAATTTTTCCATTTTTTTGATTATTTTTGTGATTTTCTGTTTTCTTCTTGCTTCCTCTACTTACTAATGTACATAAACTTGGGTTGCCTCCCAAGAAGCGCTTCTTTTATGTCGCTAGCTTGACGTAGATTCTTGTGATTAAGTGGATAATAAAACGGTACTAACCACCTCATGGTTTGCCGTGTCACCATAATAATGGTTCAACCGTAGACCATTTACCTTGAATGCTTGGCCCAGATCATTCTCAAAAATTTCCACCGCTCCTTATGGAAATACAGTTTTGATTATGAAGGGCTCTGACCATCTTGACTTCAACTTTCCAGGAAAAAGATGGAGACGAGAGTTGAATAAAAGAACTTATTGCCTTGGCATGAATTTCTTGAGCACTAGACCCTGATCGTGCCATCTCTTGACTTTCTCCTTATACATCTTGTTGTTCTCATAAGCTTGAAGTCGAAACTCATCAAGTTCATTTAACTAAAGCATCCTCTTCTTTCTAGCTGCATCCAAGTTCAGATTCAATTTCTTCAAAGCCCTATATATGCTTTATGCTCGAGCTCCAAAGGCAAATGACACCCCTTACCATACACCAACTGAAACGGTGACATTCCCAATGGAGTCTTATATGATGTTCTATACGCCCAAACAGCTTCATCAAGCTTCAAAGACCAATCTTTCCTTGATGGACATACCACTTTCTCCAAAATGCACTTGATCTCTCTGTTAGATACCTCAGCTTGACCATTTGTCTAAGGATGATAAGCCGTAGCAATACGATGATTCACATTATACCTTTTCATCATAGCAGTGAACTTACGATTACAAAAATGCGACCCCTTATCACTGATTATGACTCTTGGAGTTCCAAACCTTGTGAATATTTATTTGTGAAGAAAATTAAGCACCAATTTCACATCATTTATTGGCAACGCCTTAACTTCAACCCATTTCGACACATAATCAACTGCCAACAAGATATACTAATTGTTACAAGACAAGACAAATGGCCCCGTAAAGTCAATTCCCCAAACATCGAAGACCTCAACCTCGAGAAGCACATTAAGAGGCATCTCATCCTTTTTAGACATATTACCCACACGTTAACATCGATCACATTTCAAAACGAACTGATGAGCATCTTTAAACAATGTTGGCCAAAAGAAACCTGCTTGAGGAACACGAGTTGTTGTCTTTTCTCCACCATAATGTCCTCCATAAGCCATTGAGTGGAAATATGACAAGACCCCCCCCCCCCGTTTCGCTGTAAGGAATACATCTCCTGATGATTTGGTCAGCTCCTTGGTAAAAAAGAAACTGCTCATCCCACATATACCACTTCACCTCATGAAGAAACTTCTTCCTTTGAGCATAAGATAAGTCGGGAGGCATGATATTACTCACAAGGTAGTTCACAATATCTGCAAGCCATGGCTCTTCTTCCTAGACTCCAAACAGTTGCTCATTGGGAAAAGACTCATTTATCAATGTCTTGTCCAATAAAGTAGCATTAGGATTCTCTAAACGCGAGAGATGATCAGCAACTTGATTTTCAGTTCCTTTTCTATCCTTGATCTCTAGTTCAAATTCTTGGAGCAAAAGAACCCATCGAATCAATCTAGGCTTCGAGTCCTTCTTTGAGACGAGGTATCGAATGGCGGCGTGATCAGTGAAAACTGTCACCTTAGTCCCAAGTAGATAAGATCAAAATTTCTCAAAACCGTAGACAATAGCCAAAAGTTCTTTCTCCGTAGTAGTGTAATTCAGTTGAGCACCATTTAGAGTCTTACTAGCGTAGTAGACTACATGAAATGTATTGTTCTTTCTCTGCCCAAGAACTGCTCCAAATGCATAGTCACTTACATCACACATCATCTCAAAATGCTCATTCCAATCAGGTGTAGTTATGACAGGTGCCATGATTAAACTCTTCTTCAATGTCTCAAAAGCTGCAAGGCACTCGTCATTGAATTTAAAAGGAACATCTTTCTCTAACAGACTGCACAAAGGCTTTGAAATTTTTGAGAAGTCCTTGATGAAACGCCTGTAGAAAACCCGCATGACCAAGAAAACTGCGAATCCCCTTAACAAAAATAGGTGGAGGAAGATTGTCAATGACCCCCACCTTGGCCTTGTCCACCTCTAGACCTTTATTAGAAACCTTGTGCCCGAGAATAATGCCCTGACGCACCATAAAATGACATTTCTCCCAATTGAGAACCAGATTCGTCTCAACACACCTCTTGAGAACGTGTCCCAGATTCTGCAAGCATTCATCAAAAGAATCACCAAAGACTGAGAAGTCATCCATGAACACCTCCACATTCTGGCCAATCATGTCAGAAAAGATGGCCATCATACATCTTTGAAATGTGGCTGGTGCACCATATAGACCAAAAGAAACTCGTCTGAAGGCGAAAGTACCAAATGGACAACTGAAGGTAGTCTTCTCCTGATCTTCTGGAGTGATACAAATCTGATTGTAACCGGAATAGCCATCCAGAAGACAGTAATACTCATGACCAGCCAACCTGTCAAGCATCTGATCAATGAAGGGAAATGGAAAATGGTCCTTCCGAGTGGCTTTGTTCAGCTTCCGATAGTCCATGCAGACTCTCCATCCCGTAACTGTCCGTGTAGGAATAAACTCATTCTTCTCATTTGCTACCACAGTAATTCCACCTTTCTTTGGCACACATTGAACCGGGCTTACCCATGAACTGTCAGAGATAGGATAGATGATCCCTGCATCTAGCCACTTCAGAATTTCCTTCTTCGGTACTTCCTTCATGATAGGATTAAGTCTTCTTTGCTGCTTGACTATAGGCTTGCTACCTTCCTCTAGCAGAATTTTATGCATATAGTAAGAAGGGATGATACCCTTGATATCTGCTATAGTCCATCCAATTGCCGACTTGAACTCTCTCAGAATCCTCAAAAGCTTTTTCTCATCACTACCTGAAAGGTCAGATGCAATAATAATCGGCAAAGTAGATGCATCACCTAAAAATGCATACCTCAAATGCTCAGGTAAAGGCTTAAGCTCAAGAGAGGGGGCTTCCTCAATAGAAGGCTTGAGACGTTTAGGAGCTTTGTTCAATTCCTCCATTCCAAGAGATTCAAAAGGCATATCAATCTTCCTTTTCCAAGAATAAGCATTCAAATATTGCATTTGTTCTTCACCTTCGTCATCTTCACTATCTGAATTCCCCAAAATTTTACCTAACCAATTCAACCACCAATCAATCCCAATTCATTCATACAACCAACATCCATCCATATCACACTACAACAGCCCCCAAAACCTCAAGTTCTCCAATTTAGGTTATTCTCAATCATGAATTTAAAACTATACTTAAGTCCTTTACTAATCAACAAGTTTTAAACATTCAATTCACTACAACTCCAAACCAAACTCTAAACCTACAAGCATTAAGCTACTCTTTTACCATAACAATCAAAATCATCCTAATATACAAAGTAAAGCTAGGGTTTGGAGATGATATACCTTCCTTGAAGCTTTTAATCAATGAAAGATCCTTGGAATGCCCATGGAAGCCTTGATCTATTCTTAAGCTACCTTGAACTTTCATAAAAAATCAAGAAAACCAAAGTTATTTCTTGAAGGTTACTATTCACCATCTTCTTCCTTGATTTATTGGAAGAGATTGTGAAGGAATTAGAAGCTTAAACTTATAGGATATCCATATCTATATACAAGGAACCTTAGATAATTACCTCACTAATTAACAAGCCTTGGATCTTGAATTTTGGAAATTTCTTCTTTGAAAAAGAAGAAAAGCCGAGAGCAAGCTTGGAAGAAAGAGAGATTTTTGTGTTTTTTGCTTTGATTTGTTTTTTGGTTGGTTGTTTTTGTTTAGATTTTGGTTAATTGCCTTAATAACCTTAAACTTTGTGTGGTTATCATTCATCCATACCTCCTTCCCTCCTATGTCATGCTTACATCACCTTATTGTGTCATCATCCCTTACTTGTCCTCTCCTTATTAGTTGGATGACCTCATCATCCCTAACCTCCTTGATTAACTTCCTAATTGTTTGCCTAATGACCGCTGATCTGTTATACGATTCACTTAACTTTCGTTTTCGTTTATCATTTGAGGGATCATACCCGGGATCTTATTACTTGGGTTTCCTTAACCTTTCTCAATACATTATATTCCTTTTATGATCCTCTCTTATAATCCTTTAATTTAAACCCTTTTTATCCTGTTACCTCATACTCAATTCTTTCCGTATCTAGTGGATTTCCGGGAAAAATCAAAGTGTTCGGAATTGGATTCTGACGATCTTTACATACATTTATATACCACATAGAGTACTAATAATATCCCAGAAGATCAATAGCAGAACCCCTACATAGTGTGGCATGAAAATTTTTCTCATTCAGCATAATCTGCAAAATCACTATTCATAAGGGTTTCAAAAATTTCCAAAAATTGGGGTTATTACAGTCTCCCCTCCTTAAAAGGATTCCATCCCGGAATCAGATAGAAAATGAATAGGGATACTTTCTTAACATTGCACTTTCTAACTCTCGAGTAAATTTCCCACATTGTGGTTCTTCCATCAAACTCTGAATAGTTTGATAACCCTTCTCCTAAGCACTTGTTCCTTTTTACTCTATAACTCTTCTTGGTTGCTCCATATAGGTTACGTCGGGTTGCGTGTCTATGCGCTCATATGCCCCTATTTATCTGGCATCCGAATTATACTTCCTTAACATTGATACGTGGAACAAGTTATGACTTGCTACATGTTCGGGGGTAGGGCTAGCTCATATGCTAACTTCCCAAAATGTCTTAATATATTCAAGGGTCCAACAAATTGTAGACTTAGCTTTCCTTTCTTTCCGAACCTCATCAATCCTTTCCAAGGGATACCTATAACATTACTAGGTCCCCAATTTCATACTCTTTGTCCTTTTGAGTCAAATCAGCATACCTCTTATGTCCATCTTGGGTTACTACCAGCCGTCCTCTGATTAGATCTATTATATCCCTGGTCCTTTGGACTACTGCGGGTCCGAGCATCTTGCGCTCTACAACTTCCTCCTAACATAGGGGAGATCGACATTGTCTTCCCTCAAGGGTCTCATAAGGCGATATCTCAATACTGACATATGATCTATTGTCGTAAGGAAACTCAATCCGTGTTAAGTGATCATTCCAATTTCTTTCAAGTCTATTGCACAGACTCTCATTATAGCTTTTAGCATTAGAGCTTTTGCTTCTCAATACCCATTCTTTTCGAGTTCGTAATCTCTACTACCTTCCGTTCCTAATATTATACTGGTTACACTTTTGCTCGTTAGCATTTTACAACCTTTTAATAACCACGTCAACCTTAGTATCACGAACGTGTTAGAATCAGAATACCACCGTACTGATACTACTTCCTTTCTAGCTGCTTCTATCTTCGAAAGCTTGATCCATCATATAGAAGTAAAGGAATTTGTTGAGAGATCACTATAATCATGAACACTTGTTATATCGCATAGTTAGTACAGAAGGTGGCCAGCCTTTAGTACTTGACAAGCAATTAAACAATAGATGGTATCCTACTAGGCTTCTATCACATAGATAGATAGTCATTCGGCAATACCTCCCCTTCTGGAAGGGTTGTTCTTCTCAGTTACATGAAATGAAAAGGAGAGAAAAGAATGAATTGAAGAGAATTGTATATATATTAAAATATATACCGCCACAAAATATCTGGCTTGAAATCTACCTCTGAACTATAGAGGTTTATCATAGGAGAACAAAACATATATGTATATAAATCAATATTAAGCATTAAAGCATCGTATTTCACATGCCTAATTATTTTTGATATTCCGTCCATCATTCTATGGACCCATGCTCTTCCTCGAGCTTATGCATAATCACCTTTGAAACTCCCTCGACATCGAAAATCGAATCTGGAATCTCATTTTATATATCATCATTACTAGAATTCTATGCTTGCACCGCAGCCTTCCTCGTATAGTAATACGACTCTCTATTGATAAGAAGGAATAAGTATTCAATAGGTAGATAATCTACTTAATTAGTCTATCAATGATAACTTATACACCACCACGACCCGATTAGTGGTACTCAATCTCAACATCCATTCCAATACAACTCTCACGGTTGTAATCGACTCATTACTCGCAGAATCATTGCTGCATTACTATGGTCCACCACTGACCTACTGTCGTCATTCACTTTCCATGAAATCTTAATATCTAACCATACGGAGTCCATACATGTCATATTGAATCCTTCTAAGGAGGTAACATAATCACCATTCATGATTCATGAAGAACACTCCTGATCCTGCCATACATACATGATATGAAGCAGATAAAATTGCAGAAGAGCTTCAATCAAAGCAACGATAGCAGGTTAATACCATTCTTAATCATATGCCTTCGATAGAATACTTAACTCAAAGGTTCGTTTAGTCCTTTTGAAATATGGTCCAGGCTCATTCTCAAGATAGTACCTTCTAAGATAGATAGCCCGCTCATGGCGATTACACGAATTAAACCTTTACCAACTACTATTATGGTTGGGTATTACACAGTCATCAGAAGGAATGTCAATCTTCCAAACCATAATACAACCTTCAGCTTTAACCATCATCACTGTATTCCTTTGGCACAAGCGCCTATAATTATCCTCTTACTTTTAAAGTGTCGGCCACCTCTTTGGCCCTTCCTGATAGTAATATTTCCTTACAATCAATGTCATTTTAACCACCTTCACTAAATTTTCTACCTCATTTCCAATCACTGCTTGAGTGAAGATGTTTTCCTTAAAATCAGATGAGTAAAAAAAAAATATCACCATTTTTCCATAAGTTATCGCCTCAGTCTTTAGAGGTTAATCACTGTCACGACTGACTCTCAATCATACATAGAACATCTTTTATCTTAGGCCCTAATTGCCCTGAACAATTTCGACCTTTACTGGTTCGATCCATACTTTCTCGTGGCTAAACACGTGCCCCACTTGGCATCATTATAATTACGTCATATTTCCTTTATCCAAATTTCTATTCTTGAGAACTTTGAATATTACCTTTTCTCCTTGTAAGACCTCTAAGGTTATCCTTGAATTGTTCCTCATGTATATCCTAGATACAGGGCATATCAAAATACCATTTACTAATACTAGAACCATTGTCTATATACTTTTGAAAAATTTCTCCACTGATCCTTAAAGTTTTTTATTACCTTAATCCTTTCCAATTCATACTGTCAAACTCATACTATCCCTATTAAGGGTGAAATGCCAACCTTTATGCATTCCCCTGGGATTCATTTTAAGTTACCGATGTTCTGTCCTTAATTCCACCTTTAAAAAAGGTACATGCCTCCTTCCATGGATAAATCAAGTCATATATCCTTGATAAATTATCTTATTCAATCATTCCCACCTCGATAGTCTATACCAATTTCACAATAGCATCCTTATTCAAACTGAGGTCAATCCATATTTACCTTTGTTGTTTATCTCAACAGTCACCTCAATGTTGGGATATCTTTCATACCTGGCATCTCCCTTTCTGGGTATCATGCCACCGGTCTTACACTTCACCTTCTTGAAGGTCACTTCCTTCATCCAATTTTCTTAATTTCTTACTTTCTTGTCTCCTCAGTCTATCCGCGTCTCATTATTTATCCTTCGAATTATCTCAAGGTTTCTTCGAATCCTCCCAACTTACAGGGGATAAAATATATGTATCTCTTATGCCCTCAACCATCAATTTTAACTCATGGTGAATCACCCTCATCCTGACGAATGCATACTTTTCTATTTCTATTGCTACGAGTCTTTAGGGTTTCCTCATACCCAACTCCCTTATCATACCTCAAACTCTATTGCCTTTATATTCCTTTCCACTTCAGTTTCTTTTTATTTTCCTTTCTCTTATCCTTATTTCATGAACCAACACAACATAAGTATTGATTTCAAACATCCCGTCATTCCGGATTCGTGTCCTCAGAACGAATCTTGACAACTTTTACAACTTAGATTCATAATTCATCATACTCATCCGCTTTTGTTCTAGCTCCAAATCTTTTACACTATCTCCTTATCTTTGGGAATTACTTTCCCGAAAACAATTGACTGAACCTAAATCAGTTTATTATAATCTCTTGCTTCGTGCCTTCCTTGGCCTTTCACCAGCGGGTGGTCTCTCTCTTAGGAGGGTAAGTGACAAAAACAGTCTTTTGTGATTTGTCAATCATTCAGAATCTCAAATGATTCCTCTATTTCCTTTAGCCAGGCTCTTGCCTCGACTAGCTCAACCTGTTCCTTGGAACTCTGAGAGCTTAGAGACTTAAAGGTCCTGAAAGAATTTCCTACCGCATTGTTTCCTCAAGGTGGTGGTTGGGGATAATAGTCTAAGTTCTTTCTAGATAGGTCCATAAATTGCCGTATAGGAGTACCGTCTCGGGTCTCCTTTCCTTACTCGACTTTCTGTTTCCTTAGTATGAAATGTTTCAACCTTCTCCCATAATCGGGGTTATCTTATACATTAAAAACCTTGTTTTCCACTCTATTATGTTATGGGTTCTTTCTTTCTTGATGGCAACCTCCCTGACTATCACATTCAGGGTTTGCCCTAAATCTTATTCCTCAAACTATGGCTCTCATCTAAGTTCTCATCCTTAAGCTCTTGAACTTTTGGAACCCAATTTCTGTAGGAACACCTCACTATCCCCTTATCATCTTTTTCGGTATGGATCTCTTCTCCAGTCATTGACTCTCTGCCTTCATTCATCACTTTTTCTGGCACAATATGTTCTTTTCCAAAAATTCGGTCTGTATTGCAATCTTAAACAGCTTTTCGGTACCGGCTCCGGTTACCTTCACTTCTATTTCCATTTTCTCAAAATCTCTTATAAACTCTCCCAAAGACATTATTATCTTGAGTCTCTCCTTTTTACCAAGGGCATCAGCCACCACATTGGCTTTCCCTGAATGATAAAGAATCTCCCAATCATAATTCTTGATTAGCTCTAACCACCTCATTTGGCGCATGTTGAGCTCTTTCTGCGTGAAAATGTACTAGAGCACTTATGGCTTGTGTAAATCTCGCACTTTTCTCCATACAAGTAGTGCCTCCAATCTTTAGGGCAAAACTATTGCCACGAGCCCAAGCTCATTGGTGGGGATATCGAATTTTATATTCCCTTAATTGTCTTGACGCGTACGCGATTACCTTGCTTTGCTGTATAAGAAGCACCCTAATTTCTTATGCGAAGCGTCACTACACTTCACAAAATCTCATTTTCCATCCGGCAACGCCAACATAGGGAACGTCACCAACCTTTGCTTCGGTTCTTAAAAGTTGTTCTCGCATTTCTCTATCCATTCGAACTTCTCAGTCTTACGAGTAAGCCGCGTTAAAGGGGCTACTATCTTTACAAACTTGAACGAACCTCTGGTAGTGACCGGCCAATCCTACCTCTGGGAGTTACCCTAACCATGGTCATCGATTCCTCAGTGGTCCTTTATTCATTCTTGTCAGGATCCTTCACGGGATCCTCCTCAGCAACAATCCCTTCTAGGACAACATCCTCAACCGCTACATCCTCAATATCAACATCATCCGGTCCTGCGTTAGGACGCTCTATCGGATCCACAATCCGATCTCCAATTAGTAATAAAACATCATCGCGCTGTTACTCCTCAACCTCAGGGTTCGGAGTCCCGCTACCATATACGATAACGAACTACGCTTCTATCAAGATATTTATAAGGGTTCCCATAAAGGTTTTAACTGTCAGTACTACGTTAGGTAGCCCGACTATGAACTTGGCAAGAGTTCTTATTATCTTAGTTATTATCTTAACGCCATATCATCTCTGAGGTTTATAACGCTTAGCTCTGATACCATTTCTGTAACACCCCCAAATCCGGGGTCGGGGATCCGGGCTGTCACGAGTTCCATTTCCCTTAATAACACCCAATCTTAATAAATAATCAACTACTCTGTACTGTGACCCCACAATAAACACACACACCACAAGTTATAGTCTCAGATATGAATATCCAAAAATAATCACAAGTCGTTTTATTCCACAATTATATGCCAATACACCTTAAAAGGGTTTCTGAATAAATTTACATTTCTTTTCCATTATTACAATTCATAAATATACATAACTCTAGTACATCAAAAGTTGAAGCCTAGCCTATTGGTAGTTCCTACCTCAGCTACAGCGACATCAATGCCTATAGGAAACTGCGGAACATTTCCTATCCGCTCGCGAATTGGGAGCTTGGTCATGTTCATCTTTTCTATATGTTGTTGTGTGATGAAAGAAGAAAGCAAGGGTGAGCAGCAAGCCCACCAAAATAATATGTATAATGATTTACAGTATATGAGCCTTCTCATAGTACTCATGAAAGTCTTGGTCAAAAGAAATGAACCAAATTTGATATCTTAATACGATGAAGTCGCAAAATATTCAGTATATATATACATATATACTTTTCAAAATCTTGGAAGTCCTCTTCGATGCATAATATACACAGAGTTCCAGTTTATAACTATATAAAACTATCGTTGCAAGGTGATATCATATATCTAACCTTGTCTCAACGTTTTTCTGAAAATCTTTGACATGCATAAGATAATCATTTACTAGATATAAGTTTAAAAGATAAAGTTACAAGATACTCCAATATACTTATATCTTTTTCCAAATACTACTTGAACTACCACTGTTCAAGTTATAATTAGTTCAAAAGTTCATCACATAGATGAGACTACAAGATAATACTTGAATAGATTCAATCTTTAAAATATCATCAAAATAAAATGAAGTTATAAGATACTTCATTTGATGCAAACATCATTTTGAAAACTTGACCCTGCCAACACTCAACAATCGCCCAACCGTAGCCTTTCTATCGAAGTGCTCTGGGTAGTGTTACAGAAATATCCAATTGGATGATGAACTCATTACGGGAGTTTGCCGCGCCAGGAAGACCACTTACGATGATCAGTCGTAGTAGTACAACCCCACCATTTTCTACATGTACAGGAGAACCTGTCGGATTTACTTGTCAACCGAACACTGGACTCCTAAGTAATGGACCATCTTAGCGGAACTTCCAGGCCATTTTGGGCCAATATAATAAGGCTGGGCCGGCGCCACTCGACCACTTACGCCACTCCTAGTTCAGATGAAATCCATGACTCTGAAACGTAAAGCTCGTCCCCCATTTCCCCAAATAGAAACTTGTTGATACGGCTCCACCAAGAAGTCGTATCTAGTTGGAAAGGAAAACTCACTGATATTTCCCAGGCGATGCCTGTTAATGGATTAACTTATTCCAAGAATTTTACTTCCCGAGTGTTGGGTAAGTAATCAAAATTATTTTATCAAGACAGCAACCTTGTTGCGAATATAAAACACACCACAGAGCCGGATCCCTCAGGTTTTGAGCGAGTATTTAAATCCCCTCCGAAAGGAGGATCTTAAATATAAAAATGAGTTTTGGGATCCGCTCTAACTTTTAAAAATCATTTTAAAGACTCGAAAACACTTTAAAGAGTGTTTGGAGTAATGCTGATTTAACAAAATAAATCAGTCCCAATATATTAGAAAATATCTGAATATTATTATTTAAATAATATTTCCATAAAGAATAATCTTTATAAAAATAATTGAAGTAGAAGTTTTAAAACTTATACCTGAGATGAATAATAAATAACCAAAGATATACTTATACGAAAGTACTATCTTTAATTGAATAATCAAAAGTGAGTTTGATTATCGACACCTTATTCTTTAATAAAATAAAGAATATGTCTCAGCAAATAATCGGAGTCATAGATCCTCAAATTAATATTCAAATAATATTCAATAAATAAAATAAGCTGAGTCATAAGCCCTCGAATGAATATTCGAAATAATATTCAATAAATAAATAAGCTGAGTCATAAGCCCTCGAATGAATATTCGAAATAATATTCATTAAATAATATAAAGTTATCGAATAAACCTTATTCGATTAATAGTTTTGAAAACTATAACCATATATATAAATATATATATATATATATAATCTACTCGGGATCCTCGACTCCCGGTTTTAGAAAATGTTTTCACCTTTGGGTCCGTATACTAAGGGTATATGCAAATTACCGCTATTCTCTAGCATAGGTATTATCAACTGAACCAACAGATATATATGGCAAGAATACAAAATAGGCATGCATATGTACCATATCACATGCTACAATATATCGCAAGAATTTGCTAATAACAAATATGCATTTATCGCAAGATCATGCATATACACATATACATCACAACAACAGTTATACGGGTAGAAAACTTGCCTGAGTGCTCCCGGATAGGCTTAAGCTTAGAGTGGGTCCGACAACCTATGAACAACAACATAAGTCGGAATTAAACCCCGGTCGCTTAAGAAACTAGACTTTAACCATTTAGAGTCCTAACGTTCGCTTTCGCGCTTAACGCCTTACTTAAGTCGCTCGAGTACCCTCGGCTCCACCATTTTTAATAAATTAACCATTACGAGTTTTAAGGCGATTCTTTCGCAAGTGTCTTACCAACTACCTATTACACCTTACATAAATGTTTCATACTTCAATTAGTCCTTTAAGGTCTTTAACCTATGTTTCAAAGTAAGGCGAGGGGTAATGATTCGTTCGCGAAATGTCGTTACTTAAAACGGCCGTTTCTCCTAAACCGTACATCAGAATCAAACGAACCACATATCAAAACGAAGCTCGTAACATGAACTATCTAAACATGGCAATGGTAAAAACCTAACAGTGAGTTCAAGGGTTCTGATGTTAAGAACAAAAACAGTCTACGGCAAATCGGGCATTACGACGGCTATGTTTACGCGATTTCCCAAAATTTTACCTAACCAATTCAACCACCAATCAATCCCAATTTATTCATACAACCAACATCCATCCATATCACACTACAACAGCCCCCAAAACCTCAAGTTCTCGAATTTATGTTATTCTCAATCATGAATTTAAAACTATACTTAAGTCCTTTACTAATCAACAAGTTTCAACATTCAATTCACTACAACTCCAACCGAAACTCTAAACCTACAAGCATTAAGCTACTCTTTTACCATAACAACCAAAATCATCCTAATATACAAAGTAAAGCTAGGGTTTGGAGATGATATACCTTCCTTGAAGCTTTTAATCAATGAAAGATCCTTAGAATGCCCATGGAAGCCTTGATCTATGCTTAAACTTCCTTGAACTTTCATAAAAAATCAATAAAACCAAAGTTATTTCTTGAAGGTTACTATTCACCATCTTCTTCCTTGATTTATTGGAAGAGATTGTGAAGGAATTAGAAGCTTAAACTTATAGGATATCCATATCTATATACAAGGAACCTTAGATAATTACCTCACTAATTAACAAGCCTTGGATCATGAATTTTGGAAATTTCTTCTTTGAAAAAGAAGAAAAGACGATAGCAAGCTTGGAAGAAAGAGAGATTTTTGTGTTTTTTGCTTTGATTTGTTTTTTGGTTGGTTGTTTTTGTTTAGATTTTGGTTAATTACCTTAATAACCTTGAACTTTGTGTGGTTATCATTCATCCACACCTCCTTCCCTCCTATGTCATGCTTACATCACCTTATTGTGTCATCATCCCTTACTTGTCCTCTCCTTATTGGTTGGATGACCTCATCATCCCTAACCTCCTTGATTAACTTCCTAATTGTTTGCCTAATGACCGCTGATCTGTTATACGGTTCGCTTAACTTTCGTTTTCGTTTATCGTTTGAGGGATCATACCCGGGATCTTATTACTTGGGTTTCCTTAACCTTTCTCAATACATTATATTCCTTTTATGATCCTCTCTTATAATCCTTTAATTTAAATCCTTTTTATCCTGTTACCTTATACTCAATTCTTTCCGTATCTAGTGGATTTCCGGGAAAAATCAAAGTGTTCGGAATTGGATTCTGACGATCTTTACATACACTTATATACCAAATAGAGTACTAATAATATCCCAGAAGATCAATAACAGAACCCCTACATAGTGTGGCATGAAAAGTTTTCTCATTCAGCATAATCTGCAAAATCACTATTCATAAGGGTTTCAAAAATTTCCAAAAATTGGGGTTATTACATCTGTGGCTTGTATTCGGGTATTCAACAATCAATGGTTCAGAAAGAATAAGGTTTACGGTTCAAAGATCAATAAATGGAATCAAGGTTTAGGTTTTAGTGCTTCAAAGCACTTGCAATATAGAATAGAACTATCAATAATCTATAATATATCTCGAGAAAGTTTAGAACACTTGCCTGGTACTAGCTTGCTATATTTCACCAATTTCCAATCACAATCTCCTACTCCTCGACTATCTGTTTCCCTTTCCTACGTCTTGCCTCTTCTGCTCACATACCATAAGTATCTATCAATACTCAACTCATATGATTCTATTCAGTATACACTTATATCTACCCTTCGTTTTACCCAAATCCGACTAAAGGGTTGAAAGTCATGCTAAAAACAAGTAAACTGAACATATAGAACGACAGTCAAACAAACAAGTCACATATAGCACATAGCACGTCAAACAATCAATGAAATTTCATTTATAAGGAAATCTCGGGTCTTGACAGTCTTTCGGGTATTTAATATGATTTTTAAAACATTTTTCGGAGTAAAAACGGGTCGTTGGGTCAATTTTAAAGTAATAGACAGGGTTCGGTTGGCCAAATCTGGCTTTAAAATAATTTTATAATAATTACCAAGCCTTGAAAACAGTATAAAATAATATTTTAAAGCTCAAAACTATTTTTCAGAATTTTTAAATCATTAATAAATAATTAAATCTAATTAAATAATTAATTAAAATCAATTAATAATTAATTAAATCAATTAATCAATTAATTTTCGAATTAATTGACCAATTAACTAATTAATTATTAACTAAAATTAATTAACTAGTTAATTCAAATTTATTTTTGAAATAAAAATAATTTTTGGAATTAAAATAATAATTTTTGGAATTTTCTGTCATTAAAAATGAATTTTTATAATTAAAATAAATAAGAAATATAATTTTTGAATAATTTATAAACAGGAATCCCTTATTTGCAAAATTTAAAAACTACAGGGACCAAACTGCATCGTTCTTAAAAGTATGGGTACTAAACTGTAATTTTCACAGGGTTCGTCGGAAAACACCCTTGTCTCGCCAGAGAAGACGATCCAGGGATGCTCAGGCCACCACCACCTCCAGATCACATCTACACAACACCAGGAATACAACCATGCCATCAATTCATTCTAATAATCCCTGAGTTGGCCGGAAGTTGGCCGAGAAGTTCGCCGGTTTCCGGCAAGCTCGACGTAAACTTCAAATGACAACTCCCTCCTCTACAGACCTCGTCAATTTGCAAGACTTATACGAATCGATTGCAAATTTCATAAGGAAAACAACCCACCCCTCTAGAACATCTATCTATCCTGAAATAAGAAACCCCCAAATTCAATCAAAAATATTCAAACGAATTATAAACCCTAATTTCAAAATTCGAAAATCAAACTCAATTTTGAACATGTTATTGAACTCCAAATCAGTCATATGACGTATCAAAATCATCAGGAAAACAAGCTCTACAACATGCAAGCATCAAATCATTCAAACAATCATCCGAACAGAAATTCATATTTTTAATCAAAATAATTCAAAAATAAATAAAAATATATAAAATCAACCTTTGATTCTGCAGTAAAACGAGTTCTGAAATCTGATAGAACACTTCAAAACCTCCGTTTTGGTTACTAGAACTTCCCGAGCAGATTTCAATGACACCTTGATTTTACAGTTTGATTCTCAGAAAGGTTTATGAATATATGTATTTTCTTTGTAAAATTATATAATTACTGTTTGCGAATGATTTTCGGTACGAAATAATATACGGTAAAGGCTATTTATAATTACGGAAAATTAGTATCCCGTTGGATCATTCCGGATATAAAATAGTACGTTTATTTATAAAAACGGATCTAAACGGTACCCGTTTTTGGGATAATTATCCAAATCAGTACAATTTGTACTGCGGTCTTGGTCTCAACGCCTGGTTACACGTATTACGAGGTGATAATTATAATAGTTTAATAAAAAGATCATGTTTATCAAAAATACGAGTTTTATTGATTTACCGAAACGAATTTTGTATCGAAAATATTGCCGCCGGGACCCGCACAGGACAAACTGTACGCCAGATCGAAAAAGTCGAAACATGAAAAATGCTCAGAATATTACAATTAGGTTAAGAAGGAGTTCTCGGAAGAGTTTAGGGTTATAAAAACGTAAGAACGGGTGAAGTCGGCTGGTTCCCGATTATATAAAATAGTTTATAGTTACTCGGAAATTTTTTTATAAAATCCATAAATTTTCTATAAAATCATAAATCAACATAAAAATAAATAGGAAGATATGACAATTATCTATATTTATTTTGGACATATAAAAATTAAAATACTCAATTTATATTATTTTTAAACATCCAAGCACATATACCACTTAACAAATAATTCACAGAATAAATACTGAACATGCATAATATTTATTTATTAGCAAAAATAATTACACGATATATCCCAGATATTACACTCATTGTTGTCTTGATATGTGACGGAGTTTTGATTAGAAGAAACTCCCCCTGAGTTTGTGGATCTTTGACTTGTAGTTGGGGTCCTTTCTAATTGTGATCTGTATTGGCCCTAAATTTCTATTGATGGTTTAACGGATGTTGAGTTTTGCCTTTCGACAGATGATGCAGATTGTCTTTCAACGGATGATGCACTTGATATTTCGATGGATGTTGAGTTATGTACTTCATTGGTTGTAGACTTTTCTACATTGTCCTTAGATATTTGATCCTGATCACTTTCATCATCACTGTCATGACTAACCATCTCAACATTGTCAAATTTGAGGCTTTCATGGAAATCTTCATCTTGTAGTCCTTCAATCTTTTTATCATCAAACATAACATGTACAGATTCAATAAAAAAATTGGTCCTCAGATTGTAGACTCTATATACTTTTCCAACTGCATATCCAACAAAAATGCCTTCATCTGCGTTGGCATCAAACTTTCCATGCTGATCAGTTTGAATCCTTAAGATATAGCATTTACAGCCAAAGATATGAAGAAAGTTTAGTATTGGCTTCCTATTCTTGAACAATTGGAAGGGTGTCATGCATTTTGCTTGATTAACCAAGGAAATATTCTGAGTGTAGCATGCAGTATTTATAGCTTCAGCCCAAATATATGTTGGTAACTTTGATTCTTCTAGAATTGTTCTTGTAGCTTCAATAAGAGATCCGTTTTTTCCTTTCCACCACACCAATTTGTTGTGGGGTTCTTGTAGCTGAAAACTCATGAATGATCCCATTCTCTTCACAAGATGATATCATCACAGAATTCTTGAACTCAGTTCCATTATCACTGCTGATTCTTCTTACTTTGAAATTAGGATGATTGTTGACTTGCCTTATGTGATTGATGTAACGCCCCCAAATCCGGGGTTAGAGGATTTGGTCATCACTATGAAACCTCATTCCAAATTAACATGTTTAATCAAAATGCAAATGACATCGGAAGATATTTAGTATCTATGACCCCAAACTAATCCAATATCTTTTAAGGTTACAGTTCTAGAAACAAGAATTCTAAATTCCATAAATAATTCACTTCCTTTTAAAACTCTTTTCAACAAATTCCAATTCAATACTAACCCGCTAGTATAACTTCGAAAAGAAGTATACTAGGCCCAACTATAAAATAACACAATTATAATATAATATAACATAACATAAACAACTTTACATAACAGAACTTACGCTAGTTCGCAAACCATAGACCAACCACCTTCCAAAAGCTTCTTCTTTGTTTCCTCCAATTACGCGGCTAAACAGCGCAAGTTAATCCTCACTGGAGGTTAAATTTGAAAACAGGCAAGTATGAGCGAAAAGAAATGCTCAGCAAGATCATTTTATATTTTCGAGCGAAATGCTTCAGCAATACTTTGAATCTTGACGCGAATAACACTCGTAAAATAGTGTTTACGGAAATATCATAAACAACAATAACATGAAACAATGATTATGGAATGAATCATAAACTTTATACAAAACCGAGCAGAAACTGAATCAAAACTGCGTTTCACCTTTAATCCAAAACAGAAACAGTTGATAAATCATTTATTCTATGATTATCAAAAACAATATATTAATTTAGATTGGGATCATTCACCGACGGACGTACTATCAAATGTTGATCAGCCCGTGTGATAGCACAAGGTCATGATTCATGGAAACATGTCCCCAAAACACGAGTACTCAAATAAAAAGGCAATATATCTGCCTGTGGCATAAATTGTGTCAAAATATTTCGTATGACAGTTAGAAATAGCCCTCCGCTGGACCGTCCCCCCCGGTCACTTACGCATTGATCCAATTTTAAAACCTTTTATTGAAAAGGGGTCATAATAATTGACACCGAAATAATTTTATTCCCACATTTACTTGGGTAGGAATATTCGCAACCAAATCATCTTTCTCAAAATCCAAAACATTTATAAATCCAGTAATTTGATGGGTAAAATCACTTAACTATTCTGAACATAGAATAACAGAAAAGTACTTGCATAAACAGAATCATTTAATTGAGCGATATGTAAAATGTTGTGAATATGTTGTGTACTTGATGATCACTTAAACAAAACATCTAAGTAGATTTTACTTAGTGAAATAATGTAGCACTCGACGGATAAGAATTATAGTCCCGACGGATAACTCATTATAGTCCCGACGGATGATTAACTTATTATCCATCGAGTGAGTAGCTTATGTAATAGTAAGTTTGTAGCACAGTGATGTATGCACCTTTGTATAGAATCTGTAGTAGCATATAAGTCATGTTGACTTTAACTAGATATGCAGAATAGGTTGATTAATTGTACATAAGTAATGTCTTGTAATTCTGTATAAGTGAAATGAAGTCAAGTGCCAAAGTAGCTACCGACGGATGATTACCAAAGCCTTCGACGGATGATCAAATGACTATCAACGGATGTTTAACATAGCAGTCGACGGATGATCAATTCGGATGATCTGAAAGTCGACGGATGATCATATCAAGAATTCAAACATCAGTTGAACAGTGAAAGCTGACACACAGTCGTCGAGTTGTATACAAACACATTGTGGAAGCCCATTAACTGGGTAATAGAGGATGAAAAGCAGCAAAGATTAAGACTGTTAGATTTTATATTTGTTTAGTATTTTTGACTTTGTAATCTTGGTATTATATAAACCAAGAGAGTAGCAAATAGAAAAATGACTGAGATAGCTGAGAAACACAAAAATAGAGAAATCTTTGTAAGCATAATTTTTAGCATTTCCTGTATTCTCAGCAATTCTATTTTGTAAGCAGCTGTGAGCATTTCTGCACACAGAGTCATCTCGATATATTATATATATCTCTGGTGGAATTGTTTAAATCCACCAGAAAGTTTTTAAAGAATCTTGTTTTTAATTACTTATGTTTTGATTCATTCAAGTTTACATTCCGCGTTGTGCTAATCAAAACAAATATATGTATAATCGAGTTGAACATTTTTATTTCAAGAAAAAGATTCAAGAATTTCATTCAACCCCCCTTCTGTAATTCTTGCTACATTGTTAAGGGACTACAATTGGTATCAGAGCAAACTCTTAATCTACAAAGAGTTTAAAGATCAAAACAATTCAGCAAGATAAACAAGAAAGATGTTGGAGTCAAGATTCCTTTTCTTGATAAAGATAATTACCATCATTGGAAGGTAAAGATGCATCTTCACATGCTCTCTCAAGATGAGGCCTATGTGGACTGCATAGAAAGAGGCCCTATGTTCCAATGAGAGCTGCAACAGGAAATGAGCCATCTGTTCCAAAGCCAAGGCATGAATGGTCTGATCCTGACATTGAACAAGTCAGGAAAGATAAAAAGGCCATTAACATTCTGTTCAATGGTGTTGATGCAGACATGTTTGATAACATCATCAACTGCAAGACTGCCAAGGAAGTTTGGGACACAATACAGATAATCTGTGATGGTACTGAGCAAGTTAGAGAAAATAAAATGCAGCTCCTGATTCAGCAATATGAGCATTTTCACAATGAAGAAAGTGAGTCACTCACTGACATTTTTAGTAGATTCTAAAAACTACTAAATGCTCTTAAGTTGCATGGAAGAGTCTACCAGACTAAAGACTCCAATCTGAAATTTCTCAGATCTCTTCCAAAGGAATGGAAACCAATGATAGTCTCTTTGAGAAACTCACAAGATTATAAGGAGTTTACTTTAGAGAAACTGTATGGCATTCTGAAAACCTATGAGCTTGAGATAGAGCAGGATGAAAGAATGGAGAGAGGAAAGAAGAAAGGAGGATCCATTGCACTAGTTGCTGGTCTGGAAAAGGAGAAAGAAGTGAAGATGAAAGTTGTGGAATCAACTTCAAAGGTCTGTGAAAGCAAGGGTAAGGGGCTAGCTGCAAGAAGTGAAGATTCATTGAGCCAAGATGACATGGAGGACATTAATGAGCACCTAGCATTCCTTTCAAGAAGATTTTCCAAGCTCAAGTTCAAAAAGAACTTTGGAGCAGCCAAGCAAAATAGAAACATGGTGGATAAGTCAAAATTCAAATGTTTCAAATGTGGCTTGGCAGGGCATTTTACAAATGAGTGTAGAAAGTCAGATTCCAGTAAGAAAAGGTTTGAGTCTGTAGATTAAAAGCAAAAATACTTTGATCTACTCAAATAAAAGGAAAGGGCTTTTATTACACAAGAGAATGACTGGGCAGTTGATGGTTTGGATTAAGATGAAGATGTCAGCTATGTCAATCTAGCCCTAATGGCCAAGTCTGATGAAACAGAGACAAGTTCCTCAAGCAATCAGGTAATCACTACTAACCTTGCACATTTATCTAAAGCTGAGTGTAATGATGCCATAAATGACATGTCTACAGAATTGTATCATTTGCGTGTTACACTTAAGTCTCTCACTAAAGAAAATGCTAAAATCAAAGAAAACAACTTGTTTTTAAGTGAGAGGAATAATGTGCTTGAGTCTCAGTTTGTTGAGTTTGAGAAACTAAAAATTGAGTGTAAGATTGCCAAGGAGGAATTAACTGAGTCCTTGAAAAAGGAAGAAATTTTGAAGAAGCAGCTCGATCGTGAACAAGAGGTGATTAAAGCATGGAAAACATCCAGAGATGTTCATGCTCAAATCACCAAGATTCAAGGAATTGAGTCTTTTTGTGATGAAGCCTAGAAAAAGAACAAGGAGAAACTAGAACCTATTTTGGTAGATGGGTTGCTGACAGATGTAGACTCGACGAATGATGAGGACTATCCGTTGGATAACAAAAAGTGTTATCCGTCGAATGATAAAAATCCTCATCCGTCGGTTGTAAGCAAACCCATTAGCAAATCCAAATTAATCAAGCTAAATGAAAAGTATGGGTCTATTTCCAAGAACTTTGTTTTAGGAGAGTCAAGTCAAGCTAAGAAAGGGAAAAAGGCTAATGTTGGTCACATGACTGTCAAACAGTTGAGTGACAGACTTGAGAAAATAGAGGTAAAAACAGAGACTAACAAGAAAAACAATAGAAATGGTAAAGTAGGGATTAACAAACACAATAACTACACACCTGATAAATATGCTCTTAGAAAAATCTGTGTCAAGTGTGGTAGTGTAAATCATTTGTCTGTTAATTGCAAATCTGTCATGCCTACTCCCATGTCTGTTCAGCCTCAATTTCCTAACATGAATGCCATGCCTCCCATGCCTGTTAATGCTATGCCTACACAAAACTTGAATGCACAGTTTGCTAATATGCCATTTGCACCTAATCCATATTATGCTGCATACAATATGCCTCAAATGCCATTAAGCATGCCTTACTGGAATAACATGTTTGCACCAAGCATGCCATTTCCTGTTAGCCATAACATGCATGATAATTCTGTTGCATTTAGTGGTTTCAAAGGTACAACCCAATTGACTAAGGAAGAATCTGAAATTCCTAAGTCAAATGAGATAAGGCCTAAGAAACAGAAGAAGAAAGCTAATAAGGCAGGACCCAAGGAAACTTGGGTACCAAAATCAACTTGATTTGATTTTGATGTGTGCAGGGAAACAGAAAGAATCTTTGGTACTTGGATAGTGGCCGTTCAAGACACATGACTGGTGATTCTACCCTACTCACAGAGTTTAAGGAGAGAGTTGGCCCAAGTATTACTTTTGGAGATGACAGCAAAGGTTATACTGTGGGATATGGCTTGATTTCAAAGGACAATGTCATCATTGAAGAGGTTGCCTTAGTGGATGGTCTCAAACACAATCTGTTGAGTATCAGCCAGCTTTGTGACAAAGGCAACTCAGTAACCTTCAACAAAGAAGCCTGTGTTGTGACTAACAATCAAAACAACAAAGTGGTTCTCACTGGTGTGAGAAGAGGAAATGTGTATCTAGCTGGCTTCAACTCAACTAAAGCAGAATCTGTAACTTGTCTTCTCAGTAAAGCAAGTCAAGATGAAAGTTGGCTATGGCACAAGAAGCTATCCCATTTAAACTTCAAGACCATGAATGAGCTGGTAAAGAAAGAGCTAGTTAGAGGCATTCCTCTAGTGGAGTTTACAAAGGATGGACTGTGTGATGCCTGCCAAAAAGGGAAGCAGATCAAAGCATCATTCAGGAAGAAACTTGATTCAGCAATTGAAGAGCCTCTGTAACTGCTTCACATGGATTTGTTTGGACCAGTCAATGTATTGTCAATTTCAAAGAAAAGATTTTGCCTAGTAATTGTAGATGATTTCTCAAAGTTCTC
Organism: Apium graveolens; assembly: GCF_009905375.1. Taxonomy (NCBI): domain Eukaryota; kingdom Viridiplantae; phylum Streptophyta; class Magnoliopsida; order Apiales; family Apiaceae; genus Apium; species Apium graveolens. The sequence continues at coordinate 299,920,280 of NC_133648.1, read as the reverse complement.
TTAGACATATTTCCTAAAGTCTGAAGATGAGGCTAGTGAAATCATCATCAATCACATAAGGCAAGTTAACAATCATCCTGATTTTAAAGTTAGAAGAATCAGGAGTGACAATGGAATTGAGTTCAAGAACTATGTCATGAGAGCATTTTGTGAGGAAAATGGGATCTTGCATGAGTTTTCAGCAGCAAGGACTCCACAACAGAATGGAGTAGTGGAAAGAAAGAATAGATCTCTTATTGAAGCTGCAAGGATAATGCTTGAAGAATCAAAATTACCAACATATTTCTGGGCTGAAGTTGTAAACACTGCATGCTACACTCAGAACATCTCTCTGATTAATCAAGCAAGATGCATGACACCTTATCAATTGTTCAAGAATAAGAAGCCAACTCTATACTTTCTTCATCTCTTTGGCTGTAAATGCTATATTCTGAGAAATTAAACTGATCAAAATGGGAAGTTTGATGCCAAAGCAGATGAAGGAATTTTTGTTGGATATGCTGTTGGTAAAGCATATAGTCTACAATCTAAGAACCAACATTGTTGTGGAATCTATACATGTTGTGTTTGATGATAAAAAGATTGAAGGACTGAAAGATGGAGATTACCATGAGAGCCTCAAATTCGACAATGTTGAGATGGTTAGTGATGAAAGTGATGATGAGAGTGATCAAGAAACAGTGTCTAAGGATAATGCAGACAAATCTACCACCAATGAAGCACAAAACTCAACATCCGCCGAGTTGCAAAATGCTTCATCCGTCGGAAGGCAATCTGTGTTATCCGTCGATAGACAACCTGCCTCATCTGTCGGTACTCAAGATTCACCATCCGTCGGGTTATCAAAAGGAGCAGGAAGTCAAGGCAGATCACCCATAGAAAGTACCCCTTTCTCAAATCAAAGATCCAAAAACTCAGGGGGAGTTTCTAGAAATCATAACTCAATCACACATCAAGACAACATTGAGGTCTCTTCATTTAGAGCTAATCTACCTTAACCAAGGAAATGGACAAAAGATCACCCCTTTGAACTGATTATTGGTGATGTTTCTTCTAGAGTTCAAACCAGGAGAGCAACTCAAGAAGAATGTTTATACAGTAGTTTTCTGTCAAAGGAAGAACCAAAGAAGGTAGAAGAAGCCTTGTTAGATCCTGATTGGATTTTAGCTATGCAGGAGGAGCTAAACCAATTTTAAAGGAATAAAATGTGGAAGCTAGTACCCAAGCCTAAAGGAAAGAATCCAATAGACACCAAATGGGTATTCAGAAACAAGATGGATGAAAATGGCATAGTAGTAAAGAACAAAGCCAGATTGGTTGCTAAAGGCTATTGCCAGCAAGAAGGAATAAATTTTGATGAAACATTTGCTCCTGTTGCAAGACTTGAAGCCATCAGAATCTTCTTAGCCCATGCAGCCCATGCCAATTTCAAGGTCTATCAAATGGATGTCAAAAGTGCCTTTCTGAATGGAGATTTGGAGGAAGAAGTGTATGTGAGTCAACCTCCTGGCTTTGAAGATCCAAAATTTCCAGAATATGTCTATTATCTACTGAAAGCACTTTATGGACTGAAGCAAGCACCTAGAGCCTGGTATGACACTTTATCAAAGTTCCTTTTGGAAAATCACTTCACAAGAGGTACTGTAGATAAAACTTTATTTTTTAGAAATGTTAATGGCTCTAGCATACTTGTTCAAATTTATGTAGATGATATTATCTTTGGCTCTACAGATGAGAAACTTTGTAAAAATTTTGCCAAACTGATGCAAAGTAAGTATGAAATGAGTATGATGGGAGAACTAACTTACTTTCTTGGTTTACAAGTTAAGCAAGTTAGTGATGGAATATTTATTAGTCAAACTAAATATATTTTTGATCTTTTAAAAAAGTTTGATCTAATGGATTGCACATCTGCAAAAACTCCCATGACCACTGCAACTAAGCTTGAACTAAACACTACTGAAAAGTCTGTGGATATTTCAAGCTATAGAGGCATGGTTGGCTCACTTCTGTACTTAACAGCTAGTAGGCCAGATATAATATTTGCTACATGTTTATGTGCTAGATTTCAGGCTGATCCTAGAGAGTCTCACTTGATAGCTATTAAGAGAATTTTCAGATATCTCAAAGGAACACCAAAACTTGGCATTTGGTATCCTAGAGATTCTGGTTTTGATCTAACTGGTTATTCAGATGCAGACTATGCAGGTTGCAAAATTGACAGAAAAAGCACAACAGGAACTTGTCAATTTCTAGGAAACAAGCTTGTATCCTGGTTCAGTAAAAAGCAAAATTCAATTTCTACTTCTACAGCTGAAGCTGAATATATTGCTGCTGGCAGTTGTTGTGCACAGATTTTATGGATGAAAAATCAATTTCTAGACTATGTGTAACACCCCCAAATCCGGGGTCGGGGATCCGGGTTGTCACGAGTTCCATTTCCCTTAACAACACCCAATCTTAATAAATAATCAACTACTCTGTACTGTGACCCCACAATAAACACACACACCACAAGTTATAGTCTCAGAGATGAATATCCAAAAATAATCACAAGTCGTTTTATTCCACAATTATATGCCAATACACCTTAAACAGGTTTCTGAATAAATTTACATTTCTTTGCCATTATTACAATTCATAAATATACATAATCTGATACATCAAAAGTTGAAAGCCTAGCCTATTGGTAGTTCCTACCTCAGCTATGGCGGCATCAGTGCTTCTAGAAAACTGCGGAACGTCTCCTAACCTCTTGCGAATCGGGAGCTTGGTCCGGTTCATCTTGTCTATCTGATGTTGTGTGATGAAAGAAGAAAGCAAGGGTGAGCAGCAAGCCCACCAAAATAATATGTATAATGATTAACAATATATGAGCCTTCTCATAGTACTCATGAAAGTCTTGGTCAAAAGAAATGAACCAAGTTGATATCTTAATGCGATGAAGTCGCAAAATATTAAGTATATATATATACATATATACTTTTCAAAATATTGGAAGTCCTCTTCCATGCACAATATACACAAAGTCCCAGTGTATAACTGTATAAAAAAAAATATCGTTGCAAGGTGATCTCATATATCTAACCTTGTCTCAACATTTTTCTGAAAATCTTTGTCATTCATAAGACAATTATTAATTAGATATAAGTTTAAAAGATGAAGTTACAAGATACCTCAATATACTTATATCTTTCCCAAATACTACTTGAACTACCACCGTTCAAGTTATAATTAGCTTCAAAAGTTCATCACATAGATGAGACTATAAGGCAAGATTTGAATAGATTAAATCTTTAAAATATTATCAAAATAAAATGAAGTTACGAGATACTTCATTTGATGTAAACATCATTTTGAAAACTTGACCCTGCCAACACTCAACAATCGCCCAACCGTAGCCTTTCTATCGAAGTGCTCTGGGTAGTGTTGCAGAAATTATCCAATTGGATGATGAACTCATTACGGGAGTTTGCCGCGCCAGGAAGACCACTTACGATGATCAGTCGTAGTAGTACAACCCCACCATTTTCTACATGTAGAGGAGAACCTGTCGGATTTACTTGTCAACCGAACACTGAACTCCTAAGGAATGGACCGCCTTAGCGGAACTTCCAGGCCATTTGGGCCAATATAATAAGGCTGGGCCGGCGCTACTCGGCCACTTACGCCACTCCTAGTTCAGATGAAATCCATGACTCTGAAACGTAAAGCTTGTCCCCACTTTCCCCAAGTAGAAACTTGTTGATACGGCTCCACCAAGAAGTCGTATCTATTTGGAAAGGAGAACTCACCGATATTTCCCAGGCGATGCCTGTTAATGGATTAACTTGTTCCAAGAATTTTACTTCCCGAGTGTTGGGTAAGTAATCAATTCATTTATCAAAACAGCAACCTTGTTGCGAATATAAAACACACCACAGAGCCGGATCCCTCAGGTTTTGAGCGAGTATTTAAATCCCCTTCGAAAGGAGGATCTTAAAAAAATGAGTTTTGGGATCCGCTCTAACTTTTTAAAAAAATCATTTTGAAGACTCGCAAAACATTTTTAAGAATGTTTGGAGTGAAGCTGATTTAATGAAGTAAATCAGTCCCCAGAATATTTAGAAAATGTCTGAATATTATTATTTAAATAATATTCCCATAAAGAATAATCTTTATAAAATAATTGAAGTAGAAGTATTAAAACTTATACTTGAAATGAATAGCAAATAATCAAAGATATACTTATACGAAAGTAATATCTTTATTTGAATAATCGAAAATAAGTTTGATTATTTACACCTTATTATTTAATAAAATAAAGAACAAATCTCAGCAAATAATCGGAGTCATAGATCCTCAAATAAATATTCAAAAATATTCATTAAACAATATAAACTGAGTCATAAGCCCTCGAATGAATATTCAAAATAATATTCATTTAATATAAAATAAAAGGAGTCATAAGTCCTCGAATGAATATTCGAAATAATATTCAATAATAAAATAAAGGAGTCATAAGTCCTCGGATGAATATTCAAAATAATATTCAATAATAAAATAAAGTTAAAGTTATCGAATAAACCTTATTCGATTAATAGTTTTGAAAACTATGACCATATATATATATAAGTATAAATATATATATATATATATTTATATCCATATATACAAAATCTACTCGGGATCCTCGACTCCCGGTTTTAGAAATATTTTCACCTTTGGGTCCCTGTACTAAGGGTATATGCAAATTACCGCTATCCTCTAGCATAGGTATTATCAACTGAATCAACAGATATATATATGGAAAGAATGCGAAACAGGCATGCATATATACCATATCAGCATGCTCCAATATATCGCAAAATTTGCTTATAACAATCATGCACTATCACAAGATAATGCATATACATATATTTACATCACAACAACAGTATATCGGGTAGAAAACTTGCCTGAGCGACTGGGGGTTACGAATGGCTCGGGACGAGTCTGGTAACCTATAAACAACAAGTAAGTTGGAATTAAACCAAAGTCACTTGTAAATCTATACTCTAACCAACTCAGACTCTAACGCTCGTTTTGCGCTTACTGATTCTCTTAAGTCACTCGAGTACCCTCGGCTCCACCATTTTTAATAATTTAACCTTTACGAGTTTTAAGGCGATTCCTTCGCGAGTGTCTTACCAACTACCTAACACACTTACCATAAATGTTTCATGCATTAATTAACCCTTTTTGGTCTTTAACCTATGTTTCAAAGTAAGGCGAGGGGAAAAGTTTCGTTCGCGAAACGCCGTTACTTGAAACGGTCGTTTCTCCTAAACCGTGCATCGGAATCGAACGAACTACATATCAAAACGAAGCTCGTAACATGAGCTATCTAAACATGGCAGTGGTCATAATATAGCAGGGGGTTCTCGGGTTCTAATGTTATGCACAAAAACAGTCCAACGAAAATCGGACGTTACGACGGCTATGTTTACGCGATTACCAATGTTTAAACTACTCCAATTAACCACCAACCAACTCATAACCATCAATACAACAAAAATTCACCTAAACCATACCACATCAGTCCATAATCTCCAAGGTTTTCAACTCAAACAACCACAATCAAGACCTATGAACTATAATCAAGCTTCAATTACCAAAAACACTTCCAAATCAAACCAAACTACTAATAATCACAATCCATGCTTCTCATTTCACAACACCAACCATTAAACTTACTAACAAATAAAGTAAAGGCTAGGGTTTGAAGTTTATACCTTCCTTGGGAGGTGTTAAGTTGCTAGGAAGCCTTAGGGAGCCTCCTACAAGCTTGATCTTTCCAAAGAAATCAAGAACACAAAGTTAGGCTTTGAAGTTTCTAAAAGTCCGATTTAAAGAACTGTAAAAATGAGGGTCTTACCATGATTATTTGGACGAGACTTGTGAACAAGAGTTGTAGGCCATCTCAATACCTTTCCAATGAGCTATAGAACACAATATTTGAGTGAGAAATGAAGGAGATACAGCAGTTTTAGTGTTCTGGTTCTGTTTTGGCCGAGAGCATGAAGAACAATGCCTTGGTTTCTTTTTGATTTTGATGAAAAATGATTTGCTTGGCTTGGTTGGTTTGATTTTTGTGTTTATTTTAGTAAATTACCTAGTTGCCCTTGATTTTGTGTGGTTAAAAAGCCACCACATCTCCTTCCTTCCCATGTCATGCTTGTGTCATCCTCATGATGTCATCCTCCCCTCCTTGTCCTCTTCTCATTGGTTGGGTGACATCATCCTCTCTAATCCCTTTGATTAACTTCCTAATTGTTTGCCTAATGACCGCTGATCTGTTATACGGTTCGCTTAACTTTCGTTTTCGTTTATCGTTTGAAGGATCATACCCGGGATCTTATTACTTAGGTTCCCTTAACCTTTCTCAATATATTATATTCTTTTTATGATCCTCTCCTATAATCCTTTAATTTAAATCCATTTTATCCTGTTACCTTTTTCTCAAATCTTTCCGTATCTAGTGTATTTCCGGGAAAAATCAAAGTGTTCGGATTTGGATTCTGACGATCTTTACATACACTTATATCCCATATAAAGTACTAATAAAATCTCAGAATATCCATATCAGAACCCCTACATAGTGTGGCATGAAAAGTTTTCTCATTCAGCAAAAACACTATTCATAAGGGTTTCAAAAATTTCCCAAAAATTGGGGTTATTACACTATGGTTTGCAAGTTGAGAGGATTTCTATTTTCTGTGATAACACAAGTGCAATTGCCATCACTGAAAATCCAGTGCAACATTCAAGGACAAAGCACATAGATATCAAGTACCATTTCATAAGGGAACATGTAATGAATGGTACTGTAGAACTACATTTTGTTCCAAGTGAGAAGTAACTTGCAGATATATTTACCAAGCCACTGGATGAATCCAACTTTTCTAGGTTGGTAAGTGAGTTAGGTATGCTTAATTACTCTTGAATATATCTGAGTTATTTTGCAAGTTGAAAAGTAGCCAGAAATTTAACTGATTTTTTTTTGGTCATGGATGAAATTTTGGCTAAGTCAAAATTTGCATCTCGACGGATGACCATTATCCATCGAGTTAAGTCATCCGTCGATATACAATGTGCAAATAAAAATCAATTACTTTTCTGGAATCTTTTAAAACTCGACGGATAACAGTTTATCCTCATCCGTCGAAGTGTTTAAATCTTAAACGTTAATTCCCTGTATATTATTCATCAAGTATACTTACAGTTTGTAAGCATTACACGACGGATAATGGGTGGAATTTTTACAGTTTATTTTTAAACAGCTAATTTAGGCAATTTCTATTGGGTAATTTACTTCTCTTTATTATTTTTATCCGTTGTTTTTGAGTAAAGTATAAAAGCTTATTTCATTCTAATAATTTTCTTTTATCATTCTCAAATTCAACTGCGTTTATTTCATTCTCTCTCAAGAAAAAATCCTCTTTCTCTTCAAGCTTTTCTTCTCTAACAATGGCACCTGTAGTAAAGATTGGTCAACAAGGGCATTCAACAATCAGAAGACTATCACAAGATGATGGACTTCGTGAAGAACTGCAAGTTAAGTTTTGCCATGCTTGAATCACCCACAATCTTTTGTGAAGTTGTAGAAGAGATGTGGACTTCTGCAATTTACAACTCTACTGACAAAACCATCACTCTGACCATCAAAGGTAATGAATTATGTATCAATAGTGATGTGATAAAAGCATGTTTCAAGATTCCTGATGATAATATAACTTCACCACACACTGACACTGATATTATCAATATGCTTAATTCCATGCATTATGCACTTCCTACTAATAAGCTAAGTGAGATTAGAAGACTAGGTCTTAGGAATGAATGGAGTTTCATGTGTGATGTTGTGACTAAAGTTTTCTCTGGAAAAGTCAGTAATTTTGATTCTGTGAACATTTCCATGCTTAACATCTATACATGCTAGTTACAGATAAATTTTACAATTTCAGTGACCTTGTCTTGTATGAGTTAGGTTTTAAATTAGGTGAGTTAGCCAAAAGGGGAAAGAATGTATATTATGCTAGATTTTTCATGATATTGGCTAACCATCTTTGTCAAGAGATTGTACTTGAGAACCCAAACAACAAATTAGCTTGTTGGGTTCAAGAAAGAAGAATCATTGCAGATTTGAACAGAGCCAACCATCATAGGGATGTGCCAATGTTCTACTTTCTTGTAATGCAGACACCACAGGTAAGTGAGGTAAGTCCATCCATACCCTCAACTATTCCAATCTCCTCTATTTCTTTGAGTTTAGGCATAGCTATGGCAACTGTGACAATGACCAAACAGTTGCCTACCAAAGCTGCCAAATCAACCACAATTTCTAAATCCAAGTCAAAGAAAACCCCCTCTGGTATCTCTCAAAAGGTACCAGTTGAAAAATCTACCAAAACCAAAAAGGGGAGTGTGAAGGAGGGTCAGTTAGGTGAGGGAAGGGGTGAACATCAAAGAAACCCCAAGGATAAGGTTGGAGAGTTGAGTGAATCCCAGCCTAGCCACACTGTAGTTTCCCAACAAACTGCAGTGCTTAAAAAAGACAATAGCTCACTTCTAGCTGCATCCTCCCAAAAGGATGTGGCTATTGAACAAAGCTCTCAGCCAAGAGCACAGGCCAAAAGGGTTAGGGACACAAGCTCACCCCAAACTTACACTAGAAAAAAGAAATCCAAAACAACTGGGGATGCACAGGGCACACACACAGTGCAAACTGGTGCTAAAGACACAGTCCCTGCACCTTCTCAAATTCAGATTAATGTGGCTCCAATAAATGTGGAGTCACAGCCAAAATCTCTTATAATAGAAGCCACTGAAACACCATACTCACCAACTAACTCACTGGAAGTGGATATGATAAACACTTCAATTCCTGATTCCCTTTTTTTAACTCTGTTGGGGAAGCCAAAATCTAGTGCAAGTGAGCATCATCTTTTAGATGATTTGTTGGCTCACTTGCCAATTCTTTCAGATACTATTGTGACATCTGTGCCTCAAATAACTTCAATCAACACAGAGTCAACAATAGTTTCTCTTCCCACCTCATTCATTTCTACTCTCTCGATGGATATTGCTCATCCGTCGAGTAGTGATTGTATCCCGACGGATAAGTTTAACAGCAGTTATCCATTGGATAGCTTTACCACTCACACGATGGATATCACTTATCCGTCGAGTGTCTCTGCACAACTTCAAACTTCAATTATTTCTAATGCAGAAGATTTAGTGGTAATACAATCACTCTTAGGACTGAGAGAGGAGAGTGCTTTGAGTGAGAGGCTGGGTTGCTCCCAGGCAAAAGGAGAGGAAAAAGGTGAATCTCAGCAATCCATTTCTTCAGGATTGGCAAAAGTGAGTGAGAGGAGTCCCCCCTTAGTAGGTGAAGGTGAGGGTGTGAGGGTGGGGAGCCAGGGTGAGACCCTGATGCAACAAAAGAGAGAATATGAGAGAAAGGCAGGTACAGGAGAAATAAGTGTGGATCCAGCCATTGCTAGTGAGTCAATGATTGTGGATGATGCTGAAAAGGGAAGACAATTTCAACAATATTACAAAGCTAAAATTGATAACATTTCCTTGGATGCTGACACTTTTACTCATCCTGTGTCAGCCTATCAATTGTTGGTTGCTCAGGGCAATGTGAAGGCAGAGCAGACTTTGAATTTAGTGCACACCACAGAATCTCTTCAAAGAGATAAAGCTGCTGTTAACAGGATGCCTTCTCAAGCTGGAGAGCCATCTGAAGAATTTGGAATATTCTAATGATGATGACTCTGGTTCTTTGGATGGAAGCATGAACTTAGGGGGAGCTGAAGGCCCAAGTTCTGCTTTAAGTTTACCTGAATGGGCATGGGCAAAGGAATCTACACCAGGACAATTTGAGGTGTCTTTGGTCAAACAAGTAATAGCTATTCAACAGGCCCTTCAGGAAACTTCAGATGCTGGTACCAAGGCTGTTCTTCAAGCTCACCTAGACTCTCTACATCTAATGAAGATCCAGCACTTAAGACATAATCTCAGTGTGGATGAATTAAAAAGAGATATAGCTGACTTGAAGACCTATAACTCTGAGAAGCTGGATTCAGTTGTGCCATATGGTACCATGGAAGATCTACTACTAAGATTGAGGAGAGAATCAGACTCTGAAAAGAAGCTAGCCAAGCTGGAAAATAGAGTTCAATTTATTGAAGATTCAGTGGCTATTCTTCTTCAAAATCAACAGACTCAGACAAATCTTCTCATGCAACTGGCGAAAGCACAAGGCCTAACTCCTCAACTTGATGATAACAAAAAGTGGGAGAGAGAATCGAGTAAGGAGGAGAAAGGACCAACAGAGGGGGAGAAACTTCAAGTACAAATCAGCAAAGTAATTGTACCTTCAATTAATATCTCCAAGCCACCAGTTGCAGATGGTATAGATCTAATTGAAGCAGCAACAGCAAATTTGAAAGTTGCTGAAAAAGGAAAGTTGAGTTTAATCAACTGGGAAAAGATTGATTAGGAAATTCAGAGAAAGTTTAAACTAGTTGAGGAACCAGTTAAGTCAGCCATCCATCACTCTCATGTCAAGCCAATCAGTGTGAATGAGATGAGCATGAACTATCTGGAGAAAGGACAATCTTCCTGCATCAAATCACAAAAGGCTGAAATAATTCCCAAACCAAGGGCAAATTATCCAAATTCATCTTTGAAGAATCCCTTGGACACTGTGTATGAAACACCCAAGCCTGATGAAAAGAAGCTTCTGTCAAGATCCATTGTCTTCTATAAAGATCCAGCTGATTCAGCCTCAAAAAGGAGAATTACTAAGATATTCAGAAATGGAAAGGAAATTTGTGTGGTAGCTGAACATCCACAATTTGCTCAAGCAAAGAAAGAAGAGAAAGCAAGATTAAAGAAGGAAAAGAGGCAAGCTGCTCTAGATGCTAAGAAATTTAAACAAAAGAAAGAGCAGATTGTCATCTTGGCCAAGCTACAGGCTGTAAACTCTTCTCAACAAATTCCCTCTCAACCATCTGAAGCTGCTGAATCAAAGAAGAAGATTGAAGAACAGAAGAAATCCCCAAGAAAGAAAGAATTGGCTAGAAGAAAAAAAAGGAAACTGGATGTTGTTGACAAGGAATTGAAAGACCAATTTCCTAAGGAATCCACACCAGCTAAAACTCAAGCATCAAAGCCCTCTGTGGTATTTGAAGACATAAGGGTGGTGGACCCCTACAGGAACATACATGGAGAGCCTATTGTGCCAAAGAATGAGCCAATAGAGTGGGATAAATTACCAATTCCTGACTTCAACTTGCCAATCCTTACCAAGCCAAAAAGGACAAAATCAAGGGCAGTCAAGAAAGTGAAGCTGTCACCTCTCAAATCCAAGTTAGTAGTTAAAGCTCAACCCAAGGTCAACAGGGGAGACTACTTGTACTTGTGTGACATCAAAGAATTCTCAGATCTAAACCTTTATCTGGAGGAACTGGATGAAGTAAGGGCAATTGATGCATAAAGAAACCTACCTGAAAGGTTGGTGTTCAAGTACAAAGGAGGAAGGGAGATTCAGTGGTCTCTTCACAGGATACTTCAAGAAAGCCAAGCTGTGTTGATCAAAGTCTATTCATCCTTCAAGAAAAACTTTGGGTTCAATGTAACTGCAAGAAGACTAGTATTGAAGAAGATTGAAGAGCTGAGGAGTGTTAGAGCTAAAGATGCACTCCTAAAGACTCTAATCATCCCATACACAGGGAGAAGAGTGCATCTAAGGCCCTACTGGCTGATGGAATTCATGGATGACAAGGGTGTGAGAAGATTCTTCAGACTAGAAGACCAATTGAGTATCTCTAGCAATGAGACTCTCTTGGAGATGCAAGAAATGCTAGATCTCTCAGAATCTGATGAATTAGAATTCCACAGGCAGCTCCAGAATCAAATTGAAGAAAACAACAGAAAGCTTGAAAGAAGATCCAGACCTTCAAGGAACTAGAAAAACCTGCTCAGGATAGAGGAGCATCTTGAACTGACTGTGAGCCAAACCTTGTACATTTTGTTTAATTGAAGCACTTTTAGTTTTATCTACTTATCTTTAAAGATATATGTTTAGGATGTTTTGTTATCATCAAGTATCTCTGAATTTATGGCTACCATTCCAGTAGACATAAATTGGGGGAGATTGTTGTGAATATGTTGTGTACTTGATGATCACTTAAACAAAATATCTAAGTAGATTTTACTTAGTGAAATAATGTAGCACTCGACGGATAAGAATTATAGTCCCGACGGATAACTCATTATAGTCCCGATGGATGATTAACTTATTATCCATCGAGTGAGTAGCTTATGTAATAGTAAGTTTGTAGCACAGTGATGTATGCACCTTTGTATAGAATCTGTAGTAGCATATAAGTCATGTTGACTTTAACTAGATATGCAGAATAGGTTAATTAATTGTACATAAGTAATGTCTTGTAATTTTGTATAAGTGAAATGAAGTCAAGTGCCAAAGTAGCTACCGACGGATGATTAACAAAGCCTTCGACAAATGATCAAATGACTATCAATGGATGTTTAACATAGCAGTCGACGGATGATCAATTCAGATGATCTGAAAGTCGACGGATGATCATATCAAGAATTCAAACATCAGTGGAATAGTGAAAGCTGACACACAGCCGTCGAGTTTTATACAAACACATTGTGGAAGCCCATTAACTGGGTAATAGAGGACGAAAAGCAGCAAAGATTAAGACTGTTAGATTTTATATTTGTTCAGTCTTTTTTACTTTTTAATCTTGGTATTATATAAACCAAGAGAGTAGAAAATAGAAAAATGACTGAGATAGCTGAGAAACACAAAAACATAGAAATCTTTGTAAGCATAATTTTTAGCATTTCCTGTATTCTCAGCAATTCTATTTTGTAAGCAGCTGTGAGCATTTCTACACACAGAGTCCTCTCGATATATTATATATATCTCTGGTGGAATTGTTTAAATCCACCTGAAAGTTTTTAAAGACTCTTGTTTTTAATTACTTATGTTTTGATTCATTCAAGTTTACATTCTGCATTGTGCTAATCAAAACAAATATATCTATAATCGAGTTGAACATTTTTATTTCAAGAAAAAGGTTCAAGAATTCCATTCAACCCCCCTTCTGTAATTCTTGCTATATTGTTAAGGGACTAACATAAAATATTTATCTATTCTGAACCGGGAATAGGGAAAACAATACTTGCATAAGAAGATTTAAAATAAATATCACTTGAACAATAACTGATGATAGGGATACTTGCCTTTGGGTTTTTAACAGTTAGTCACACTCATAGAAACACAATTAACTTAGTCTGGCATCTCAAGGTATCATCGTCTTTTACTTCGCTAAATCTCTGATCTGCTGGTCATGTAGTGCTTCAACCCAATATTCCATACTATTCAATTCTAGTCTTCATCCATACCATCCGATCTTGATCGTCTTGAAAGACTCGTATCTATAATTAGAAAATAACATTTTAATCGTTTAAACGATAATTACTTGACAAATTGCGCGTCAAAACCCTATCGTCTACCCATACGATAGCCCACACATAAAGGAGATAGTCAAACACAAGACTATTGACACACGTACACACGTATTTCATATAGCACATAATCATATAAGCCACGTATCACATAATTCATATAATATATGACTCGATTCATCAAAAGGTTCGACTCGTTACACTTAAAACTGAAATCGGGTCAAAAATAAGATTTATCGATCAAAAATCAACTCAGAATGATTCGTAAAACAAGAAACCTTTTGAAACAAAAGAATTTGGGTCTTAAAAGTATTTTTAATGAAAGCGGAATATCTTTCTGAGTCTAGAGGCGTTCGTTTCATTTTAAACGGGCGAACGGTTTATTTATTACGAATAAAATAAGAATTAAATGGAAATAAATCAATTAATAATACATTAACTGATTTATAAATACTAAAATATACTTTTTAAAAGCTTAAAAACAATTTTTCGAAATTATTTGAATTAATTATAAATAATTATATTTTATTTAACTATTTATAAATAAAATTAATTGATTAACGTATTAATCAATTAATTAAATCCATAAATAATTACTTAAAATAAATTATAAATAATTAAATTAAATTGGATTTTTGAAAATAAAAAAAAATTGAAATTTAAAAGAATTCAGTTAATTATTAAATAATTAACTAAATAATTTTTTGGAAATTACAAAGGATTTTTAGAATTTAAAAAAAATAGAATTAAAAAAAAACAAAAATACAGAAACAGACTTGTGGTTTTGGAGTGCAGCAGAAATGGGTCAAAGTCGGGTTATATCCCGGGTCAGAAACCGGTGAATTCCCGTCCGATTCCGGCAACCCGAACCCCGGAAAAACACCACCTTTTAGTCTAGATTTTCACACCTAGAGACTAGAATCACGGCGTAATCAACTCGGAATCTCAGTTCCGATCCAAACAACGAAGAACACGGCCATATTTCGGCCAACATCAAAACCTTAAGCAAACTTAACGATTAATAGCTTAAATTAAAGCCCTGGATGCGTACAATCTTTCAGAATCAAATATAACATCAAAACATTAAGAATCAATCCAGAAAATTAAAAACAAAATCCAATAAAACTAAAACTCGTTTATAGAATTTTCGAACTATAACATCAACCAAACTAGTATTAATCGACTGTAAACCAGCCATTAAAACTAATTATATCATCAAAACGAATCAACAAGCAGTAGAAAATAAAACCCCAAATTCAGACGAAGAACCCTAAAAATTGATTTTAAAATTTATTAATTGTTTGATGTTTTTGTTGATGAAATTAGATAATAGTCATCAAGGGCTTCGATTCCATTACTCGAACTACAAAAACAGAAATCAAAATCACTTCCAAAGTTGAGATTCAATTCCTTAGCTCAAGAACACCCTCACCCTGTTCTTCAATTTTCTTTTTTAATTTCCTAAATTTTAATAAATTTCGATGAATAAAATAAAAATAATACAGCTATTTATATTTATGTAAAATCAATACCCCAAAATAAATTAAGGGTATTTTTATTCCCGTAATTAAAATAATTAGGCCCAAAAATTATAATTACATGGAATAATTTTAAAAGCAGTAAAATATAAATTTTGTATCAAAATTATCCAAAAATTGAAAATATTGCAAAAATGTAAAAGTACTGGGTATTTAAAATACGACTGATTTTATAAAAATAAAAACACGAATTTTGTGGGTTTTGACGTCCCGGTGAGGTCCCGGTCCGTTGATTTTTGAAAAACCGGAATGATTCCTAAATTAACAGAAAATCCCGAAAATACATAAAATACATTCAACGCACACAAAACGAGATAAAATGAGTAACTCGATAAAGACGCAAATAAACACGCATCTAAATTACGGATCGATTCATATAAATGCATCTGAAACACATAACAAGTATCTCATTGGATCATATCCGATCCGAAAATAGATTATTTAGTCGCTAAGTAACTATAAAAAGATACAATTTAATATCAGATTTGGATAATTATCAAAACCGGGCTTCTTATAAAACACCATATGAGAAAATAATGTAAAAATATCCCGTCTCTCGAGAATACGGGTTTTACAAATTTATTATAATGACTTTCGTATTAAAAATTTTACGCCGGGACTCGTACGGGTCAAACCGTAAATCCGGATCGAAAAAAAGTTAAAACACGGAAAATGTCCGGAATTACCAAATTGGGTTAGGAAGGAGTTTTCGGAAGAGTTTCGGGTTGTAAAAAAGTAAAAACAGTTGAGGTTGGACGTTTCCTGGTTTTTATAAAATAGTTTTGTAATTATACAGAAAATAATTATTAAATTTGTAAATCATTATAAAATCATATAACGATCCAAAAATTACCAGAAAAATATCATAATTATCTATACTTTATTCTGCACATAAAAAAAAATCAAAATACTCAAATAATATCACATATAAACATCCCAACATCAATTCCAATTATCAAATAATTCACTAAAATTCACATAAAATCACATAAACAATTCCAAATAATAATAATAATAATATCTAAAAATATGGGATATTATAATCTACCCCCTTATAAGGATTTCGTCCTCGGAATCAGCAGAAGAAAGCACTAAGGGTCTTGTTACCAACTTCCCAATCTTGCTTATGCAATTTTTTCTCAAAATTTCGAATAACACTGCAATTCCTTATACCACACAGTTATCACGTGAGTTTCACTCTGCATTATTGTTCCATTCATATCCTTTGACCAATTTCTCAATAGAATCCCTTTTACTGATTGCGAGAAAGAAGAATAGAGAGAAAGATAGAGAGAAAGAAAAAGAAAGATAGATAGAGATAAATAGAGAGAGAAGTAAAGAAACAGACCAACTTCGTTATACGCCACTAATATTCTAATCGCATTACAATCCACTGTTGTTATTGGTAATCCACATAATCTTACTTTTCCATGTTCACGATAGCTCAGCCCAATTTAATTGGCATACCTTCGAATATTTAAAATAATAAAATCATGGAATTTCAAAGAAAAAAGAATTTTATATCATAACGGATGTCTCACAATTGTGGTTACCAAAATCTGAATTTAGGAGAAAGTTTTGTTGAAATGAAAGAATAACTGAGAGATCAATATGATCAAACGAACTTGGTATTGCGTGTCCAAATTAAGACACTGCTAAAGGTTGTTAACTGTAATATCCCATATTTTCAGATATTATTATTATTATTTGAATATGTTTATGTGATTTTTTGATTTGAAATGAGAAAAATGGTGGATATTTTACTCCTGTTTGATGAGTTCGTGTTTTAAATGATGTAATATGCTAATTGTTAGTTATGTTTCGATCCCTAAAAATATTGTGAAAGTATTTCTACTATTTTATGAATTTTAATTTTTTTTATCAACATTGATTATTTATTGATATCGGTCTTCAGTTCATTTAAAATATTAGAGATCAAGCGGGTAGTTTATCTAATTTAAAATTATATTTGGTATTTTATTTGGGTTCACCTGATAGCAAGTTTCATTTCAAAAATATTCAAAAGTAATATTATTATTATTTTATTACAGATTTATTATCATAATAAAATATATGGTTATTTGAAAATTATGAGTTACATGATTCTTGGTTATAAAATTATTTCTATAAGGTGATTACGTCATTATGTGGTTTGTATGTGTTTATGCATTGTTGGTTCTGTTTAAAATATTTTTTTTAAAATAAATTATTTTGTGAAAAATAGAGTTTTAATGCCTCTAAATATTTTTATAAAATTATTGAGTTATGATAAAATTATGAAATTTGTTTTATAATCTCTAGAATTCTTGTGTGTACTTTTTAAAAATATTAATTGGATTTATTTTAAGTGATAGGCATTTTAAAATGATTTTAGATTCATTATTATGTTTACCGACCATTATCTAGTAAATTCCGTAAAAAAATAATTTATATGTTTAGCAATTTATTGAAAAAGCAGGGAAGATAGATAATTTTGTTCCCTAAATTTTAAAAATAAAATATGTATTTTTATTAGCTGTTTTTAGAGTTTTTTTTATCAAAAAGAATAATTATTTTGTTTTGAAACAAAACAATTTATTTTTTTTCTTTCTTAGCCCTATCTTCTCGTGTACACCAGGAGAGGACACAGCCGCGTGTCACTGTTTCCTCCTCTCTCTCTCTCTCTCTCTCTCTCTCTCTCTCTCTCTCTCTCTCTCTCTCCCTCTTCTCTCTCTCTCTCCTGTGTATCGTATATTTATATATTTTTCATTTTCAAAAATTCATATCTTACGACCCATCCATCCAAATTTCAATTGTTCTATATATAAATGATGAGCACTTCGATACCTACGCAAAGGTATATATAATTCAAGGTTTTGAGAAGAAAATTTGCGGAGTGTATTTTCCGTTTTAATTTATTTTCGGGGCATAGAAAAGGAGTTTGACGGTGTTGATTACTCCACATGGCATCTCAGCGTGTATATGTCTATGGCTATTAATTTCGGATTTTTCTGGAGATATTTTCCGGACATCAGATATTCTCTTCGGGGTGATCAGAATTTATTTTTGATAACGATTTCGAAATTCCGCCTTCGTATTTGTGCCCCAAAATAAATTAAGGGTGTTTTTATATTTATATTTATGTAAAATCAATACCCCAAAATAAATTAAGGGTGTTTTTATTCCCGTAATTAAAATAATTAGGCCCAAAAATTATAACTACGGGGAATAATTTTAGAAGCAGTAAAATACAAAATTTGTATCAAAATTCCCCAAAAATTGCAAATAATTCAAAAATGTAAAATTGATGGGTATTTAAAATACGATTGATTTTATAAAAATAAAAACACAAATTTTGTGGGCTTTGACGTCCTGGTGGGGTCCCGGTCCGTTGATTTTTTGAAAAACAGGAATTATCCCTAAATTAACAGAAAATCCCGAAAATATATAAAATACATTCAACACACACAAAACAAGATAAAATGAGTAACTCGATAAAGACGCAAATAAACACGCGTCTAAATTACGGATCGATTCATATAAATGCATCTTAAACACGTAACAAGTATCTCATTGGATCATATCTGATCTAAAAATAGATTACTTAGTCGCTAAGTAACTATAAAATGATACAATTTAATATGAGATTTGGATAATTATCAAAACTGGGCTTCTTATAAAACACCATATGAGAAAATAATATAAAAATATCCCGTCTCTCGAGAATACGGGTTTTACAGATTTATTAAAATGACTTTCGTATCAAAAATTTTACGCCGGGACTCGTACGGGTCAAACCGTACTCCGGATCAAAAAAAAGTTAAAACACGAAAAATGTCCGGAATTACCAGATTAGGTTATGAATGAGTTTTCGGAAGAGTTTCGGGTTGTAAAAACGAAAAAATGGTTGAGGTTGGACGATTCCAGGTTTTTATAAAATAGTTTTGTAATTATACATAAAATAATTATTAAATCTGTAAATCATTATAAAATCTTATAACGATCCAAAAATTACCAGAAAAATACCATAATTATCTATACTTTATTCTGCACATAAAAAAAATTAAAATACTCATATAATATCACATATAAACATCCCAACATCAATTCCAATTATCATATAATTCACTAAAATTCACATAAAATCACATAAACAATTCCAAATAATTATAATAATAATAATATCTGAAAATATGGGATATTACAATTGATGATGCTTTCACTAGCTTCATCTTTGGATTATAGAAAATATGTCCAAGAGAACTTTGAGAAATCATCCACAATTACTAGGCAGTATCTTTTTCTTGAGATGGACAATATATTGACTAGTCCAAATAAATCCATGTGTAATAGTTACAAAGGTTCTTCAATTGTTGAATCAAGCTTCTTTCTGAATGATGCCTTTATTTGCTTTCCTTTTTGACATGCATCACACAGTCCATCCTTTGAGAATTCCACTTGAGGAATACCTCTTACCAAATCTTTCCTGACTATCTCATTCATAGTCTTGAAGTTAAGGTGAGATAGCTTCTTATGCCATAGCCAACTTTCATCTTGACTTGCCTTGCTAAATAGACAAGTGACGGATTCTACATTTTATGAGTTGAAGTAAGCTAAGTACACATTCCCTTTTCTCACTCCAGTGAGAACCACTTTGTTGCTCATCTTGTTTGTCACAACACAGGCTTCAGAATTAAATGTTATTGAGTTGCCCTTATCACAAAGCTGGATGATACTCAACAAATTGTGCTTGAGTCCATCCACTAGCGAAACTTCCTCAATGATGACATTATCCTTTGAAATCAAGCCACGTCCCATAGTATAAGCCTTGCTGTCATCCCCAAAAGTGATACATGGGTCAGCTCTCTCCTTGAACTTAGTGAGCAGGTTATAATCTCCAGTCATGTTCCTTGAGCACCCACTATCCAGATAGCAAAGATTCTTTCTGTTTCCCTGCACACAATAAAATCAAATCAAGTTGATTTTGGTACCCAAGTTTCCTTGGGTCCTGTTTTGTTAGCCTTTTTCTTAGGTTTCTAAGGCTTCTCCTCATTTGACTTAGGCATTTGAAATTCATCCTTAGTCAGTTGAGTAGAGTCCTTAAAACCATTCATCATTGCAGAATTATCATGCACAAGCTGATTAACATAGAAAGGCATATTTTGTGCAAATATGTTATTCCAGTATGGCATGCTAAATAACATTTATGGCATACTAAATGCAGCATAGTAAGGATTTTGAGCAAATGGCATATTAGCAAACTGTGCATTCAAATTTTGTGTAGGCATAACATTTACAGGCATTCTAGGCATGCTAGGAAATGAAGGTGGTGTAGATATGGGAGCAGGCATAGCAAGTTTGCAATTAACAGACAAGTGATTAACACTACCACATTTAACACAGATTTTTCTTGGTGCATATTTATCAGGTGTGTAGTTGTTATATTTGTTAATTCCTACTTTCCCATTTCTATTGTTTTTTTTAGATTCTGCTCTCACTTCAATTTTCTCCAATCTGTCATTCAATTGCTTGATAGACAGATGCCCTACATTGACTCTCTTGTTCTTGTTCACTTGACTTATTTCTCCTGGAACAAAGTTCTTAGAAACTGCTCCATATTTCTCATTTAGCTTAGCTAGTTTAGCTTTGCTAATTGGCTTTTTCTCACTCGACGGATGATCCTTTAAGTCTTTCGACGGATGACATTCATCATCCGTCGAATCCACATTCGTAGAAATCCTTCTACCAAATTAGAATCTAGTTTCTCCTTGCTCTTTTTCCAGGATTCATCATCGAAGGATTTTATACCTTAAACTTTAGTAATTTGAGCATGGACATCTCTAGATGATTTCCATACCTTAATTACTTCATATTCTCGTTCAAGCTGCTTTCTTAAATCTCCTCTTTCTTTAAGGATTCAGTTAGTTCATCTTTAGCAATTTTGCATTATATCTTTAATTTTTCAAACTCAACAAATTGAGTTTCTAACACAGTATTTCTTTCACTTAAAAACAGATTGTTCTCTTTAAGTTTAGTGTTTTCTTTAGTGAGAGACTTGAGTGTAATACACAGATGATATAATTTAGTAGACATGTCATTTATGGCATCATTACACTCAGCTTTAGATAGATGTTCTAGGTTAGTGGTGATTACATGATTATTTGATGAACTGGCCTCTATTTCATCTGATTTGGCCATAAGGGCTAGAATGACATATCTTGTATTTTCATCCTCATCTAATCCATCTGCAGCCCAGTCATTTTCTTGTATGATGAAAGCCCTTTCCTTTTGTTTGAGAAACTCAAAGTATTTCTGTTTGTAATCAACAGACTCAAACTTCTTTTTAACAGAATCAGACTTTCTACATTCACTAGCAAAATGACCTTCCAAGCCACACTTGAAACATTTGAATTTAGACTTATCAACCATGTTTCTGTTTGACTTGGCTACTCCAAAGTTCTTCTTGAATTTGAGCTTGGAAAATCTCATGGATAGAAAAGCAAGATGCTCATCTATGTCATCCATGTCATCTTGACTAAGATTGTCTTCATGTTCAGCTACTAGCCCTTTTCCCTTGCCTTCTCTTTTTCTTGCTCAAAAACCAATGTAATGGATCCTCCCTTCTTTCTTCCTTTCTCCAGCTTCTCATCTTGCTCTATTTCCAGCTCATAGGTGTAATGACCGAGAAATTATGCTTGTATTATATCTTAATAAAGATAATTTATGTGTATTAATATGTGATTAAGTGGGTTAAGTTGTAAAACCCTAACTCCTATATGTTATGTATTGTTTGTTTTGATCCGAATGTGTTTCGAGTATTTATTGAGTGTTTTAATATAAGTTATAGGTTTTATATCAAAATCCGTACATCTCAAACAATGTTTTAAAATCCTGCATTTCAAACAAAATCATTGGCCCTATTTTGTCAAGAACGACCTACACCACATTGTTATTCTGAATATCTAGACGTTTTACAAATTTACCTCTTTCGCGAAAAACGACTTTTCCGGACCCTTTCGGGAGTCAAAAACCCCACAAAAATCACATTTTTATTTTTATATGGTCATGAAATTATCAAATATCATTTTTCTTTGCATTTTTGTATTATTTACAAATTTTGGAAATTTTTGGCATATATTTTGTATTTATTGGATATTTAAAAATTCATAATTAATACCCTAAAATTATAAAAATTGGGGCCAAATATTTTTATTAAATGTGTAATTAGACCCTTAATTTTATTTAGGGGTATTATTTTGGTAAATATAAATAGCTGTTTTATTGTTGTTTAATTAGTTAATTATTATGAAAAATCAGAAAATCAAGAACAATTAGTGTTGGTGAACAAACACATAATTAAACATTCGATTTCATTGTGATTCTGTTGCTCAAATCCTTCATTTAAGTAACCAAAATGATCCTCTTGATCCGTACTTTCTATTCATATCATCAATTTCATGTTCTGTTGCTTCGATTTTTAATTCGTATTTTAGGGTTCAGGAACTGAATTTGGGGATTTTTGATTGTGGGGTTCTGGGTTGAGTTTGATGCTTGGTATAGTTTCATATACTTGTTTACAATTGATTTGTGCTATTTAATTCATCAAAGTAATGTTCTAAGTGTTAGTTCTTAGTTTTAAGTTTATGTAATTTTATTTTAATTCGTTTTTGAAGTTGCAAGAATCTGAGGTTTGATTGTTATTAGGGGTTTGATTGTGTATACTTTAAGCTTTATTTTAAGCTATAGATCGTAATTTTCTGTGTACGAATGAAGCAAAACAGAGTTTGGCCGGAATAGTTCTTGGTTTGATCGGATTTTTAGTTGTAGGGATGAGGAGAGGTAATTGATGATTGGGTTATGTATAAGAAGATGTTTGCAATCGAAATCATGTAAAAATCTGTTCAAACGATGCACGAATCGGCCTGAAACCGACTTCATCGAAAACTTGAGGAGTCGCCGGCGTTCGTGGCAGTTTTCACCAAAGAAGATGATGAGGACGTCGGTGTCTGTAGAGGATTCGACGGCTGTACTGTGGAGAGGGATTGGAATGATTCTGCAGCTTGAATCGGCCTGGAATTGCCGTGTTTTGGCCAAATTGCTTCGCCAGAAAACCCACCGGCGTCGTTTCCGCTGTGGCTGTTCTTGGACGACCTGGTTTCAACCCGGTGTTCGATCCAAAAACCCTTGACCTGTTTCCTTGTTTTTTGTTTCTGAATTTTAATTATTTATTTTTATTTTATAAAATAGAAAATCAGTTTTAATAATTCTAAAAATCAATTAAAAATAAGATTTAAAAATCTGAATTATTTTATAATTAATTTCTAAATTATTTTATTAATTTAGAAATTCGAAATTATTTATTTATTTATTTAATTGTTTATCTAATTATTTATATGATTATCTATTATTTAATAGTTAAGTAATTAATTAATAAATAAGGTTAAATAGATCAAATAATTTGATTAATAAATCGATATTTAATCGAATAATACGAGTAACTCGTAATTATACGAGTAGTGTTCGAGAATTTGAAAATAGATGTTCGAGCGTTCATTTATTTATGCAATCCGATTCCGTAATAATTATTCGTATCGAATAACCAATTGTAAGTAATCGATTTAATCAAATAATTTATAATTAATTGTAATTAATTTTAAAAAAAATAGGGAATAATTATTTTAAAATACAATAATTCTTAAATAATTATTTAAAAATATAATTAAGGTTTAATTAATTATGATTAAGTAATTATAATTGATTTATAATTAATTAAATCTTGTTTATTGCATAATAATTAAACTGTTAATCCAATTCGAGTTAAACGAAGACACTTAGACTCAGAAAAATGACCCAAATCCATTAAAAATAATTATAAATCATAATCTCTTTCGAAAGCGAGTCGGCTTAAGGTAATTAATTGTTTATAGGCCCTATTAGGGGTAGAAACGAGTTTAATGAATCCCAAAAAATTAGAAATCGAACCAGATAGTGTTTGTTAATGCGAGTATAAGTCTAGTATCGATTCTAAAAATAATTATAAGTCTAAAATTAATTATGTGCCTTATGTGCTATGTGCTTGACGTGATTATGTGAACCTTATGTGTTATATAATTATATGCGAGTCAGATAGAATCGAATGGGTAGACTATTAGGGTTACGTGGTATCAATTCGAGATACGCGTACGAGATAAGTTATCTAAACGAATATCTTTCCATGATAGGTTCAGTACTAACAAGGCGAATCAAGCAAGAGACAGAAGGAAATGAATCATACGAGGTAAGTGCGCGTCAGGCAAGTTTTTTCCCTGTTCTAAGTTCAGAATAGTGATATATATCCAACTTTCTATATCAATTACACCTTGATAATTCTTGTTCACATATACTGATACAGTGCATTTGAGACCTTATTGGATGATGGAGTTCATAGATGAAAAGGGTGTCAAAAGATTTTTCAGACTTGAATACTAGCTACAAATATCAAGTAATGATACACTCAAAGACATGCAAGAGATTTTGGATCTCAATAATAAAAATGAGGCTGAATTCTTTAGACAACTTCAAAATCAAATTGAGGAAAATGACAAGAGGCTGGTGTTATGGATAAAAGCCTAAGGTTATTATTTGTTGTATTTATTACTAAGGTTCGGGAGCTCAAGGCCTTTAATGGTTGCTCTCGTGTTTCGTAGCTTAACTCTGCCTTTACGAGATGCCTACGTATCTCTGTGAATTAGAGAATCAAGCCAAAAAAACATAGTTCCGATTTGTGGGGTGAGGCCCCTTATATAGATGTTGGGAGTCCTTGAATTGGACTTGGTATAGGAGACTTGTTGATCAAGTTCTCAGACTTTAGATAGACTTAGAAGTCCTAAAATAAAGGAATCAGATTCCTAGTGGGTGTAGGTGCCCTTGGGGCTATCTTCTATAGATTTATATCACTGATTGGACTCTTTTAATGAGCTGTTAATCTCCCTTATTTATTAATTACAAAATTAATAAATAATCAGAGTTTCGGGCCTCGTTAATTGGGCTTCATTACTGGACCATACAAGGTCTAATTAATTCAACATTAATTATATTTCTAGGCTAATTTTAGGCCCATATCATTTGCCCCCAACTTCTGAGAAACCGTAAAAGATTTCGCAGAAGTTAAGTTCATTTGTTCCCTTCCAGGGTGTCATTTTTGCGTAAAGTGTGGAGCGACCTACACATTTACAATGATTTGCCTTGCACACGACTTCAGGTTTATTTTATAACCTTTCTATTATTTTCCTTACCTTATTCCTTCTTTTTAGGAATTTTCTGGTATTTTTCAAGAATTTTCTCTTAATTTCTGAGATTTTTCCCTAATTTTTTTAGAATTTTCCCTTAATTTCCAGGAACTTTTCCCTTAATTCTGGGATTTACCCTTAATCTTCTGGGTTTTTCCCTAAATTCTGGGATTTTTTCCGAATTTACAGGAATTTCCCCTTAATTCCGGGGATTTTTCCCTTAATTTACTAGTACTCACAGGTATTTTTCCCTAAATTTTCAAGAATATTCAACAGAAATTATTTTTGAAAATTATTTTTTAATTTTCTTCATTTTCTGGGATTTTTTGCTTATTTTCCCTATTTATTGGGAATTTATTAGCAATTGTCCGGATTTTATCCCCTTTTTCTAATTAAATAATCAGAAAAATAGAATTTTGCTGCTCAATGCATCCTAGGCGTTGTTGATCCACGCTTAGGAGACAGTTTCCTAACAACGTCTAGGAACAATGTACCCTGGGCGTTGTTGGAGGCTGATACTTCCTGGGCGTTGTTGATCCACGCCAAGGAGACAGTTTCCTAACAACGTCTAGGAACAATGCTCCCTGGGCGTTGTTGGAGGCTGATGCTTCCTGGGCGTTGTTGATCCACGCCTAGGAGCCACACTTCTAACAACATCTAGGAAACTTGCGTCCTGGGCGTTGTTGGAGGCTGATGCTTTCTGGGCGTTGTTGATCCGCGCCTAGGAGCCACACTTCTAACAACGTCTAGGAAACTTGCGTCCTGGGCGTTGTTGAGGGCCAATCCGTTGGTAATTCCTAGGCGTTGTGTACCCACGCCTAGGAGACATCTTTCCAACAGCATCTAGGAAACTTCCGTCCTGGGCGTTGTTGGAGGTTAATTCGTCCATAATTCCTAGGCCTTGTGTACCCACACCTAGGAGACATCCTTCCAACAGCGTCTAGGAAACTTGCGTCCTGGGCGTTGTTGGAGGTTAATTCGGTTATAATGCCTAGGCGTTGTGTACCCGTGCCTAGGAGACATGTTTTGCACCACGCCTAGGAATCATGTCCTTTAGGCGTGGTTGGGCTTTTCATGCCTTGATTTATTCCGCGAATTTTGACTTTTTTTGGTTTAGAACATTCTAGATCTTTTCAAAATTCAAACTTCATGGGCTTCCCGCCTTTATTAGGCCCATTTCCTTTGGCCCAGATACGTTTGAGCTTCCACAGGCTCTTTTATATAAGGGGTGGAGTGTGAGTTCATTTCTCACACTTCACTTCCACAAAAATTTCTTCACCTCTAACTTTTTCCACTCTGCAACTATTCTCTCAAGAATCGCCACCTTAAAGCGATTTCCGGCTTTCTACACCACCGCTTTCTGGGCTTATTTTGAAGATTCCGTTTGAATCTTCATCTTCTTCTCTTATCTTCAAGAGCTTCCTGGGTTTCAGTCTTCATCCATGGCGGATTCCGACTCATCCCACTCCCAGGTTCCCCAAGCTGTTGCCCGTCCATCTAGAGCCAGCCGAGGTAAAAAATCTCTTGTCCATTCCTCAGTTATTTCTCTTAGGGATCTTTTAACCGAATTCGGGCAAGCCTTCCCTAATATGTTACACTTAGAAGCATACAATTACCCTTCTCGATTTGGTCTAGAACAAGTAGGTACCATAGCTCGCCTCTTTGGCATTTCTCACCCTTATAGGGCCGAGGCTCCAGGCCCAAATGATAGGGCCTGTTACCCAAAGCCTGGTGCCATTCGGGTCTATAAGGAAACCTTCTATGCTGGTTTTCGCCTTCCTCCTCATTCTTTCGTTTTTCACCTTTTGGCTGAGGCCCGAGTCTGTCCGACCCAACTCACAACCAATTCTTGGCATTTTATTCACTGTTATATGGCCCAATCACGTAAACACGGTTTTGAGCCCAATGTTTGTGTCTTTCGCTGTTTATTTAAATTTGTAAATGCTTCTGAGGACCAAGGATGGGTCAAAATAGTTCATAGATCCTTGGCCCGCTTCTGCTTTATTTCTGGCACCAACCCTGACTTGTACCCAACTTGGAAGAGCGAGTGGTTTTATATGTTTCTGGATTCCGAGGAAGGTTGGGACCATTTTTCAGGCCCAACTTCTCAAAAAGTATAGACGGGTCTTTAAGAGACCTAAAATTGGGGATAGATGAGGATGCGGCCATCAAGGCCAACACAGCTGATAACTTGCATCATTGCGCTCTCATCCTTTCAGAGGGTAATTTGCAAGATTTAGGTCTAAGCGACCTAGGTCCCTAGGGTATTTCTTTCCTGTTTTATTCCATTTTCTTAATTCCTTATTTGTCCTTCTTCTTACGTGCCCGTATCTTTTTGCAGCTAGGGCAGCTTTGGACACGATCTTCAAGAAGCGGGAGGCCCGTGCTGCCAAGGGCTCTGCTGTTGAGACCTATCGCAACAAGCGGGTCAGGATTGGTGACAGCCCTTCAGTCACAGTTCAGGAGGCCGTCCCTACCTTTTTATCCCAGAGGCCCCTTAGCCTTGATGAGGATACCTCTCATTTCACTGTCACTTAGGGCCTTCAGATGAGGGACACAGTGGTAGGGAGTTCTGAGGCTGCCGCTGTTTGGTCCGAGAGTGTGATTATGCCTCGTGACAGGGCTGAGATAGTAGAGTCTTCTGATGACCTACAGATTGAGCGTCTGGGTGCTCAGGCCGTGGCTTCTGTAAGCCTCTTCCTTGTCTCCTTTTTGACTATTTTTCAATTCTTTCATACTTACTTACTGTATTATGCTCGTGCAGATGAATACCTATCTCTAGGCTGCCCTTCACAATCTGAAGGATGTGAGGACTAGCCTGACCATTTCTGAGAGAGATAGGGACATGTACCTCAAGGCTTCTGAGGCCAACTTCACTCGTTTCTGTGACATAGAGAAGGAGCTGGCGGATGAAAAGGAGAAAGTTCGTAAGCTGAAGCTGGATGCTCAGAGGGCCCGGGCTGAGGTGATGGCTGAGTATAAGGCATCTCAGGACTTTCAGGATGTCCTAAATGCTGAGTACGACGCTAACTTCCCGGAGACCTTCTCTAGTTGTTAGGAGCAGATAGTGGAGGAGATTGGGAAGAAGATGCCGGAGGTGACTCTCACAACCTATCCAGTCCCTGTTATTCCTGGGAAAGAGCCTCTTCTTGAGTATATTCCTCTCTCTCCTACTCTGACTACTTCCGCTGAGGCCACTGCTGTTTCTCCTCGAGATGCTGATCCTATGCCCGTTCCCTCTTCTACTGCTGCTGATGAGGGAAACGTTGATGATGAATTTTTCAAGGATCTTGAGTAGTTCATTTTTCTTATTTGGCCCATCGTGGTTTTTTATGTATTGACTTATTCATATCTCGAACTTATTACCCTTCGGGGTTTATTATGTTATTTTAAGTTATTTGTTTGCTTTTCTACTATCCTTTCAAGTACTTGTACTATTAGTTTGCTAGCCTTTTAAGAGCTGTTCCTTACTTTCCTCGTACTTGTACTAAAATAGATAAGCAAACTTAATCATATAGTATGCACCAAACAGTTCTATGATAAGATGAACTAAACAATTGTAAAACAAGTTTATGGAAACTCTTGGGATTCATCCCTTACACAACTCCTAATAATCCTGAAAAATAAAGCTAAAACATGTAAATCCTAAGCAAGCAAAGCTTCAAGGTGATTTTCAACCTACTTGTCACCTTGACAAGTGAGAATCATGTTTAATGGCTTCACACATAGTAAACCTTCAGGTTTTGTGCATGCCAAGTTCTCGGGACTTCAACACCATCCATAGTCTCCAGCCTGTAGGTTCCTCTACCTTGTACACTCTTGACCTTGTACGGCCCTTCCCAATTTGGGGCAAGCTTCCCTTTCTGCCCTACACCAGAAGCTTCCACCTTCCTCAAGACTAAGTCACCGTGTTTAAAGAACCTTTCTTTAACCCTTAGGTTGTAGTAGAATGAAGCCTTTTTCTGATACTCCAGTATTTTCGCATGTGCCTCGTCTCGCACTTCATCAATTAGATCCAGGGCTAGTCTTTGCCCTTCCTCATTCTTCTCAGCATTGAAAGCTTGAATCCTGGGAGAGGAATGTGATATCTCTACGGGAACAACTGCTTCTGCCCCATATGCTAACATGAAGGGAGTTGCTCCAGTCGTGACTCTACAGGTGGTCCTATAGGCCCATAGTATTGGGAGTATTTCATCTACCCAGTTATTCCTCAACTTCTCGATCCTCTTCTTTAGTCCATCCAGGATTATCCGATTTGCCACTTCCGCTTGCCCATTGGCTTGCGGATGAGCTACAGAAGTGAATCGTAACTCAATTTCGTTATCTTCACAATTCTTCTTGAATTCCTCATTGTTGAATTGTGTTCCATTGTCAGTGACTAGGATGCGGGGAATTCCATACCGGCACATAATACTTTCCACAAGAATTGTGCAACCTGCTTGTGATTTTGTCCAAGGGCTTGGCTTCAATCCACTTGGTAAAATAATCGATGGCTACAATCAAAAACTTCCTTTGTGCCATGGACATGGGGAAAGGCCCAAGTATATCCATTCCCCACATAGCAAAGGGGAAAGGTGAGTTGACGGATGTCAGCATATCAGGGGGTTGTCTAACAACAGGTGCATGCTTCTGACAGCGGTCACACTTTTTCACATATTCTTTGGCATCAACCATCATTTCTGGCCAATAGAAGCCTAAACGGGTCATCTTATGAGCTAATGCTCTGCCCCCAAGTGTTGCCCACATATGCCTTCATGTACTTCTTCAAGAGCCAAACGTGCCTCATCAGGCCTGAGACACCTTAAGTAAGGCACCACAAAAGATCTTTTATACAAAATCCCATCTATTAAAGAATATCTTAGTGCTCGAACAACCAACTTCCGTGCTTCAGTAGCATCGTTTGGCAACCATCCGGTTTGAATATTAGACTTAATGGGATCAATCGATGAAGTCCCCAGACCTATAGGAGCTATAAGCTTAACATTAATGCTCCGTGTCTTCAGAACGCGGAAGTATACACTTCCCGAACTTTCCTCTATCTCGGATGAAGCAAACTTTGATAACGCATCTGCCTTAGCATTTTCCGCCCTCGGAATATGTTCAATATGGCATTCATCGAATTGGGTCATCACAGCCCTTACTAGGCGGACATACTTAGCCATCGTATCATGCCTTGCCTCAAACTCTCCCTTTACCTGGGATATGACCAGCTTCGAGTCTCCATAGACTTTTAAGTTCTGGACTCTAAGTGTCCCTGCTAAGCCAAGGCCAGCTATCAGAGCTTCATATTCTGCCTCATTATTTGTGGTCGGGAAGTCTAACTTCATGGCATACTCAATCAAGAACCCATCAGGGTTTTGTAAAACCAAACCTGCTCCACTTGAATTTGTTTTTGATGCTCCATCGAAATAAAGGACCCAATATTCTTTCTCCTTATCTACTTTTTCCTTGTCCTCCTTATTAACTTCCTTATCTTGAGGTATGGTATCCTCCTGCCCCCCGACTTCTTGGTTGGGTATGGTACATTCCACCACGAAGTCGGCCAATGCCTGGGCTTTTATTGCCATTCGTGGCTTATACTTGATGTCGAATTCTCCTAGCTCTATCGCCCATTTGATCAGTCTCCCACTAGCCTTAGGACTGTGGATTATATTTCTCAAGGGTTGATTCGTTAAAACCTCAATTTGATGAGCCTGAAAGTAAGGAAGGAGCTTTCTCGAAGCCATTACCAGGGCTGAAGCAAACTTCTCCATGGTTGAATAATTCAACTCAGCTCCATGCAAAATCTTGCTGACATAGTATACGGTTTTCTGGATTTTCAGTTCCTCCTTAACCAACACAACGCTCAAGGCACCCTCTCAAAAGGCCAAATACAAGTATAAGACTTCATTCAAAGCTGGCTTGGCCAACAATGGGGCATGTGCCATATATTTCTTTAATTCCTTGAATGCCTTCTCGCTTTCCTCACTCCATTGAAAATTTTTTACCTTCTTTAAGGACTTGAAGAACGACAGGCACTTGTCTCCTGACTTGGAGATGAATCGTCCCAGCGCAGCAACCCTTCCTGTGAGCTTCTAAACATCTTTGACGGTTTTTGGTGGTTCCATGTCTAGGATTGCCTTTATTTTATCGGGGTTGGCCTCGATCCCTCTCTTGGAGACCATCAATCCCAAAAATTTTCCAGATCCTACTCCGAAAGCACACTTCGTTGGATTTAACACCATCTTGTGGTACCTCAGGATCTCGAAAGCTTCCCTCAAATGGGTTATATGATCAGTCTTTACTAGACTCTTGACTAACATGTCATCAACATATACTTCCATAGTCTTGCCAATAAGATCCTTAAAAATTTTATTTACCAACCTTTGATAGGTGGCTCCTGCATTCTTGAGACCAAATGCCATAACAAGATAACAATAAACACCAAAGTCAGTGATGAATGATACCTTTGGAATGTCTTCCTTATGCATCATGATCTGATTGTATCCACTAAATCCATCCATGAAGCTAAGCATTTCATGCCCAGCAGTGGCATCTATCAAAGTATCAATTCTTGGTAACGGGAAACAATCCTTAGGACATGCATCATTTAGATCAGTGAAGTCCACACACATCCTCCACTTTCCATTGGCCTTCTTCACCATGACAGGGTTTGCTAACCACTCTGGAAATTGAATCTCCTCAATGAAACCAGCCTCTAAGAGCTTTTCCACTTCCTGTTTTATAGCTTCTTGCCTTTCTGGAGCAAAACTTCTTTTCTTTTGTTTCACCGTCTTCCGACTTGGATCCACATTCAGCTTGTGAGTGATCAGTTCCGGATCTATTCCTGGCATATCAGCTGCCGACCAAGCAAACACATCACTATTTTCTTGCAAAAATTTCACCAACTTCCCTCAAAGGGGCTCCTCGAGCTTGGCTCCAATAAAAGTCACCTTCTCAGGATCTTCGGGGGCTAAAGGGATTGAAACCAAGTCTTCTGCTGGCTTTCCTCTTTTCTCATCATTCTCTCGAATATCCAGGTCTTCAATAGGAAGAACCTGCCCTCCAACTCCGTCTGCCCTCAAAGAGGCCACATAACAACTTCTAGCCATTTTTTGATCTCCTCTCTCTTCCCCAATCCCATCTCGGGTCGGAAACTTCATAACTGAATGATAGGAAGAAGGGACTGCCTTGAAGGCGTGTATCCCTGTTCTTCCCATGATAGCGTTGTATGTCGAACTAGCCTTCACCACCACAAAGTCCAACATCTGAGTTGCTTGCCTTGGTTAATGTCCTATGGTTGTTGGCAACTTGATTATTCCTTCTATGGGGCATTCCACTCCCGCGAATCCATATATCGGCATGTCGGTTGGGGTCAATTGGGAGTCATTATATCCCATCCTTAAAATGGTATCATGGAGCAAAATATCCACTGAAGCACCATTATCCACAAGGACCCTTCTTACCCGGCTATTCCCTATTATCGGGGTTATGATCAACGGGTCGTCATGGGGAAATTTCACACCCTCCAGATCAGAATCATCAAAAGACATTATTACTCCCGTCCTGGCCCTCTTCGGGGCTTCCCCAACAATATGCATAACTTCTCGAGCATATGCTTTCCTGGAGTTCTTGGATAACCCAGCAGCAGTTGGTACTCCAAAAATTGTGTTGATCACAGGCCCTCGGGGGTGCGGTCCTCTGAAGATTGTATTTATCACCTGTCCCCTAGGTTGGGGATTTTGCCCCTGATCTTCTTGATCTCTCCTTCGGTCATCAAAGTTCCTTCTCACGTTGTTGCTTCTATCCCCTCCTTCTCCAGTGTATTTGTTCAATCTTCCTTTTCCACTGAGGAACTCAATTTCATCTTTAAGTTGTCTACACTCATCGGTGTCATGACCAACATCTTTGTGAAATCTGCAATACTTGCTCTTATCTAGCTTGGCAGGATCATCCTTCAAAGGCTTAGGCCAACGAATATCTCGATCTTTCTCGATCTCCATCAAGATCTGGCTTCTAGGAGCATTCAGCTTAGTGTATACAGTGAACTTTTGCCCAGGTCCTCCCTTCTTGGGGGTTGAATCAGAGTTTTGCTCGGTTCTAGGATACTTGTCCTTAGCAATATATTCTAGGTCAGTTTTCCGCTTCTTGCCTCCACTGGGCTCATTACTCAATACGGTCTTCCTCATGCTCTCTTCCACCTTGATGTACTTCCCGGCTCTATCTTGGAGCTGCAATATGCTTTTAGGGGGCGTTTGGCCAAGGACATCTTAAAGAATTCATCCTTAGTTCCCTATTGTAGTGCTATCATGGCTACCTTGTCATCAAGGTCCGGGACTTTCAAAGCCTCCTTTGTGAAACGATTCAGGTATTCTCTCAGGGATTCCTTTGCTCCTTATACAATGCTCATGAGGGATGCTGAACTTTTCTCATGCACTATCCCACTGATAAACTGCTTAATAAAAGCCTGACTCAACTCTCTGAAGGACCCGATAGAGTTCGGGGGTAAACGACTATACCATCTTTGAGCCATACCCGACAGGGTTTGAGGAAAATCCCGACACTTAATAGCGTCCTTCACGGGTTGCAACAACAGTGCATTAGAGAATGTCCTGACATAATTAGTGGGATCTCTCGTGCCATCATAAGCTTTGATAGTGGGCATCTTAAACTTCCTCGAGATATGGGCATTCATTATTTCTTCAGTAAATGGCGGGGTAGGATCATCCGGATCTCCAAGGGGAATAAGATTGCTTGGGTCAGCCCTTGGGACAACGGCCCTTCTCTGTATCGGACCTTCCAGGTCTATAATAGGGGGATTATTCCTCCCCTTTGGGGGTCTGGTGTTCTGGTGCGCCTCCAAATCGCGTCTCAGCCTTTGAATCTCAGCCTCGTGACCTCTGATCCTTTCCTGCACTTCTTGGGGATTCGTCCCTTGGGTGCTTTGAGGATGTTTGCTACCATCAGCCATCGGCTCTTTGTCAGCACGTCTCCTTCTAGAGGCTACTTCAACATCCGAAGATTCTGAGTCTCTCTCAGTGTAAGGACCAGAAAATTCCTGATCCTCAGGGATAGGAGCCAAGCCTCGTATGTAGGGGGAGATCGCCCCCGTGCTTCACTCCGTCCAGCGTGCCCACTTCCTCCAACCTCGGGGTAAAGGGGCATCCCATAAGGGGGGTTAGTAGTCACAATAGTTGAATACTCGTATCCAATGGGTCGCGAATTCACAGGTGCATGTAGTTGTTCAACTTGGAGATTCATACCTTGAGTAGCCGAGGGAATCGTCCCTTGTGGCTGAGGCTCAGTTGCCCCTATCTAGGCTTCTCCTTATGTGTCTGCATAAGTCGAATGAGGAGGTACCTCCACAGTTGACGAACTCACTTGGTTTGTCCCCGTTGGTGTTCCTCCTTCATGGGCTCTAACTGTTCTCCGTGTTTTTGCCATGTTTGTTGTTGTGCGTTTCCCACAGACGGCGCCAAATGTTATGGATAAAAAACTAAGGTTATTATTTGCTGTATTTATAACTAAGGTTCGGGAGCTCAAGGCCTTTAATGGCTGCTCTCGTGTTTCGTAGCTTAACTCTGCCTTTACGAGATGCCTACGTATCTCTGTGAATTAGAGAATCAAGCCAAAAAATATAGTTCTGATTTGTGGGGTGAGGCCCCTTATATAGATGTTGGGAGTCCTTGAATTGGACTTGGTATAGGAGACTTGTTGATCAAGTTCTCAGACTTTAGATAGACTTAGAAGTCCTAAAATAAAGGAATCAGATACCTAGTGGGTCTAGGTGCCCTTGGGGCTATCTTCTATAGATTTATATAACTGATTGGACTCTTTTAATGAGCTGTTAATCTCCCTTATTTATTAATTACAAAATTAATAAATAATCAGAGTTTCGGGCTCGTTAATTGGGCTTTGTTACTGGACCATACTAGGGATTCAAGGAGAAAGAAATGATCAGCTCAGACTGGAGGAGCACCTTCACCCTCTTTGTTCAAATTTTAATTGAAGCATTTTGCAATTTGTCTACTATTCACTATATTAGTTTTATTAGGGTGTTTTGTTATCATCAAGTTAACCTAAATTTATGCCTATAATTCTATTAGACATAAATTGGGGGAGATTGTTAGGAATATTTTGTAGGCT
Organism: Apium graveolens; assembly: GCF_009905375.1. Lineage (NCBI taxonomy): Eukaryota > Viridiplantae > Streptophyta > Magnoliopsida > Apiales > Apiaceae > Apium > Apium graveolens. The sequence continues at coordinate 299,884,834 of NC_133648.1, read as the reverse complement.
TGATGATAACCTAACAAAACACTCTAAGCAGATAAGTTAAATGATTTTTTAACTATCAACGGATAACGACATTTGTTCATCCATTGATAGAGTACCTTATATTTCAATAAGTTTTTGTAGAACATTTCTGTATACTATAATTACTTAGAGGTTTAAAAAGTTGTTGGAAATTCTAAGTCATGTTGACTACTAACAAGATATGCAAAATAGGTTGGCTAATTATAAATAGGAGATGTCTTGTAATTTTGCATAAGTGAAAGAGTATCAACTGCTAAGGAAACACTTTTAACGGATAAACTACAAAGACTCGACGAATGACTCAAGACACTTTTAATGGATAATCCATTAGAGACTCTACGGATAACTTAAGTTAAGTATCGATGGATAATACTGAAATCTCGATGGATAACAGATTCAAATAGCAATTGAAAGTGACTTGACAGTCACATGGGTTGATTGTATAAAAAAGGAATATGGAAGCCTATTTACAGGTTTTATAGAGCAAAGAAACATTTCCATTTCCATGCTTACTTGAAGATATTTAAAGATGCTGGATAGAGAAATGAAGCAACATGTAACTTGGTAGTATATAAACCAAAAGTAGCAAGTAGTTAATAAATTGAGAACTGAGAAATAAATAAAGCTTCATATATTAGGAATTCCCTTTATTCATCTTTGAAAAACACTTGTAAGCAGCTATGTGTATTCTTGCATCGTAGAGTTCTCTAATATATATATATGTATATCTCTGGTGGAAAGTTCAATCCACCAAAAAAGTCTTTAAATAGTCTTGTTTATTTATTTTGTGTTTGAATACTTGAATTTTTTTAATCCGCACTATTGCATATTCACTCACAGTTATATTTACATTTAAAAGAGTTTTTAAATTTCCAAAAGAAACCAGAATTCCATTCAACCCCCTTCTGTAATTCTGTTGTTAGATTGTTAGGGAATAACAGTTTTTCTTATTGATAGACACAACTCATCTCATATATGTATAAATATATACTTCCGAGAATTTTCGGAGGAAGTACCAAGATAATGTGATTTGACCATTGTTAATAGATAAATAAATAAGGGGAAGTTTTCTTTGACACTATAGTCAAAATATTTCAAATATATCGAATTAATATTTTTTGACGATCCGAAAGTATTAGAATAATTTTCTGAAACTCAAAAAATATTTTAAAATAGATTTTATGACTTTTAAATCATTTTTAATCATTTATTAAACAATTAATTATTAATTATAATTTATTAAATAATTAAAACTCGAGTAATTATATTTTAAAAGAATATTTATATTAATATTCCCCAACTAATTTATCTTTTAAGTAATTAGATTAATCTTTAGTAAATATTAAATAACTGAATTTAAAATGAAAATATAAGTCGAAGATTACTTTTTCAATTTTAAATGAATACCTGAAATAATATTCATTGTTCAAGTAATTAAATATAGTTGAGGGAATACGATTTTTGAAAATCGTTTTAAATAAATTTGAGGTATTTTTATACTTCACAAGAGTACATCGAGTCCATTGGAATAAATAATTACGAACCTTAATTGTCCAAAACATCTCGGGGATGATTCCTGGGTTTTTAATTAATACAAGGGGACCGACTCTCGGTCTATAAATTATCATCATGATACTCACTAGCGTTATCATAGTTTACGATATATGCATTGTAATTTCAATCAATATCAATACGTAAAAGCTCGTAATTGCTATCATGGCAAATATGGCATTTGTACGAAATGCTGTAAAACAAATCTTCACAACTGTATGTAGAGTAGGGTTCGTAAAATTTCCTAGGCGTGTTGAGGTGGAGGGCATTCTCGAGGTAGTCCGAAAATCTATAATTAAAAATTATCGTTTCGTTAGCTTATAATCGTATTTATCGTTACTTGGTAAATACACAATGTTTATAATCAATTTGCAAGACTCGCTTTACTCTCGTCATTTTAATAAAGTACGAGTAGTCGTTTACTTTGTTTTCATTCCACAATCCTTTATGTCCCTTATCCTTATTTTCTTTTACCATTCGGCTCCATTCACGATTTTTAAGGATTTCTACTCGCGTGATCTCGGCTCCGACATTCTTACAAAATTGAAAAATCCATATTTTTATTTGAAATTTTTAAGGAAGTTTTTATACTCCATTTCTTACTCTCTGTGAACTTTTCATGATTTTTGAATAATATTTAGTCAATCATTTATACTTCCAAAAATTTATATTTAGTAGCAGTTTTTGTCGCGTAAATTGTTTTCACTATAAGGACCTAACTTTTGAACCGTAAATCAAAATCAAGAAATTCAAGTACCTAAATGATCCTTACAACTACCTCAATCATTATCAAGTCTTATGTTTAATAAAAAATAGTTTACAATTTATGTATCTTTGCAGAAAATCCAATGTCGTGATTCGATCATTTTATCGTCGTTATGTTTACGATCCGTATTTTTTTTACTCTAAACTACTAATTACCAACCAAAAATAATCATTCCAACATCTAATAACTTAATCATCTCAATAAAATCAAGTAATTGGGTCCAAAACTTTAACCTTAACAATTCAAGAAATCAACAAAATAATTACCAAAACTACGTTTATATCCAAGATCCTTACTTTTCTTGAAACTTAAAGCTTAAAAAAAGTTTGGATGAAGTTTTATACCTTTCTTCTTAGCTTGGGAGGTTCTCTTATTGATGGATGATTCTTAGTGAGCCCTTGGTGTGCTTAAGAAACCTAGACCTTTCCAAGAAATTCAAGAAAACACTAAAAGTCACTATTTGACACTATTCATCATCAGTTTCATCATTTTATTTAACCATAAAAACCTCAAGGAAATGCTATAAAAGATTTATCTTACCTTATTTTGATGATGTGGAAGCTTGGGAATTAATTGTAGCATTTATCCATGACTAGAAGTGGAGCTTTAGATTTTTGTTTCTTGGTTACTATTTAAGGCAGAATGAAGCTTCCCTTGGAAGGGGGAGAGTGTTTTTATGTTACTTGCTTGCTTGTGATGAAGTGTGCTTGATTTTATGTGATATATTGGATATGTATCTTTGATCAAATATAGTAGCATGACCTTTGTCAAAGTCTATAACCTTAGCCAAGTACTACTTCCATGCTTCCACACTATTCACTACATCAACTTACTATTAGCATTACTATTTGCATTATAATTTTCTAATTGATTCTTAGGTTAATTGATTTGCATGGCTTGCATGAGAAGTTGCATGGGTTTGATACATTTATGTATTCGCTTACGTATTCCCTTAGTCGCTTGTTTGTTATCACGATAAATCCTTATAAGCAATTAACGGGGTAATCCTGTTCTTATAACTCTTTTATGCTTTCTAACCTTGTACTTGGATTTTAATTTGTAGGATTTTTAATTCGTGACTATAACATGATTCTCGTATGTTTTGGTAGTTTTTAATATAAGGTCATTTTACAAAGTTGGTTTTCTTTGAAAATTAATGACTTTGACATACACTCATCTGGTAAGTATGATCACAATATCGACTCAAAAATTTATTTTACCATACAAAACATAATGTGGACTAAAAAGTCTTCCCCGGTCGACAGGGTTGCTATTCATCGATGTTTTACAAAGTCCCAAAATTTTGGGTAATTACAAAGTCCATCAGCATTTAAGTCAAATTTAACAAGTGTTAGCTTAGACTTATTCTTTTTAATCTATTTATCAGTATTTACTACTTTAAGATAATCCGATTGAATTTCCTTTTCATTCTCAGTACTAGATTTGTCTTCAAAACCTAGATCTGATCCCCAACATCCACCCTTAATTAAACCCTGAGTTAGTTTTCCAGAATTAGTCAAAAGTTTGATTATCTCCTTTTTTTTAGATAATTTTTTTCTAGATAAGCATGTTTTTCTAATAATTTTTCCTTAACATACACAAAAACATCTCTTTCTTTCTGAATTTCTAAAATGAAAATCAACTCAGCTTTTAGGTGATCATTTCTTTTCCTTAAGTCAGAATTTTAAATTTTGACTCTAATTTTTTCAAGAGTTTAATCCCTATAGCTAACATGCAAAGTTTTCAGAAATAATCTCAACTCACATATATCATCAGTGCCAAAAGCAAGAGTTTTTTAAGGTACCTTAATCTCAAAAGCATCAGAGTCATTATTAGCATTTGCCATGAGTGCAAGTTGACATATTCATTAGAGTCTGAAGTGTCAGCCCAATCTTTTTTCCTTGTGATCAAGGCCTGCTTCTTTTCTTCTTTTGGCTTAAATCAGATACATAGTGCCTAACTCTATCAAAGTTGTAGCATTTAATCTTATACTTGTCCACTTTTCCTGAATTGGACTCCTTCCAATTAGATTTTATGTAGATCTTCTTATCAGAGTTTGAAGAACGAAACCTCTTCTTGAAAATCTTTTTCCTTTCTTGAAATCCTTGTAGGCCATCTTTTTAAAACTCTTCACCATCAGGGCAACCATCTGCAATAGCTCTCATCATCACGATTACCACTTTCAAAGTCTGTGGAGATATCAGTATTTGAGTCATCATCGGTATTTGATGACTCAGTATCAAACTTTACAACCATTACCCTTCCTTTTGAATGACCTTTTCTAACAGATCTCTCCCTTGGCTTCTCTTCAGCCTTCAGTGCAACTAGTCTTGATTTTGACCCTTTCCTCTTACTCCATCATTCCATCTCCAGTTTATGAGTCTTTAGCATCCCATAAATCTCATTCAGATATGTATCTTCAAGATCATAGTTTTCTCTTATGGATGTGACTTTCCAATCCCATTTTTTAGAAAGTGCAAGAAGAAACTTCAGATTTGAGTCATCCGGATAATATTATTTGTCCACTCACTAAAAATTATTCGAAAGTTTTTGAAACCTTTCAAAGATATTAGTTAATGACTCATTATCTTTTGAGTCAAAGTGTTTAGACTTCTGTGTGAGTATTGTCATCCTGTTTTTCTTGATGACAGAGGTACCTTGGCACTTAACTTCCAAAGTATCCCAAATCTCCTTAGCATTTTTACATCCAATCACCCTATTGGACATACCACTATCGAGACTGTTATGCAAGAGATGTCTAAATTTTGCATCTTTCATGATAAATGCTAGATTATCAGGAGTGTAGTCCTTCTTGTCCTTGACAATCATCTTTTCAGGTTCACCAGCAAGAACAACAAGCAGTTTCTTTGGCATGTATGGTCCATCATAAATCATGTTGAAGTATACATGATCTGTTGCTTCCATACAGTAGTCATCTTCACTTTACATATAGGATATTAATTCAGTTTTAGGATTGGGACACGAATGTTTTCATACTTGCTTATGTTGTTGTTATTTTTGTACTGGTGGTAGTTGTTTTGTTTGATTATCTTTGCTAGCCATGATTGATTACTTTTCTGGATTTAAAATTGTTTGTGTATCAACAACTTTCTCCAATACCAATTATTAGGCTTTTAATCAAACTATGAGGGGGCTGAATATAGTTTGAACAATCATTTCGAATTAAAAGACAAAATGTAATATCCGGGACATAGCGTGTAATTAATTTTACCAATAAATAATTTTTATGTGATTATTTATGTCATTTTTGGTGAATTATCTGAATAATGGTGTTGATATTTGGATGTTTATATATGATAAAATGTGAGCATGTTAATTTTATTATGTCCAGAATAAAATATGGATGATTGTGATATTTTTCTGGTAATTTTTGGATTGTTATATGATTTTATAATGATTTACAGATTTAATAATTATTTTCTGAATAATTATAAAACTATTTTATAAAGCCGGGAATTGTCTAACTTCAACCGTTTTTATGTTTTACAACCCGAAACTCTTCGGAAAACTCCTTCCTAACCTAATCTGATAATTCCGGACATTTTCCGTGTTTTGACTTCTTCGATCCGGATTACGGTTTAACCCGTACGCGTCCCGGCGCAAAATTTTCGATACGATAATCATTTCGATAAATAAAAACCCTTATTATCAAAAGACGGGATAATATTACATTATTTTCGTATAAAGTGTTTTATAAAAAGCCCGGTTTGGATAATTATCCAATACAGGTATCAAATCGGATCATTTTTGCAGTTACTTAGCGGCTAAGTAAATAATTTATCGATCCAATACGATCCAAAATGAACCATATCCATAAATATAAATAGCATTTTTTATTTCATTTTATTCGTATAATCATAATTAATCAGTAAAAATATAGAATTTACAGAGAAAAACCCTAAAAATGTTGCGTTCTTGAAATACAAACCCTCGAACGAAGGCGTTATCGAACTCCGATTCGGGCGTGCCACATATCAAATCGAAGCTCTCGAAAAGTATTTTCTGAATCAATCAACCATTTTAGTGCAGAAATCAAGGTGACTTTCTTATTTATTTATTTTAATTCGAATTATTTGATAATTAAAATAGGAATTTTGTTCGTGATGTTATTGGTATGATTTGATGGCTTAATCTTGTAGATAATTTCTTCCTGATCAATTTGGTATATTATATGACTAATTTGGAGTTCAATAACATGTTCAAATTGATGTTTAATTCTCGGGTTTTAAAATTAGGGTTTATAGCTTTGAATGTTCTTAATTAAATTTGAGGTTTTTTGATTCAAGGGTTATTGAATGAATTTAATGATTGAAATAGTTTTCTGATGTGATTTAGAATTGATTCATATATTCATTCATAACAAACGATTTCTAGAACTATAGAATCGAGTTCATGGGTTTATATAATTTTCGATTTGATTTTTTTTAGGTGTTCTTGAATTGTTAGTTAATATAATTGATTGGGTTACATTCGTTTGAATTCTGGCTTTAATTTTGGATATAGCATGTTAATTTTGGTTGAGTTTTGTGTAAAATCGACGGTCGGCCGGACTTACCGCCGGCGAGCTTCGTTTTTCGGTCGGAGATCGCGACCTCGGTGTTGTTCTGATCTTCTAGGGTTGAACTGAATTCTGGGTTGATAATAGAAGGTTTTGGTATCGAAAATAGAGCGTTTTGGTTCGATTTTGAAGTCATAGGAAATAGGGAGGTCGGCTGGAATCTGGAAAATTCCAGAAACCGGCGAGAAACCGGTCACCTTCTCCAATTTTTCGGCGGTACCCCCACCCCAGCAACCACCGCTTGATTCCCCAGAACACTGACCTAATTTCAGAAAGTGTTTTTGGCTTTCATTTTTTAATTTTTATTCAAAATTCTATTTTTAATTCTAAAACTTCATTTTAATTCCTAAAATAATTTGGTTAAATATTTTAATAATTAACTAAATTATTTTAAACTCTAAAAATTATTTACTTTTATTATTTTCAAAAATGAAAATTTGATTCAATTATTTATAATTTATTTTAATTATTTATTTATGGATTTAATTAATTGATTAATTCAATTAATTAATTAATTTTATTTATAATTAGTTAAATAAAATGTAAATATTTATAATTAAGCTAAAAATGATTTAAAAATCATTTTGAGCCTTTAAAATTATATAAAGGTATTTAAAATTCAATTAATATTATTATTAATTGAATTATTCTTATTTTATTTATAATAAATCAACCGTTCGTCTGTTTAATACGAAACGAACGCCTCTAGACTCAAAAAAATATTTTGATTCTATTAAAAATATTTTCGAGAACTAAATTGTTTTGTATCAAAAGGGCATTTGTTTTATGAATCATTCTGAGTTGATTATTGATCGATAAAATACTCTTTTTGACCCTATTTCATTTCTAAACGTATCGAGACCTATCTTTTGACGATTCAGCTTATGTGTTACATGAATTATGTGACTATGTGTTTTATGAATAGTATGATTACATGTCTTATGTGTACGTGTTATGTGAATTATGAGTCAACGTGTCTTTTAAATGTTATCTGATCAGAATATGATCCTTATCTGTTATTATCGGAGGGGTAGACGATAAGAATAAGCGTAAAATAGACAATTATACGTTGTCGGTTAATTGGAATAGTATTCTCTTATGATAGATACACCTTAGCTCAAGGCATTCAAAGCCGGGCAGTGATAGTGAAAGTAAAACCTGATTATGTGTAGTAATGAAACGAGTGGATTCTGAATAGATATAAACCTGAAATGGTGATTGACATGAAAGGTCAAGTGGCCTATCAATGGAAATACAAATACATTAGGACTGAGTGATATGGCCAATAGTTAAAGATCAGAGGGTTATCAATTGAGGCAAGTATTCCTAAACTTTCTTCTAAAATACTGCAAATATTTCTTCATTCCTATTCTAAGTTTAGAATAGTTAAATGTTTTTATATGTCGCTGCAATTACTCTTATTTATGCAAGTACCTTTTTGATCTTGTTCCTTGATTATCGATTGATCTCTTGAGCAAATACCCATTCTTTCGGGTTATTTGCGAACCCTGAATTGGGATGTTTTGAAATCAAAATAATTTGACATCAAAATACTCCACGGAATGGATGGTTATGATGAGGGCCAGTAATGAGCTGGACCCTAAGGGCCAAAGATGGCTGGTCCCTTGATTATTAGGCCATAGTTGCCTGGGTACCCCATATGTTGGTGGGTCTATGCAGTTGGGTATAGATTCGCACTATATCCTAACTGATAAGCAGGTTATAGTGCATATGTTGGTTTTCAGTGTCCAGTCTAATTTATTGTTGATCACCATTAACGACATTCCTTCTTGAATAGTTTATTATTACAAAATCAAACAAACATTTTGATGAATCAGTGAAATGTTCACTAACCCTTTACAGAGAAATGTGATTTATGATTAAAGGCCAATAAGGGCCGATGTTTTATTCGCTCAATTGTTTTATATAAATAAAAGTGTTTTGATATCATTTAAAGATTTTTTCCAGAAGTTTCTTTGATCTGATACCTGGAAACCATTTATGATACTTGTTTGGCATTTTCGGCTCACTCTTGCTTTGTGAACTCTTATTTCTTTCAGTATCAAATGAGGACAAGAGTGAATAACTTTTAATAGACATCAAAAGTGGAGAGATTCCAGCTAAAGGAATTTGGAGGTGTCAGAGTGAATAATACGAGGAAGTTAGTAAAGAGGTAATGAAATTATATTTAGTTATTGTAATTTTAGAAGGTTAGATTCTTGTTTCATACCATAACCTGTAAGCGATCCAGAATAATGAGGAGTTATCTGTATATTTGTTTTAATATACAGGATTGTATTGTTTAAAGTTGTTTAGTGACACCCAATCCTGACCCCTGATTTTGGGATGTTACAGTTGGCATCAGAGCCACAGGTTATTGGTCCCTGAAATAAGAATAGGTAGAAGTAAGATAGGATTGACAGGTCATATAAGATAAGGAAGACCCTAAGTATACTCATCTTGAGTTCAAAGTTGAGTGTGAGTTAAGTTTAGCATATCCGATATGGATTAGTAAGATAGGATATTGTTAAGATAAGTGGAAGGAGAATATATTGACACTATAGATATAGTGAGTTCCTAGACCCTATAGTTGCGGAGAGTCGACAGCTCGACGAGGATTGGGTAAATTACCCTGCTTTTCATATGGTTTTAAAGGAAAATGCGATTGATTTTTGTGAGAATTTTGTATAAAGAAAGATAGAAAAGGTTTAGTATAATCCAACTTAGAATTATGTAGTAGGACAAGCTTCAAAATGAAGATAACAAGTTGATTAAAGTTGACGAAGAGCCAACGTCACAAGTTGAAAGGCACCACTGTGGCGAAAAGCTTCTTATCACTTTTTGGGCGCTGCGCAAGGAATGATATACCATATTAGATATATTCAAGAATGCAAGAAATACGACCCTTACTACGAACAGAATATCGAATGGTATCAATTGACTGTAACTATGGTATTAAGATCGACGGTGGGAACGTCAAAAATAATACTAGATGTCGGCATTGTGGATAGAGTTACGAATAAATTAGTATGCAAGGTAAATGAAGTTTCATCGACTAATAAATGTGAATAGAATCCTATGAGAAATAGAAGATATATCAAGGCAAATGGACCCTTATGTGTTCATTTCTTAAATTAGGTACTTCATTAGCGAATTATGAGAATAACAAATAACTTATATAGTAATGACGACCATGTGTGCGATTTTCAAAATCTTATAACAAGTTTTCGAAAAAGATTTTCTTAATAGAATTTCTAAAAGATCTTTACACGAAATGAGGTTTGAAATTTTGGTTGTCAAATTACTACTTGAGTTTTTGTTGTTATAAGTATTAGATTACCCGGAAGAATACTTGATTGAACTCAGTATTGCTAGTTCAGAGGGCCATGTAGAGCCGCTAATACGGAGAAGTTTAAAATTTTCTCGAAAAAAGAGTGCAAACCTGGTTTAATAGTATTAATAATTGAATCAACGTATAGAAACATTATTTATCCAATTTATGGAATTATTAAATTTTAAAATGGGTTCGATGATCCAAAAAAACGCTCGAGGATGATTAAATAAAATAGAGGAATCTTCCAGACGATTGAAGAAAAATAATATTTCTATCGACGGAGTCGAGGCGTTACAGGATCAATGGTTACGCTACGCGGCATAGAAGAAATTAGAAATTATGATTATAAATTATGTAAGAACGCGATTATGGTCGAACTACTAAGTATCAAACATGGAAGCATGACGCTAAAAATACAAAACCTAAATGGCAGGGATGAAGCAAGAAGTTATGACGGAAAATTCAACTAGAAGACAATTATACTCAGATTGTTAAAACGTTAAAGGTATTTCCAGAAGATATTCTGAATCTATCATCTGACATGGATCTGGAATCTGTTACTCGAACGAGCCCTGAAAGTATGCATAAGTGAAATGTAGATGGCGATCAGTGGTGTTTTTTTCCACAACTGCGTATACTCTTCTTGATTCTTGAATACGTGTGAACTTCTCTCAGTGATAAATATATCAGACAAGAAGGAAAGAAACTTTATTATATCCCTTTCGAATTATTTCTCTTCTCGGAATATTGTTTTCTGTTCGAGACTAGCAGTGTTATGATGTGACGCTTTGTCGAAATTTTGAAGAGTCGGGTGGGACACCACCTAATCATGTGTTGTACGCCATATAGTATGAAAGGTTGGCCATCTTGAGTACAAATATGGCTGTCTCATTCATATCTAAATCATCATTCATTCTTTACTCTTCAATTGTGACTTATTGATTTATGGATCCTTCCGATTATTTCCTTGTACTCTTATTCTTTACAAAAGAGTTTTCCAATCGGAATCATATACACAAATTCTCTTCTTCTGTAAGGTTTACTCTTTGAGAGTTCTAAAGGAAATGAAATAACCTCGTGTAGCAGATGGAATTACTTGTTGAGTATAAAGATGATTGCAAGCCAATAACGCGGTTGTTATGAAGACATCAAATCAAAAACGGAAATCTGTATACGTGATACGTTTCAAGTTTGGGATTTTGGGTGTGAATTGGAGTAGTTAGCAAACCGTATAAGGTAAATTAACCATAGAAATAAGAAAGTTAAATTGCGTACATCAGACGAGGCAAATGATTGATGGGACAACATAAGTAGATGAGGGAATTCTTAATAATAACCCGATAGTCGATTAATATATTGTGAAGATGAAGTGTACCTCAATTATGTGGAAGATACTTATCAGGAAGATTTAAGATCGAAGAAATTCTAGTTACAAATAAATTTTGAGCGTGTTCTTCAAGGAATTGTTAGGATGTTCAACTCAAGTAAGCGAGTTATGGTAAATTTGACGCTCATAGCTGAGCCAGCGACGAAGTTTCCGTATAGAAAGATATAAGTGGAAATGAAGAAATGGTGATCCAATTGCAAAATTTCTTAAGAAGTAACGCTTTGAAACTAAATTAATTCTCTCATATTATGATAATATTGGTTGAGACCATGTGTTGATAATCCGAAGTTAGACATGTTAATTAATGAGAAGAAGCGAATATTCTCAAGAGTAAATGATTTGTTTGATCGGTTGAAAGATGCATTATAGGTTTTTAAAAGTATCCAAATACAAGTATGAGCCATAGAAAATAAGATTAAAAGATATCTTTAGAACGGATTTATGAACAGGTATAAGTGATATGAATGATTAATTAAAGAGCTTAATGAAGAACTAGACGAATCCTGGAATAAAGTTTTTAAGAAACAGCAGAATAATTTTATATTCATTAGTGGAGTACCTGTAATATATAATTATTGATGTCAAAGATTACTAGAGATAAAAATGTCATTAACATCTCTGATCAAAGTATGAAGCAAGTCAAATGGACATCTGATTAGAGTAGAAGATTAATGAACAGTTATTTTCAGTAATCAGTTAAGCTTGGGGTCAACCCTGAGTAAGTTGTATTGTTATCTAAATTTGTATTTTGTACTTGTAATACTTAAAGTCTGTTAAAATGCAAAAGAGCAGACTGGAGTCTTTTTCCTAAAATAGTATCAAGCCTAAGGATTCTATCTGGAAGAAGATCAAGAAGATCATGCCTCAGAAGAATTTTGAAGAAGCTTGGAGTTGAATAAATCTGTTTGGAGAAAAATACTCTAAGTCAAGATCTCTATAAGTCACAGATTTAATGTTATAGAGAAGTCATTCGAGAACTCCAAAATGGCTTATCAAGAAGTCATTCAAGTTGCAGAGAGTACCGACGGAAGAGGAACATCCATCGGAACAGTAGTTTGGCTAGTCAACGGATGACTGCTGTTAGACACATCTGTCGGGATATAATCACTACTCGACAGATGATCAATATCCACCGGGATAGAAGAAATGAATGAATTCGGAGTAGAGAAGTCAGGATAGCTACTAGAGAACTCAGGAAGATATCGACAAGCAAAATTGAAGAAATGAAGATTGGAGATATCGACAAGTCATTCCTTCACTAGAAAACTTAGAGTTATCGACAAGTCTACATTCAGTAGAGAACTCTGAGTTTTCGATAAGTCAAAGTGAAGATGTGAAGACTAGAGATCTCAACAAGTTGAACTCCTCTACAAGCCAAACTTAATATGGAGTGCTAGAGATCTCGATAAGCCTGTGTACTTATTGAGATGTCAAGTGTTCTATTAATTTAAACTAGAGATCTCGAGGTACAGTCTCAAAGTACAGAATTGCAGATCAGTTCATTATTCAAGATAAACAATCAACAAACAATCCAACATCTGGATTGACAAGTCTACAAAAAGCAGCTTGAAGAGTGTGCAAGATTAATGGCAAAGAATAACTGACAGAGGAAAATTAAAGTGAACACGGGATGCTAAAGATATGCTAAGCCGAGAATGGAAGATTTGCTTTTCTATAAATAGAAATGACAAGTAACAGTTTAGAAAAGCTAATAGCATGTTTATTACTCACTATGTAAACCAGCAGTTAACTGAGTTATAAAGTTAACACTGGTCCTTTAGTTAGGAGTAACAATTTAGATCAAATCTCTTGTATCACTCTCAAGAAGAAGCTGAGCTCTTTAACATCAAAGAGCTTAGAAATTTTGTAGCAAAACAGTCTTGATTTTTAATATTAAGTGAGTTTTGAAGATCTGTGTTATTTATTTTCTGCAAGTTTAGATTCTACATGAAAACTTTTCTATACAAGATTTAATGTACTTTGTTCAACCATTAACTTTCAAGAAAAGCCTAAAATCAGAAAAACACATTCACCCCCCCTCTCTGTGTGATTCATTACCTAACAAGTGGTGTCAGAGCAAAATATAAAAGTAAACAGATTCAAGATCTTGGAAGAATGATTACGCAAAAAATCTGTAGCATCAAAATTCCGACCTTTGACAAAGCTAACTACACTCTTTGGGAAAAGAAAATGATGTTGTTTATCCATATGGCTAATTCACTCTACATTCAGATCCTTAAGAATGGACCCTTCATTCATGTGGTAAGAGTTGAGGAATCTATAGATGGAGACATGGTTAACCATCTCATTATGCTCCTAAAGATCCAGCTGAGTATTCTGACCCTGAAAAGGAGAAAGTCTCCCTGGATAGTAGCTTGCAATTGATATTGATTGAGTCACTTGATAATGTGATGTACAACAATATTGTTAACTGTGACACTGCCAAGCAAATATGCGAGAAGATTAAAATACTCTGTGAAGTAACTGAGGAGGTTAGATCTAATCAAAGAAGGCTACTGATTTCACAATATGAGGGTTTCATGGCTAAGCCTAAGGAAAGCGTTACTCTGTTTGAAATATTCAATAAGCTGATATATGACTTAAAGCTTCATGATAAACACTATGAAGCTGAAGAGGTGAATCTAAAGTTCTTGCTTACTCTTCCTGATTATTTGGAAAAGAAAATCTCAGCAATCAGGGAAGGGAGAGACTTAAGCAGAATAACTATGGAAGTTCTATATGGAATTCTCAAAATATATGAACTAGAGATGATTTAAAGGCAATCATTGAGATCTGGCCAAGGACTTGTTGTAGATGGATCAAGTGCTTTAATAGTAAATGAAGGTCAAACATCTAATGATGAACCAAGATCTCATATTACAGTTGCGTCAACAAGTGAGCAGAGAACAATTAATTCACAGGAGCAAGTCATACTAGAATTGGAAAAGGTTGAGTTCTATACTCTTGAAGAACTGGATGAGCTAGATCAATCAATGGCCTATCTGGCTAGAAAATTCTCTAAAATTAGAGTAAGAAAGCCAAGATACTTCAAAAGTAAAAGACAGTCCTTTAACAAAGATAGCAGCTGGAAGGAAAAAGGGAAGTACAATTCTGATAGTAAGAATGGCTACAAAACTGGATCTGTTGACAGATCTAATATAAGGTGCTTCAGTTGTGATGAACTAGGCCACTTTACTACAGAATGCAGAAAACCCAAGAAGGCAAAGAAAGTTAAGGCTTATCTTGAACTTGAAGCAAAGTATGAAGCTCTTCTAAAGAAATAGCAAAGTAAAGCTTATATTACAGAAGGTAAAAGTTGGGATGACTCTGAAAATGATGAAGATGAAGAACTAGGAAACTATGCACTCATGGCCTTGGAGAAAGGAGAGTCATCCTCAACTAAATTACAGGTACCAACTCTTACCTACACTAATTAAAATGTGAATCAATATAAGGAAACTGTTGAAAAGATGAGCACAAAAATGTTTCACATTCATACAAGCATGGTTGCTGTTAATAAAGAAGTTAATAGATTAACAAAGTTAAATGAGAAGCTTGAAAGTGAAAAACAAGAAGTTGAATTGTTGACAGTTGAGCTTGAAACCTTGAAACAAGAAAATGGTTATCTGAAAAACAAGCTCAAGTATGCAAATGAGATTGAGGCTGTGCTAAGAGAAAAATTAGAGAAAAGTGAAGTAAAGTTGAAGTCCTTCAAGAATGCATTTGAATTGGTTGGTCGGTACTATGATACCTTAAACAGCAAGAAGAAAAATACAGGTGACAGAGGAAAAGCAAGAAAGAGTGAAAATATTCCAGCAATGCTGAAAAATGTTGGGTCACCTGTGTTTAAGACTTGTGAGGTAAACTTCAGTGAAGAAGAATTGATTATCAAGCAAGAAATTGCAGATGAGGATAATCAAAAGAGGAATACCAATTCAATTCAATCTTCCAAGACTGAAGAAAATCTTATGGACAATCAAAGTACCAAGACTCCTGTCAAAGAAACCAATATTGAAGATGCAAGAAAGAAGAAGAAAAATAGAAATAGAAGAATAGGGATAAACAAAAGCAATAATCTAACCTATGTTGCAGATGTTCCTGGAAAGAAGTGTGAAAAATGTGGCTCTGCAAATCACTTAACTTACCTTCGTAAAATGGGTGTTCAGGAACAAAATAGATGAAAATGGTATAGTCACCAGAAATAAAGCAAGGTTGGTTGCAAAAGGCTACTCACAAGAAGAAGGAATTGATTATAATGAAACTTTTGCTCCTATTGCAAGACTTGAAGCTATAAGAATTTTTCTAGCATTTGCTGCACTTTCAAATTTTAAAGTATATCAAATGGATGTCAAAAGTGCCTTTCTGAATGGTGAGCTAGAAGAAGAAGTTTATGTGCAACAACCTTCTGGCTTTGAGGATCCAAAATTTCCAAATTTTGTGTAAAAGTTACTCAAGGCTCTATATGGACTAAAACAGGCACCTAGTGTGGCGCCCTCCAAACTCGGGTCAGAAGTTTGGGGTCCACAACGCATACTCAATATATAAACCTGTATATAAAATATTATTTGCAATGACCCTGCTTTACATAACCACGGATCGCAACAGGTTAAAGTATGAAAACAAGCCACAACCTTAACTTTTATTACAACGTACCAAATCCCAACTGATTTAATTTACAACTAATATAAAATTATTCTTACAACCTTACTATCTCACTACTTCAATAAGCTCCTACTAGCTCGATCAATCATAATCTGGAATCCTAGCTCGAACATTGAACTGGGAAACCTCGCTATCAACCGTATCCTTCTTAACTGTAGAATACATAAAAAGATTCGTAAGAGTGAGCTAACTAGCTCAGCAAGTCATATTATCAATAACTGAGGGTAAACAATAATAAATGAGATGATTCAAAGGAATCAAGTTTCTTGTTAAACAACCAATAGAATTGGATATTCATTTTAAGTTTTTAAAACCAAGGTTAGGCTGCTGATCAGTCACGCACTAACCCCGAGCAGAGCACACAACACTGCTCTAACTACTGGATCCAAGGCACACATTGGCCTAACTTGACCATCGGTATGGTTTGACCAAGAATCTGGTCCATAAAAAGAAAACTATCCAATTCTAAAGCATTTCAATATGATAAACAAGAGAGTTCAATAAACCAGATCATAATCAATAACAATAAAACATTTGTATGAGAGCATGATAAAAATTCATGGTTACCGAAAGGGTATGTCAAAGTATATAAAAGAAGTGGCCTCCAGCCTGTAGGATAATCGGGTATTAGATAAATATTGTTTTTATATGGTTTTAGTACTTTGATGTCACAAGGTATGGTTGAGCATAAAAGTTTCTGTATGTGTAAATAATTCTGTTCTAGTGTTTGGGATATGATGGATATATATTTGTGGAGCGGCATCATGTTTGTGTGGATTAGTATTTGGTAAATCAATAAGAAATGGTTCACAAAAAATAAGGCTTACGGCTCAAAGATCAAATGATGTGGCTCAGGTTCAAGGGTGAAGGATTCAAAGTATTTACAATATAAAACAGAGCTATTTTGGGTATTAACAGTATGTCACAAGAGAATTTAAAAATATTTGCTTTATATCTTGAGAAAGGTTCAGAAGTACTTGCCTTATCATAATCGATTCCAATTTCACTTGTACTCGTCAAATGACTCTCTTCAACAACCATTCGTCTACTTTTCCTATGCCTCGATTCTATCTTCCGATCACTTGCTGTATTTTCTACATGTCGATTCCATTCTCTGATCACCTGCTTCTCTTTCCTACGCCTTGCTTACTCTGCTAGGCATCATAGGTATCTATCAATATTCATTTCACATTATTCTAATCGTCACATGGACGTCATAAGGTTTCAACTACCCTTCGTTTCACCCAAATCCGATTAACAAATTTAAAGTTATGCTATAAACAAGTAATCACCGAACATATAGACCAATAGTCAATCAACAAGTCATATATAACACATAACACGTCAAATAATCAATGACATATCACTTATAAAGAATTCTCGGGTCATAAACAGGCTTTCGGGTATTTAAAATGATTTTTAAAACATTTTTCGGAATTAAAGCGGGTCGTTGGATCAATTTCGGAGTAATAAACAAGGTTCGGTTGGCCAATTTTGGCTTCAAAACAATTTTATAATAATTATCGAGCCTTGAAAACAATTTAAAATAATATTTTAAAGCTCGAAACTATTTTTCGAAATTTTTAAATCATTTTTAAATAATTAAATCTAATTAAATAATTAATTAAAATCAATTAATAATTAATTAAATCAATTAATCAATTAATTTTCGAATTAATTGACTAATTAATCAATTAAAAATTAACTGAAATTAATTAAATAATTAATTCATCTTTGTTTTTGAATTAAAAGTAATTTTTGGAATTAAAATAATAATTTTTGGAATTTTCAGAAATTAAAAATGGATTTTTATAATTAAAATAAATAGAAAATATGATTTTTAAATAATTTTAAAACAGGAATCCAAAATATGCAAATTTTGGAAACCTGGGGGACTAAACTTCATCACCTACAAAAATACAGGGGCTAAACTGTAATTTTGCAGTTCACCCCGTCGGAAAACGACAGGTTCAGCGGAGAACTCGTCTCTGGCACCGTCACACCTTCACAACCTCCAGATCACATCTACACTTTACAAGGAACACAACCATACCATCAATTCATTCTAATCATCCCGGAGTTGGCCGGAAAATGTTCAAGAAACTCGCCGGTGTTCGGCGAGTTCGACGAAAACTTTAAAATACAACTCCCTACGATTCAAGCATCCTCTGTTAACTAGCTATATAGCAATCGATTGCAAATTTCATAAGAAACATAACACACTATAAATCAACAGCTAATAACCCCTAGATCAAAAAGCCCCAAATTTTAATTGAAAACATTCATACGGGTTATAAACCCTAATTTCAAAATTCGAAAATCAAAGTCAATTTTGAACATGTTATTGAACTCCAAATCAGTCATATAATATATAAAAATCATCAGAAAAAAAGCTCTACAACATGCAATCATCAAATCATAAAAATAATCATCCGAACAAAAATTCATATTTTTAATAAAAATAATTCGAAAATAAATAAAAATATATAAAATCAACCTTTGATTCTGCAGTAAAACAGGTTCTGGAATCTGATAGTACTCCTTGAGACCTTCGATTTGGTTACTCCAACTTTCCAAATGGATTTCACTAACACCTTGAACTTGTGGTTTGATTTTCAGAAGGGTTTATGAATATATGAATTTTCTCTGTAAAATTATATAATTAACTGTCTGCAAATGATTTTGATACGAAATAAAATATGGTAAAAGGCTATTTATAATTACGGAAAATTAGTATCCCGTTGGATCATTCCGGATATAAAACGGTACGTTTATTTATAAAAACTGATCCAAACGGTATCGATTTTCGGGATAATTATCGAAATCAGTATAATTTGTACTGCGGTCTTGGTCTCAGCACCTGGTTACACGTACTACGAGGTGATAATTGTAATAGTTTAATAAAAAGCTCCTGTTTCTCAAAAATACGAGTTTTATTGATTTACCGAAATGAATATTGTATCGAAAATGTTGCGCCGGGACCCGCGCAGGACAAGTCGTACGCCGGATCGAAAAAGTCGAAAGATGGATAATGATCGGAATATTACAATTAGGTTAGGAAGGAGTTCTCGGAAGAGTTTCGGGTTCTAAAAACGTAAAAACGGATGACTATGGTTGGTTCCCGTTTTTATAAAATAGATTTTAAATACCCGAAAAAAGAATTTATAAAATCCATATGATTCCTATAATTCATAAATCAACATAAAAATAATTAGGAAGATATGACAATTATCTATATTTTATTTGGAACATATAAAAATTGAAATACTTAATTAATAGCATTTTAAACATTCAAACACATTTAACACTTAACAAATAATTCACAGAATAGATACTGAATACATATAATAATTATCTATTAGCAAAAATAATTGCACGATATATCCCAGATATTATATCCTTCCCCCCTTAAAAGGATTCTGTCCTCAGAATCTCCTAAGAAAACAAATGAGGGTACTTTTCTCTCATATCTTTTTCTAACTCCCAGGTTGACTCTTCAACCTTTGGGTTTTCCACAATACTCTTACTAATTTTATCACTTTATTTATCAATACTTTCTTTTTTCCCTTTTGAATCTCTATCGGACTTTCTACATATGACAAATCTGCCTGGAGTTTTATTGGCTCCTACTCTATTACATGCTTGGAGTCTAGATTATACTTCGTAATCATCGATACGTGAAAAACATTGTGAATTTGCTCCATGTGCGGAGGTAACGACAACTCGTAAACTACTTTACCAACGTGCTTTAAAATGTCAAAAGGTTCGTCATATCTTGGGCTCGGTTTTCCTTTCTTTCCAAACCTCGTTAATCCCTTCCACAGTGATACTTTTAGTAATATCAAATTCCCTTCTTCGAATTCCATATCTTTGCTTGATTAATCTGCATATTTCCTTTGACGATCTTGTGTTGCTATCAATCTTTTCTAGATAACTTTAATAGCTTCCTTTGTCTGCTGCACTAATTTAGGTCCAAGTACTTTGCGTTCTCTTACTTCGTCCCAATACACTGGAGATCTGTATTTGCGTCCCTAAAGGGCTTCATAGAGTGGCATCCCAATCTGGCGTGATAACTGTTGCTGTAAGCAAATTCTACCAGAGGTAAATGCTCGTCCCAACTTCCTCTAACATCAATAGTGCACACGTGCAACATGTTCTCGATTATCTGGATCGTTCCTTTACTCTGGCCGTCCATCTGTGGGTGGTAAGTCGTACTCATATTCAGTCTCATTCCCTAACATTCTCGAAAATTCTCCTAAAATCTTGAATTAAATCTTGGATCTCGATCGGATATGATGAACACAGGAATTTCATGACGAACTACAATTTCTTTTAAGTAGATATGAACTGCCTTGTCCAGTGAAAATCTTCTATTTATAGAAAGAAAATGAGCTGATTTGGTAAATCTATTCATTATAATCCAAATGGTATCGTGATTAGCTTTTGCGCTTGGTAACCCAACTATGAAATTCATGGCAATATGCTCCTACTTCCACTCTGGAACCTTCAATGGCTGTAGCCCTCCACTTGATCTCGGATGCTCTACTTTAACTCTTTGACGTATATAACATCTGCTAATTCATTCCGTAATTTCCCGCTTCATATCTAACCACCTATAATTTCCTTTAAATCTCTATACATCTTGGTACTCCCTGAATGGATTGAATACCTTGAATTATGAGCTTTCTGTAAAATTTCATTCTTCAATTTCGTCACTGGTGGAATCCAAATTCTAGAAGAAAACCTAAGAATACCCTGATCATCCTTTTTGCGTGCACAATTCTTCACCTACTAAACGATTTATATCTTGATCCATTACCTCTTCCTGACACTTCTTTATCTTCTTTAACAATTCCGACTGAAAAATCATATTTATACATTTTTACTCCTTTTTGGATCATGAACCCTGACTTCCAATTCCAACTTCTAGAATTCCATAGATAATTCTTCTGGTACAGTCTCTATATTCATTCTCTCTCCTTCTTACTCATCTCTTGCCACTATATTTGCTTTTCCTCAGGAGTTCATACTTCAAACTCTTATGGTCCTTATATATCTCACATCTTTCTCTATACTTATAATATTTCCCAATCTTCCAAAACGAATATTATTGTTGCTTTTAATTCCCAATTATGAATAGGGTACTTCTGCTCATAAGATTTCGGTTGTCTGGATACATATGCAATAATTTTATTGTTTTGCGTCAACACACATCCTATTCCCTTACGAGAAGTATCACTATAAACTACCAAATCTCCCTTATACTTTCAAAGTGATAAAATAGATGTTGTAACCATTCTTTTATTTAACTCCGCAAAACTTTTTTTTTTCACCCTTCTTCATTTTATATAACTTTCTTGCTTTTCCTAGTTAGCCTCATCCAAAATATTACAACTTTCAAGAATCTTGCACAATTTCTGATAATAACTGGTCCACAATAAAACTTCTTACTTTTGTTGGTGCTTCTGGTCTTTCTTCATTCATACTATCTTTAAACTCTTCTGCTGAATCCCCTTTTTGTCTCCTCCTTACTGACTGTCTATACTAAGAATTACACTTCCTGGCATTAAAGTTTTCACCTGGTAACCTTTTTATACGGCTTCCTTTTTCTTTGACTCCTCAGCTATCATTGTATAGGTTGCATGATTCTTCTTAAGTAACTCAAGTACGTCTTATCTAGATTCCTCCTTCGAGATTCTACTTATCAAATTTACTTATTATTGGTATATCAGTTCATCCAACTAACATCTCTAGAATTTTATAACAACATTACTGAATTCTGAAAATTATCTTTGGTATGTTCATAAGTTCAATCTTCACTTGGTAATATGCCCAGTCTTAAGTCAATCTTATAAAAATATCTTGCTCCATTCAAATCATTGCTTCAAGGTAACAGATATCTGCTCTTGAGAGTAAATTTGTTAAGCTTTTGCTAACACATAATCTCACACTTCCATCTTTCTTATTAACACATCGTGCCAGTGCACTTTAGGGGGTACGCTAGGTCTAATTACTTTTTCTTCTAATCATCTCATGCTTTTGCTCTGGTAACTTCTTCATATGATCTGGGGCTATTCTGTGCGGGGCTTTGGACACTGGCTTCATTTCAGGTGCTAAATCAATCATAAACACATTTTCTTTCTCTACAGGAAATATTGGTACTCGTCTGGAAACATATCTTGAGACTGTAAAAGCTTCAAGTTCGGTTCGCTCCAGACTCTTAGTTATAATCGTCATAGCACTTATATTTTGGTCACTGTAATCTTAAATCATTCTTAACAAGTTCTTTACTTTCCCTTGTCCTTTAAATTTCTTCATGTTCTCATTTGGCGTCTTCAGAACTATCTTCCATCATGACGGTCTACCTGGGCATCACACTTGAATAGTTAATCCATTCCTTAAAATAATGTCAAATCTTCTTATCTCAAATGATATCAATTATTCACAACTTATTGCCAGAAATATCGATTCCACCATTGGTACTTACTTATTCAATAATTGCACGTTCTTAACTTGCTAGTCCCTTAGTCATAAACTTATTGATTCGACAAGATAATTCATCTTATCAACAAAATCTTGAGAGATATATGATCAAATTGCTCCCACATCTTTCAATATTTTAATGCATAAGATATCCACAATAATCTTTCACGTCATCACATCCATATTCTAAATAACATATTTCTCAAGAAAATCGTAAATTCTCGTTCTCGGAAACGTATTCCTTATTGAAGTAGATTCCCTCGACTCGTAATGCATCCCTGGCTAGGGCCAGTGATTTGCAATTCTCACCATATGCCCTTGTTTCCTTTCCATGCATGAGAGATATATGAGACTTTGCCCCTGGGTGTATAATACGTTGACTTTTGTTTGAAAATCTCTCGCAAAGAACCACGGTACAACGAAACAACTAGAAGGATTCACAATTTTAATAAACTTAGAGTTGAAAAAAAAGAAGAGGTAATGTTTTGAATATGAATTAGACAACCACATTGGTATTTAAGATGGCCAGTCTTTCAAACCTTATGGCATACAGCATATGATTAGGTGGCGTCCCACCCAACTCTTTGTTATTTTGACAAAGTGTCTCATCATAACACTGTCTGTCCCAATCAGAAAACAAAACTTGAGGGGAACAATTGAATTTGAAAGGAATGCAAAATCCTCCGTTTTGATATCGTCAGAAAGAATTTATTAAGAAAAGGAGTTCATACATTTTTTTTAGGAATTAAAAGGAATATATGTTGTAATGTTGAGGACAAGAATGATACCATTGGTCACCATCCACATTTCACCTGCATTCATCTTTCGAGTTTGATCGATCACATCCCAATTGTATCATATAACAACTTTAGAAGTATGCTGAAATGCCTTCGCAACTAAGCATTATGGTAGATTCTTACTTGTTGAGTCTCGCGTCTGTAACGTCGCACCTACACGTATAATAGTTTAACAATTCGATCATAATGGCGTTCTTATCAGATAACCTTGAGTTTCCTCTTTTTAATTTTGAATAACCATGAATCATTCAACATAACGATCATTTTATTAATAATATTCTTCCTTTAGAAAAGTCTGGAAATTTTTCCCAATCTTCTTAGGTCATGCTCAGGCTTCCGTTTAATCAATGAATTCTTCGAACTCTGATAATCCCAGTAATTGGATGAATAATTACTTCGTACGCTGGTTCCGTTGTTTAATCCTATCAGACAATACTTGCACCTTGCTGTTAGGAATAATTAACTTCTTCATAAACGCAGGTTACCTCGTTCTCCGAATTAACAATATTGAGTCTGAAACAGCATCCTTCCAGGTAATCCGGGTCTTTTAACAAACAAGAAACTCAAGTAGTAACTTGACAACCAAGGTTTAAAACTTATTTTATTCAAAAAGGCTTTTAGAAATTTTGTGAGGAAAAATCTTTCTTGAAAACTTGTTAAAAATTTTGAAAATTTTGAAAATCCCACCTCCGGTTGTCCTTATTGTATGAGTTGGTTGTTGTCCTTCTTATGACCAAATACCAAGTTAAAGACCGATCACTCAAGGGTCCATTCACTTCCATTTATCCCCTCTCCTTTATTGGGGTCTATTACTTTCCATAATCACTGAAAACTTCCACTATCGTTGCACATTATCTTATTCGTAGCTTCACATTAAGGCTCCCATGCTGGTAGTATTCCCGTTAACCACTTTGTAATTATTAAGTGGAACAGACTATCCAATAGTCAACAAGTCAGCTAATGTCACATCATCTTGTTAAAATATATATCACAGTATTACAACACCATTTTATAATTTCAAGAAATCTTCAGATTCCTAATCTCTTCTAACTCTCTCTCTTCAACACTTATCTACACCATTCCATAAGCTAGTCATGAGTGGCCTATTTACTAATAGCTTCTTGTAACCTAGTAACAGCCATCCTCCGGAATACTTGAATCTTCTTTCTAAACTCCTTCTCACCTTAATTTGTATCTTAATATTCACCATTTACTGCAGCTCCCGAGTCCATCCTCATAAATACAATTGTTTTATAGAACAGATTTTAAAATGGGGTATAAAACAGGGTGTAGGGTAAATTAAAAGGACACACTCACAATTGACGTCTAGTAAAACAAGAATAAACAGAGGGATGTTTCTAAAATAGGTCGTCTCGTATCAAGAGGTAATAGAATAGCGTTAAGTAACTTGGAGAGGCGCACTGTTATAATAAAATGTAATACCATTAATACTGATGGAGGAACAAGGCGCAAATTGAATATGAGAGAAGATGATGATCCTTAAACGGAAGGCTCCAAATGATCAATTAATGCAGAGAAATCAGGATCTGCCATTGCCGTTGCCTGGATATCACGTCGCTAGTCAAGAATCCCGAATCGTAACACGAACCGTGCCGGAGACCTACTACACAGTCGCACTCAACCTCACAATGACCTATTTTTCTATTTCCTATTCCTAATCCTAACCCTCTACCCAATCTTGACAATCTAGGCTTGTTTTAGTGACTTATAACCTGTAGCTCTGATACCAACCTGTGGCGCCCTCCAAACCCGGGTCAGAAGTTTGGGGTCCACAACACATACTCAATATATAAACCTGTATATAAAATATTATTTGTAATGACCCTACTTTACATAACCACGGATCGCAACAGGTTAAAGTATGAAAACAAGCCACAACCTTAACTTTTATTACAACGTACCAAATCCCAACTGATTTAATTTACAACTGATATAAAATTATTCTTACAACCTTACTATCTCACTACTGCAATAAGCTCCTGCTAGCTCTACCAATCATAATCTGGAATCCGAGCTCGAACATTGAACTGGGAAACCTCGCTATCAACCGTATCCTTCTTAACTGTAGAATACATAAAAAGATTCACAAGAGTGAGCTAACTAGCTCAGCAAGTCATATTATCAATAACTGAGGTTAAACAATAATAAACGAGATGATTCAAAGGAATCAAGTTTCTTGTTAAACAACTAATAGATTTGGATATTCATTTTAAGTTTTTAAAACCAAGGTTAGGGTGCTGATCAGTCACGCACTAACCCCGAGCAGAGCACACATCACTACTCTAACTAATGGATCCAAGGCACACATTGGCCTAACTTGACCATCGGTATGGTCTGACCACGAATCTGGTCCATACAAAGAAAACTATCCAATTCTAAAGCATTTCAATATGATAAACAAGAGAGTTCAATAAACCAGATCATAATCAATAACAATAAAACATTTATATGAGAGCATGATAAACATTCATGGTTACCGAAAGGGTATGTCAAAGTACATAAAAGAAGTGGCCTCCAGCCTGTAGGATAATCGGGTATTAGATAAATAATGTTTTTACAAGGTTTTAGTACTTTGATGTCACAAGGTATGGTTGAGCTTAAAAGTTTCTGTATGTGTAAACAATTCTGTTCCAGTGTTTGGGATATGATGGATATATATTTGTGGAGCGGCATCATGTTTGTGTGGTTTAGTATCTGGTAAATCAACAAGAAATGGTTCACAAAGAATAAGGCTTACGGCTCAAAGATCAAATGATGTGGCTCAGGTTCAAGGCTGAAGGATTCAAAGTATTTACAGTATAAAACAGAGCTATTTTGGGTATTAACAGTATGTCACAAGAGAATTTAAAAATATTTTCTTTATATCTTGAGAAAGGTTCAGAAGTACTTGCCTTATCATAACCGATTCCAATTTCACTTGTACTCGTCAAATGACTCTCTTCAACAACCACTCGTCTACTTTTCCTATGCCTCGATTATATCTTCTGATCACTTGCTGTATTTCCTACATGTCGATTCCATTCTCTGATCACCTGCTTCTCTTTCCTACGCCTTGCTTACTCTGCTAGGCATCATAGGTATCTATCAATATTAATTTCATATTATTCAAATCGTCACATGGACGTCATAAGGTTTCAACTACCCTTCGTTTCACCCAAATCGGATTAACAGATTGAAAGTTATGCTATAAACAAGTAATCACCGAACATATAGACCAATAGTCAATCAACAAGTCACATATAACACATAACACATCAAATAATCAATGACATATCACTTATAAAGAAGTCTCGGGTCATAAACAGGCTTTCGGGTATTTAAAATGATTTTTAAAACATTTTTCGGAATTAAAGCGGGTCGTTGGATCAATTTCGGAGTAATAAACAGGGTTCGGTGGGCCAATTTTGGCTTCAAAACAATTTTATAATAATTATCGAGCCTTGAAAACAATTTAAAATAATATTTTAAAGCTCGAAACTATTTTTCAGAATTTTTAAATCATTTTTAAATTATTAAATCTAATTAAATAATTAATTAAAATCAATTAATAAATAATTAAATCAATTAATCAATTATTTTTCGAATTAATTGACTAATTAATCAATTAAAAATTAACTGAAATTAATTAAATAATTAATTCAGCTTTATTTTTGAATTAAAAGTAATTTTTGGAATTAAAATAATAATTTTTGGAATTTTCAGAAATTAAAAACGGATTTTTATAATTAAAATAAATAGAAAATATGATTTTTAAATAATTTTAAAACAGGAATCCAAAATATGCAAATTCTGGAAATCTGGGGGACTAAACTTCATCACCTACAAAAATACAGGGGCTAAACTGCAATTTTGCAGTTCACCCCGCCGGAAAACGACAGGTTCGCAGGAGAACTCGTCTCCGGCACCGTCACACCTTCACAACCTCCAGATCACATCTACACTTTACAAGGAACACAACCATACCATCAATTCATTCTAATCATCCCGGAGTTGGTCGGAAAATTTTCAAGAAACTCGTCGGTTTCCAGTGAGTTCGACGAAAACTTTAAAATACAACTCCCTACGATTCAAGCATCCTCTGTTAACGAGCTATATACCAATCGATTGCAAATTTCATAAGGAACATAACCCACTATAAATCAACAGCTAATAACCCCTAGATCAAAAAGCCCCAAATTTTAATTGAAATCATTCATACGGGTTATAAACCCTAATTTCAAAATTCGAAAATCAAACTCAATTTTGAACATGTTATTGAACTCAAAATCAGTCATATAATATATCAAAATCATCAGAAAAACAAGCTCGACAACATGCAATCATCAAATCATACAAATAATCATCCGAACAAAAATTCATATTTTTAATAAAAATAATTCAAAAATAAATAAAAATATATAAAATCAACCTTTGATTCTGCAGTAAAACAGGTTCTGGAATCTGATAGTACTCCTTGAGACCTTCGATTTGGTTACTCCAACTTTCCAAATGGATTTCACTAACACCTTGAACTTGTGGTTTGATTTTCAGAAGGGTTTATGAATATATGAATTTTCTCTGTTAAATTATATAATTAACTGTCTGCAAATGATTTTGATACGAAATAAAATACGGTAAAAGACTATTTATAATTACGGAAAATTAGTATCCCGTTGGATCATTCCGGATATAAAACAGTACGTTTATTTATAAAAACTGATCCAAACGGTATTGGTTTTCGGGATAATTATCCAAATCAGTACAATTTGTACTGCGGACTTGGTCTCAGCGCCTGGTTACACGTACTACGAGGTGATAATTGTAATAGTTTAATAAAAAGCTCCTGTTTCTCGAAAATACGTGTTTTATTGATTTACCGAAACGAATATTGTATCGAAAATGTTGTGCCGGGACCCGCGCAGGACAAACCGTACGCCGGATTGAAAAGGTCGAAACATGGATAATGCTCGCAATATTACAATTAGGTTAGGAAGGAGTTCTCGAAAGAGTTTCGGGTTCTATAAACGTAAAAACGGATGACGTTGGTTGGTTCCCGTTTTTATAAAATAGATTTTAAATACCCGGAAAAAGATTTTATAAAATCCATATGATTCCTATAAATTCATAAATCAACATAAAAATAATTAGGAAGATATGACAATTATCTATATTTTATTTGGAACATATAAAAATTGAAATACTTAATTAATAGCATTTTAAACATTCAAACACATTTAACACTTAACAAATAATTCACAGAATAGATACTGAATACATATAATAATTATCTATTAGTAAAAATAATTGCACGATATATCCCGGATATTACACCTAGAGCTTGGTATGACACACTATCAGATTTCCTATTGAAGTATGGTTTTACTAGAGGAACCATAGACAAGACTCTCTTCTACAAGAAATATGGTGAAGATATGATCCTAGTTCAGATCTATGTGGATGATATCATTTTTGGTTCTACTAATGAGAAGATGTGCCAAAGATTCTCCAAGCTTATGCAAAGTGAATATGAAATGAGTATGATGGGGGAACTAAGTTACTTCCTTGGACTTCAAGTCAGCCAAAGAAGTGATGGTATCTTCATCAGTTAAACTAAATATGTCAAGGATCTATTGAAAAAGTTTGGAATGGTTGATTGTTCACCTGTATCTACACCTATGTCTACTGCAACAAAGTTGGATGAAGATAAAAAGGGCAGGAGTGTAGATATATCAAGCTACAGAGGGATGATTGGATCATTGCTTTACTTAACAGCAAGTAGACCAGACATCATGTTTGCAACATGTCTATGTGCAAGATTTCAAGCCAATCCAAAAGAATCACATTTGATGGCTGTAAAGAGGATTTTCAGATACTTGAAGGGGACTCAAAACTTGGGATTATGGTATCCTAAGGGAACTGGTTTTGAAGCTGTTGGCTACACAAATGCAGATTTTGCTGGATGCAGGGTTGACAGAAAGAGTACCAGTGGAAGCTGTCAATTTCTTGGACAAAGACTTGTATCCTGGTACAGCAAGAAACAATAATCTATATCAACTTCTACAGCTGAAGCTGAATACATAGCTGCAGGAAGTTGTTGTGCTCAAGTGCTTTGGATTAGAAATCAACTAATGGATTATGACCTAGTGTTACACAAAATTCTTATCATGTGCGACAATACTAGTGCTATATCTATAGTAGCTAATCCAGTTAATTATTCTAGGACAAAGCACATTGATGTGAGGTACCACTTTATTATAGAACATGCAACTAATGGTACCATTGAGCTCATTGTTGTACCAACAGAAAAACAATTAGCTGACATTTTTACTAAACCTTTGGATGAAGCAACTTTCTCTAGACTTGTAGGTGAAATTGGAATGCTTAACTCTTCATCCTAAGGCAAAAACTCAGCTAACGTTTTGCAGCAGATTAATCTTCATTAAATCAAAATTAATTTGATTAAATTGAAAATTAACTGAAATATGAATTATAAATATTTCAGAAATCTCTGCATATTTGTTTTCAAATTCAATTAACTTGGAATTTTTCAAATTCTAAGTAAACTGCTTAGTTGTTAATTTACATCCTTAATATGTAAAATTAACACAAGACAAAATTGCATTAACCAAAAGTATTTAAAGAACTAAGTTCTCGATAAGTATAAATTGACTTCCCGACAAGTCATTTTAGGACTTCTCGAGTGAGTCCTCGATGAGTCAATTTACTGACCTCTCGAGTGACTTCTCGATAGGATTAAAATGACTTGTCGATAAGTTCTCGTAGAGTTTTCTAGTAGTGTTCATTCACAGAGTTCTCTACAAGTACAATTTTTGACTCATCAATAACTCAGAATTGAGATAATTTAAGTTGATAAATTATTTTGGTAAAATACTTTTGGAATATTTATTCTAATTTTATTTTGAATTTATGCAAATAAAAGTTAGAATTAGTTCAATCCACTTTTTGGACAAACTGGGTATTTATTTGACATTTCGATAAGTCAAGTTTGAGTTCTCTAAAAGAATAATTTACAATGAATTCTCGATATGTACTTTATTGCTCAAAATGACTTCTCGATATACAAACTCCTAATGTCTATTTTTGAGTTCTCGACAAGTTATCTACTTTTACTATAAATACTCAGACTTCTCGAATATTTTAACTTGGAATTTCTTGAAATTCTAAGCAAACTGAATATTAATTAATTCATATTCTAATTATATGGAGTTAATAAATAACAGATCAAAAGAAGCAAAAAGTATGAAAACCTAAAATAATTTAATTCATAAATTATGTTCAGCAAAATACTTTTGACATACTTTGTCTATAATTACTCTGACTTATTGACACATTTACGTGCTTATGTGTTATTTTTTTTAATGTGGAAATATATTAGTCTAATGTAAGTAGACTAGTACATTATATTTGATGTTTTGAGAAAACTGATAATGGTTAAATTTATTTGACTATATGCTGATAGGAAGAGTTACTTTTTGTGTAGGGAGTACTTGTTTATTTTCTTGGGGAATAGTTATCCTAAATAGTGGACTAAGATTCTTATGTACTTGCATGGGGATTAGTAACTAGTCATTTCTAACTGTCAAGTATGCTTATGTGATTATTACTCTTATTATCCGGGCAACTCAAGAGTCTTTTGGTTTCTATCTTTACTCCCTCTATAAATTAAAACGCTTCACTCTTTATCATTCATCACTACTCTTATTCTCAATAAACATCTAATTTCAAAACTCACCTCCTGTTCATCTCTCTCTCTCTTTCAAATGAATGCCCCAGTCTTCTACAGACTTATTAATGGAGTTTACCAGCCTGTCCATCATCTGGCTGAAGACCAAATTTACTTTGATCCTTTCGGACTTCGTGTCCATCTCAGGGGGGGTTGTTTGCAGCCTCTTTGGTATTCCACGAGAGATATTTGACGAACTCTCGTGGGATGATCAACTCAGCATTCTTTTCTTTGAGATGGAAGTCTCTCTGGAGCTTGAGAGACATGTGTTAGGCACAAAGCATGCGCTAATAATTCAAGCAAGTATACGCGTTTGCAAGTAATATAGAATGATTTCTAGTTCGTTCCCACAGAGACTCTGATTAATTATATTTAATTAACACTTACTCACCAATGTATGATTACTTCTCAATGTCAAGACAATAACACTTAAGGTTGATTAACTAATTATTAACTACGAGAATTAAACACTTAAATTAATACTTGAATTAACAATATTAAACACACATGAGATCATAACTTCATTACTACTTCATTCAATAGTTATTGTTATTACCCTTAGCATGTAACGGTGATGATACTAATCGAACAACACGAAACTGATAAAAGCCAACTTTCGTTGCACAATTACCATTCTACCAAGCATCCACAATTAAGACATAAGTTGAATAGGCATCAATTATGTTGAGACCCTATATGTCTACAGAATTTGACAACATAACGATTTAAGCGTAAGTTATTCATTATGATTACACAAGGCAAGTAAAACGGTTAGAGTTACCCACTAATCATGCATACAATACATGAACCTATGCTAGCATGGCAAGTTCTAAATCTCAAGATTCACTGTCGCTTCATAAGAGATTAACAGGCTATCTTATATGTTCGTGAGTCACATAAGACGAATAAGCACAACCTATGCTAGATATCATACAATCATCACATACCAAGGTATTAAACAATTAACTAAAGAAATCCATAGTAAATCCGCTACGACCCCATGATCATGATTAGCCTATGATAGAACTCATCGTCACCATGGGTTCATATGAAAACATGATAATAACACAACGATATAAACTAATAAAAATACTTAATAAAATCAGAGTACGTCACAAGAGTATTAAGGTTCAAAGTAGGAAAACTAGCATCCACTGTTACAACGAATAAAAGAATCACAAGATAATGTATGCTTCCTCTTCTTCGTTGTGGTGTGCTAAAACGGTCTTCTTAATCTTCTCTCCTTGCTCCTTGCTTTTCACTTGTTGTTGTGAAACGTCTCCCAAGATTGCTTATATAAGAGTCCACAAGAGACAGCGCCGTCAGAAGCCCAATAGAAGTCAAATTAGAAAATCCAGATTCTAAAATTATTACACCAGGCGGCCGCCTCAGTTCCCACACGGGCGCCTGCATCTCTAGGCGGTCGCCTGCATATCCCAGGCGGGCACCTGCACAGATTCTAAAAAATCCCACTTTCTGCTTCTGATTTTGCTGAATTCTTTGCAAAACTCCCCGTAACTGATCCCAAGTACTCCCCTAGGCTTATTATGATGAAATCTCCCTAATTATGCAAGTTATACCCTGAAATACACAAACACTAGAAAAACGCATCAAATACACAAAATACTTGATTTCAAGACATCAATTTAAGCCATTGTAAGACGTTCTAAGTGGTATAAAAAGCCACTTATCAACATGCAAGGGTAGCTGAGAAGCAATGCCTTGCTGCTCTAGAGTTGCTGAAGAGGATCATCTCTCTTGCACACTCCATGTCCAGAGCTTACCAGCGCAGGGCAAGGAGGTTGGAGGCCGAGAAGAAGAAGCCCAAATTAGAGTAGTTAGGATTAGGATTTACTTGATGTAATCTGAATCTTAATGTACTCCGTGTTTAATATTAATGAAAATTCTCGTCTTCTTTATCAGTTTGTTTTTGTTGCTTGATTCTTTATGTCATGATTTCTTTGTGTCTATAAATTAATTAATTATTAGTTTTCCTGTCATAATGCTTGCAACTGTATGTCTCAATGCTTATGCCTAATCAAAACTCCAGATATGTTCGATGCATTACAGGTTCAACACAATTCACTCAGACAACAACAGGAAATTTAAATTTTCAATCAACAGGTATTTGTGTTAAAGTGCAGCCAAAACTTCTATAAACCAAACTGCAGTTCTCCCAGATACAACAACACAAACACAAACTCAAACACAATCCCACTCAGGTGACTCTCAAAAAAGGACAGCAATTTCATAATGTTCTTCAGATTGTTTTGTTGTTTGAGAAGAGAAACCACCACAAACATGGAAAATTTATCAGTTTTTCCTGAATATCCCATGAGTATTCCTAATGCCCCTTCATGTGCAAAACAGTCATCACAGACTAAAAGGTTTGAGGGTAGTACTCCTGAGGGGGAGCTATCTATATCCTCTCCAATTATATTTGATAAACTCATCACCACAAATCTCACTGAAGCTTGAAGCTGCAGACAATGTTCTAAATCGAAAATGACAGTAGCTTGAACAATGTGCATCTAGTTGGATCTTTCTAATTGGAGATAATGTCAAAAAGGGGGATAATGTATCTAAATGCCTGCCAAAACAGCTAATGGATGTTGCCAGATAATAAAATATTATATTCTTCATAGGGGGGAGAAGAATAAATATAAATGCAACTCAACAAAAGAAGACCAGATGGGAAGATTGGTTTCTGCATTTAGTTAAAGTTTTGACATCAACAATCAGAACTTGTGTATAATTTCAGAATGAACAAGTTGGGGGAGATTGTAATATATAATTGTTGATGTCAAAGATTACTGGA
Source organism: Apium graveolens (assembly GCF_009905375.1). Lineage (NCBI taxonomy): Eukaryota > Viridiplantae > Streptophyta > Magnoliopsida > Apiales > Apiaceae > Apium > Apium graveolens. The sequence goes on along the minus strand of NC_133648.1, from coordinate 299,850,695 downwards.
GATAACAATGTCATTAACATCTCTCATCAAATTATGAAGCAAGTCAAATGGACATCTGATCTGAGTAGAAGATTAATGAACAATTATTTTCAATAATCAGTTAAGCTTGGGGTCAACCCTGAGTAAGTTGTACTGCTATCTAAATTTGTATATTGTACTTGTAACACTTAAAGTCTGTTAAAATGCAAAGGAGCAGACTGGAGCCTTTTTCCTAAAACAGTATCAAGCCTAAGGATTCTATCTGGAAGAAGATCAAGAAGATCATGCCTCAGAAGAATTTTGAAGAAGCTTGGAGTTGAATAAATCTGTTTGGAGAAAAATACTCTAAGTCAAGATCTCTACAAGTCACAGATTTAATGTTATAGAGAAGTCATTCAGAACTCTAGAATGGCTTATCGAGAAGTCATTCAAGTTGCAGAGAGTACCGACGGATGAGGAACATCCATCGGAATAGTAGTTTGGCTAGTCGACGGATGACTGCTGTTAGGCACATCCGTCGGTATATAATCACTACTCGACGGATTAGAAATATCCACCGGGATAGAAGAAATGAATGAATTCAGAGTGGAGAAGTTAGGAAAACTACTAGAGAACTCAGGAAGAAATCGACAAGCAAAATTGAAGAAATGAAGATTGGAGATATCGACAAGTCATTCCTTCACTAGAAAACTTAGAGTTATCGACAAGTCTACATTCAGTAGAGAACTATAAGTTATCGATAAGTCAATGTGAAGATTTGAAGACTAGAGATCTCGACAAGCTTAAAACCTCTACAAGCCAAACTTAATATGGAGTGCTAGAGATCTCGATAAGACTATGTACTTATCGAGATGTCAAGTGTTCTTTTAATTTAAACTGAAGATCTCGAGGTACAGTCCTAAAGTACAGAATTGCAGATCAGTTCAATATTCAAGATAAACAATCAACAAACAATTCAAAAGCTGAATTGACAAGTCTACAAAAAGCAGCTTGAAGAGTGTGCAAGATCAATGGCAAAGATTAACTGACAGAGGAAGATTAAAGTGAACACGGTATGCTAAAGATATGCTAAGCCAGAAATGGAAGATTTTCTTTTCTATAAAATAGAAATGACAAGTGACAGTTTAGAAAAGCTAATAGTAGTTAACTGGGTTATAAAGTTAATACTGGTCCTTTAGTTAGGAGTAACAATTTAGATCAAATCTCTTGTATCACTCTCAAGAAGAAGCTGACCTCTTTAACATCAAAGAGCTTAGAAATTTTGTAGAAAAATAGTCTTGATTTTTAATATAAAAATTAAGTGAGTTTTGAAGATCTGTGTTCTTTATTTTCTGCAAGTTTAGATTCTGCATGAACACTTTTCTATGAAAGATTTAATTTACTTTGTTCAACCATTAACTTTCAAGAAAAGCCTAAAATCAAGAAAACACATTCACCCCCCCCTCTGTGTGTGATTCATTACCTAACAGTTCCAAGATAATTTGAAGGAATAAATGAAAGGTATGGTTATGTCCCTAGTTTGATAAAATGATGTATGTTATGTTAGTTAGTTGTATATGTAGATATCAGTATAATATGTTCTGAAGTATGGTGAAATGATGAATTCATGGTGGTGGATTGATTTGGTTGATATGGTTGATTGGTTGATTGTTGGTGTCGGCTTGAGTCCGACTGGTAGTCTATAATATAGAGGAGATGCTTCCCAAATTTTTAGAAATGCCCTACTTTTAAAGGCAAAAGTATACTTTCGTGTGTTATTAATATTCCTGTTGATACTCCAGATGATTGCGATCTCGGTTCTTGAAAGAAGTGGTTGTAGCTAAACTGACTTTATATAATTGGTCTATGATTTTATTTAGCTAGTCATCACTTGGTTCGATTGATCAATTAAAAGAGTTAATTGGTTAATTTTTCCAACTTATGGTCAGTTAGATGGAAATCGATTCCAATTAGATTAAGTCAAATTCTGATGTGATTTTCAGATCCGAAGTCAAAGCAATGAAAAATTTGGAGGAAGTAAGGACACTAATAGAATTCAGCAGTTTAGCGGAATTAGCACAATGTTACTGCAAGTGTGTGAGGCTTTAATTGGATAAATATGCCTTTACAGTAGATAAGAGAATTAAAACCTTATTTGCACATGCGAGTGAGAAGAATGTTTTCCCGAACTCAAGGGTCAAGATAAGAACCAAGAGAAGGAAGGAAGAGAATGAAGAAGAGAGATTGAATAAAGAAGAAATTAGAAACTATGCCAATATGGATGTTGTTAGACTATTAAAGAAATTTTATCATCTGCAATAAAGTTTTATAAAAAGATTTGGTGGTATATCAATATAGAATGACAATGTAATAAGAATTATTCCAAAATATCGGAGAACTCGTGAATACAAGTATTTGATGCATGATATAAGTTGACAATGTTAACATGTGAAGTAAAGAGGGAGATGTCTTGATTATACAGGAAAGACGATGTATACCGGGCATAGACCTCAATAATTTAAAACATATCTTCAATGCAAAGAAGCTAGAGATGTGACAGAGAATAGTTGAAGTGGATTAAAAATGGAAGTTATGTGATTAGTGATTGTGTAAGTAAGGTTAAGGAAGTAGCTGACAATGGGTTTTGATTGTTCGGTCGACAAGAATTCAAATAATCATAGAAAGCTTTTATTCCAGTATTAGCCACATAATGGCTTATCTAATAATAACCAAATTAGTAGAATTAGAAAAAAGGAATCGCTAATGTTAAGAAGAGACAATGAGTCATGAGAATGGAGAACTTGACTAGAAAGGAAAGTGGAATTAAAAAGATGATAAAGAAATTTTATAAGATGGTCTAAGAAAGTTATGAACGTCAAGGTGCCAGAGCTAATGTAAGGAATGGAGTAAAACGCCTATAATTGGAGATAGGAAATTTATTCTAAGATTATGATTAAATATGGAAATTTAAACGAAGGTATTGACTGACATGGCATAAGAATGAAAATAGAAGGACATATAAGTAAATGAAGAATTAAAGCCAGCATTAGAGGGTGAACCTAATACCGTAACCTTTTCAAAATGATTATAGCTCGTTAAGGGGTGATATAGAGAATCACTTGAAAACCAGAGATGAAGCAAACATTATTTAAATTATTCGGGATAGGTTAACTAAACCTAACCATTCTTTTAGTAACAAATAATTTACCTAAGGAATAAGTTGATATTGCTACAAGGAGATGGTGGTGCGCCATTAGATTCAAGTATGGATTGGAATTGATTGATATTATTACTTAATCTAATATTTTTGGACAGAAGCAAAGTGAAGAATTTGATGAAACATTTGTAAATTGAGATAGGGAATGCATCCTATTAATACGATTAAGTACCGAGGGCTAAAAGAAATATCTACTGACCATACATGAAGAGAAATAGGGGAAAGTGTCAATTGAATCATTATTGATAGGTTATTCCAAACCTAGTCATTCTCTTTTATTAAAGAACAACTTGTCCAATAAGTGGGTTAGTTGCTTCTTGAAGAATGGTGGTACGTCATCAGATCCAGGAATTGATTATAAATGATCAATACTATTTGATTGGAGATTTCTCAGAAATATTTAGAATATGGTGAATTATGTCAAACCAGAATAGTACATACCACTCCTAGATGAACGAACATTAAGTAAGTAGAACTAAAAGAGAAGAATTTGGCTAAACATCGTTGACTCAAGGGATTCAAGTTACTGCAAGAATATGATAAAGAACCTAGATGACAAAGAAGACTTTCTGATAATATGACATAAAGAAAAGAATAGATGTTATATGTGACTAGACGTCAAGGGAGAGCATTGCAGTTAGTTTCGTATGAGAACTCCTTGGAACCAAAATAAATGATAATATGGGTTAGAATACACGGGTGATGCGTCTAGGTTAGTAAATTTTCTTTACTCGATTATGATTCAAGGAAATTAAGGTGATGATAAATTTCTGCGTCAATCATATCCCGACGAGATTTTCTCGTTGATTCTTAATTCTGAAGTAATTTCAAGAATGTTAGAAATCAAATATGCCAGGATTTTCGTATATCATTCGCAGATGGACAAGAAGATTAAGGGAACGACTAAAGAGCCTCGAATGCGATTGGAAGCGATTACGAACTAAGTTAATTGAACAAAGAAACATGTGGGAATGAGGATCAACAATCAGTAACTATTGGAAATGTTCATGAGCACGAATTACTAGAATCAGAAACAAAAAGGAATTAATATGCGTTATGCTGGTCCTTTTGGAACAGTAAAATAGACATAATAAGTATAAGTGAGCTGGCTCCGTTATATATAAAATGGAGGCCTGAGTCAGGTTGTATGAGCAACTGATAGAATATGATATCAGCAAGAGGCTGTGGAGTAATGATTGTTATGGTGAGTTAAAGTTTATGGAAAAGTTGTAGGGTTGAGAAGTCAACCTGAAAAATTGTAAGTGAGATACTTGAAAAGTATCAGTATTTAATCCTTAGCATGATTCTGAGAACAGAATCCTTTAAGGGGGAAGGATGTAATATCCGGGATATAACGTGTAATTATTTTTATCAATAAATAATTATTATGTGATTATTTATGTGATTTTTGGTGAATTATCTGATTAATGGTGTTGATATTTGGATGTTTATATATGATAAAATGTGAGTATGTTAATTTTATTATGTTCAGAATAAAATATTGATGATTGTTATATTTTTTCAGGTAATTTTTGGATCGTTATATCATTTTATAATGATTTACAAATTTAATAATTATTTTCTGAATAATTATAAAACTATTTTATAAAGCCGGGAATTGTCCAACTTCAACCATTTTTACGTTTTACAACCCGAAACTCTTCGCAAAACTCCTTCTTAACCTAATCTGATAATTTCGGACTGTTAGATATATTTGATAATGTCATGGCTAATATGTTTTATGTTTAGCTTTCAGATCTTACTTGAACAGGATAAATCAGTACTTTACTGTTGATCAGTACTTATACTGGAAGTCAGGACTTAAGGATATCAGTACTTATGTTATCAGGAGATAATCATCAGAAGATAGATATCAGAACTTAAGTGCTGAAGGACAATCAGATAAGGACAGTAGCTGATTAAAGGAAAGAAGATCAAGATAAACATAAGAAGAGATATGCATGAAGAAGGAATTCTGTAAAGAATGGAATACTTGGAAGAAAAGATATCTGATTGATATATTTTAGGAAGCAGAATTATATTCCATATCAATTAGCGATTATCTTGTAACTGTGTAGTATATAACACAGATATAGGGTTTACACTATAGGTGTTATCATTATTAGAAAAGATTATTCATTGTAACCCTAGCAGCTCTCGTGATATTTGTTCATCACTGAGAGGTAACAGTTCCATACTGTAACAGAGTTTATTGTTTCAATAAAGTTTGTTTTCTGTTACTTAAAGTTCTTAAAGTTCGATTTGAGTGTACTATACACTGTATTCACCCCCTCTACAGTGTGTGTGTGACCTAACAATTGGTATCAGAGACTATCTGTTAACATACATACAGTTATAGATCCAAACACAATCATGTCGGACACAGAAACTCCAACTAAGCCTACCAAAACTGAGGAACCACCAAAGACACAAATTCAGAGTCGGTATGAGACCATCAGAGTTCCCATACTGAGACCATCTGAATATCCCATATGGAAGGTAAGGATGACCATGTTCCTGGAAGCAACAGATCCAGAATACCTTGATAGAATCAAGGAAGGTCCTCACAAACCAACCAAACTCGCAGTTGCAGTTGCAGGTGAAGCAGCAAAGACCGTACCAAAGGAGAAGAGTGATTATACTGCTGAGGACATAGCATCAATTGCTAAGGATGCTAAGGTACGACACTTACTGCATAGTGCCATTGATAATGTAATGTCAAACAGGGTAATCAACTGCAAGACTGCTAAGGAGATATGGGATGCTCTGGAAACAAGGTGTCAGGGAACTGACACAATTAAGAAGAACAGGAAGACAATACTCACTCAAGAGTATGAACACTTTGACTCAAAGACTAATGAGTCATTGAATGATTTATATGATAGATTTGTCAAACTTTTGAATGATTTGTCATTGGTTGATAAAGAGTATGATATTGAAGATTCAAACCTTAAGTTCCTGTTAGCTCTTCCTGAATGCTGGGATTTGAAGGCAACGACAATAAGAGACAACTACAATCTTGATGAAACAACTCTTGATGAAATCTATGGAATGCTCAAGACTCATGAGCTGGAGATGGAACAAAGAAGCAAGAGGAAAGGAGGAAAGTCAAGGACAGTTGCTCTTAAGGCTGAAGAAGAATTCCCTAAAGCAGCTTCCTCAAAGAAAGACAAGGGTAAAGCTCTTTTCATAAAGTCTGATACTGAGTCATCAAGTTCTGAGAGTGATGATGACTCAGATTCTGAAAGCTTGCCTGAGACTGATGCTGATAAGGAGATTATGAAGCTGTGTGCTCTTATGGTGAAAGGAATCACAAAAATTGTATACAGGAAGTTCAGGAAGGGAAAGAAGTTTTCCAGGAAAGGCATAAGTTCTGATAAAAAGAATTTCAGAAGATCTGAAGGCAGAGGAGGAAAGTCTGACAGAGGAGATTACACTAATGTTAAATGCTATAACTGTGGTGAGAAAGGCCACATATCTCCTGACTGCAAGAAGGTAAAGGGTGACAAAGGCAAGGCTCTTGTCACAAAGCAGAAAAGCTGGACAGACACCTCAGACTCTGAAAGTGAGGAAAACTATGCATTGATGGCAAATGCTGATAAAGAAAGTGCTGAGAGCAGTTCTGAAGCTGCTGAAACAAAGGTACCTCAAACTACTTATGCTTTTCATACTGATGATATTAATGAGTTGAGAAGATATCTTAAAACCATGTTTGTTAGCTATAGAGATCAAACTTTAACATGTGAAAGATTAACTTCTGAAAATCTTGCATATAAGAAAAGAAATGATTTCTTAGAAAAAGAGTTAGTCATGTTCCATCAAACTCAGAAGGATAGAGATGATGCTTTTTATGTTAGGAATGAAGTGCTAAAATTAAATGAATCTCTAAAAACTGAGTTAGAAAAGGAAAGAGAGATTATCAGGACTTGGACTAACTCTGGCAAAACAACTCAAAATTTGCTAAGTAGTAGAAACTGGAAAGAGGGCTTAGGTTATGGAGAAGATAAGAATGATAAAGGAACTGAAGAAATTAAGCCTGTTGTTAAGCAAAAGCCAAAGTTTAAACCTGTTAAGTTTGTAACTATAAAGTCTGAAAATGAGAAATCAGAAGTTAAAAAGGAATTAACTTCTGACAAACTAAAACAGGAAAAGACAACTGAAGTGAGCATAGGCTTAATGACAAAGAAGCAGCTTAAGCATAAGCTGAAAGATGTCAAGAATGCAAACAAGGTAAAATCACCTAGGAAAAATAGGAATGGAAAGGAAGGTGTGAATAAAAGCAATAATTATAAACCTGTTCCTGATGCTCCTAGGAAAACATGTCATAACTGTGGAAGTTCTAACAATCTGGCTTCTTTTTGCAGGAAGAATAAGAATATTAACTCCTTACCTTCAAAATCAGGAGTTAAGAGTCAGTCTGTTAGATACAAACCACAAAATCCTTGTTTTCATTATGGTAGTTTATGGCATTCCATTTATACTTGTAAGGAATATCATAGTTTGTACTATGATTATTATCAAATAAAACCTTCTTTGAAGAAAGTTTCCATTGTTCCTTCTAGTGTAAATTCTGATTCAAAGTCTGATAGTGTAAGTTCTGATAAGAAAAATGTTAACATAAACTCTGATGCTAAATCCGCTGCAAATGTTAACAAACTTAATAAGGCCAAAGGATCCAAGCAAGTCTGGGTCCTTAAAACTAATAATTAGTGGTCTTTGTGATTGCAGGGCAACAGGAAAAATATTCTAGTTCTGGACAGTGGATGTTCAGGACATATGACTGGAAATAAGGCCTTGTTATCAGACTTTATGGAGAAAGCTGGCCCAAGTGTTTCTTATGGAGATGGCAACATTGGAAAAACATTGGGATATGGCAATATCAATCTTGGAAATGTCATAATTAAACAAGTAGCTCTAGTCTCAGGACTTAAACACAACCTACTGAGTATAAGTCAAATCTGTGACAGAGGTTATCATGTTGATTTCTTTGAAGAACACTATGAAATTGTGAGTAAATCTAAAGGCAAAGTTGTTCTGAAAGGATACAGGCGTGGTAACATTTATGAAGCTAAGCTTTCAACAAGTACTGATGGTTCTGCAATCTGTCTAATGAGTAGAGCATCAATTGAAGAAAGCTGGAATTGGCATAAGAAACTCTCTCATTTAAATTTCAACAATATAAATGAACTGGTCAAGAAAGATCTTATGAGAGGATTGCCAAACACAGTATTTGCTCCTGATGGTCTTTGTGATTCATGTCAGAAAGCCAAACAAAGAAAATCTTCATTCAAGAGCAAGACTGAATCATCAATTCTTGAGCCTTATCATCTAATACATGTTGATCTATTTGGTCCAGTAAATGTCATGTCTATTATAAGAAGAAGTATGCGTTGGTCATAGTGGATGAGTTCACCAGATACACATGGGTGTATTTCTTGCACACAAAAAGTGAAACTGCATCTATCTTGATTGATCATGTCAAACAGCTGGATAAAATGGTCAAAGATTCTGTGAAAATTTTAAGGAGTGATAATGGCACTGAGTTCAAGAATTTGATAATGGAAGAGTTCTGCAAAAGCCATGGAATAAAGCAGGAATTTTCTGCTCCTGGAACTCCACAGCAAAATGGAGTTGTTGAAAGGAAGAATAGAACTCTCATTGAAGCTGCACGTACAATGCTTGAAGAAGCAAAGCTTCCAACCTATTTCTGGGCTGAAGCTGTGCAGATTGCTTGTTTTACTCAAAATGCAACACTCATTAACAAGCATGGAAAAACACCATATGAGATGGTGAAGAAAAAGAAGCCAAATCTGAAATATTTTCATGTATTTGGATGCAAGTGTTTTGTTCTCAAGACTCATCCTGAACAGCTATCAAAGTTTGATCTAAAAGCTGATGAAGGAATCTTTGTTGGATATCCACTTTCCACAAAAGCCTTTAGAGTCTATAATTTGAGAACAAGAGTGGTCATGGAATCTATCAATGTCTCTTTTGATGACAAAAAGATTACTGGTCTTGAAGATTTCATTGACCATGATCAGCTGAGATTTGAAAATGAAGACTCAAATTCTGATACAGAAAATCCTGATAGTCTAAGTCCTGATACTGTAAACTCTGATGGATTAAACTCTGATGTTATTGAAACTGTGGAGACTACGTCAAAGGAAGATGCACCTATGCAGGGGGAGCATACTCAAGATCCTACCACAGCTCAGGAAACATCAGAACATACATCTGGCTCTTCAAGTTCTGATTCGTCAAGTTCTGATAAGCCAAGTTCTGATAGTGCTGAAAATCTAAATACTGAAGAATCCAACTCAGAGAGCACAGTTTCAGGGGGAGCATAAGAAAATGAAGATAACATGGATCATGGGGGAGCATCCAGTTCTAAAGAAAACCTTCCATCTGCAAGGAAGTGGACAAAATCACATACACCTGATTTGATAATTGGAAAACCTGATGCAGGTGTCAGAACTAGAACAAGTACTTCAAATGAATGTCTCTACAATTCTTTTCTCTCTCAGACTGAGCCAAAGAAAGTGGAAGAAGCTCTTCAAGATGCTGATTGGGTGCAAGCAATGCAGGAAGAGTTGAATGAATTTGAAAGAAACAAAGTCTGGACCCTATTGCCAAGACCAAAGAATAGATCTGTTGTTGGTACAAAGTGGGTATTCAGAAACAAAAATGACAGTGATGGAATAATTACAAGGAATAAGGCAAGGCTGGTTGCAAAAGGATATTCTCAACAGGAGGGAATTGATTATGATGAAACATTTGCACCAGTTGCTAGGTTAGAAGCCATAAGGATATTCTTGGCTTATGCTGCTCACAAAAAGTTTACTGTCTTTCAAATGGATGTGAAAAGTGCTTTTCTCAATGGAGAATTGGAGGAGGAGGTATATGTTGAACAACCTCCAGGTTTTGTAGATACCAAACATCCAGATTATGTCTACAGGCTTGATAAAGCACTTTATGGACTTAAGCAAGCTCCTAGAGCATGGTATGAGACTTTAGCTCAGTTTCTTCTGGAAGTGGATTCAACAGAGGGACAATAGACAAAACATTGTTCTACCTCAACCATGGAAAGGACTTACTTCTGGTTCAGATTTATGTTGATGATATCATTTTTGGATCTACAAATGACAAACTTTGTAAAAAGTTTGCCAAGCTAATGCAGTCAAGATATCAGATGAGTATGATGGGGGAACTTAGCTATTTTCTGGGCCTTCAAGTCAAGCAGAATGAGGAAGGCACTTTTATTTGTCAAACCAAGTACACCAGAAACTTGCTGAAGAAATTTGGAATGCAAGATTGTTCAAGTGCATCCACTCCAATGGCCATTGCGACAAAACTGGATAAGGATACCGGTAAATCAGTAGATATTACTGACTACAGAGGTATGATTGGCTCTCTACTCTATCTAACTGCTAGTAGACCTGATATCATGTATGCTACCTGTCTTTGTGCAAGATTTCAAGCAGATCCAAGAGAACCTCACTTAACAGCTGTAAAAAGAATCTTTAAGTATCTTAAAGGAACAACTGCTCTGGGATTATGGTATCCTAGAGAATCAGATTTTAAACTAATAGGTTACTCAGATGCAGATTTTGCAGGTTGCAAAATTGACAGGAAAAGCACAAGTGGAAGCTGCCAATTTCTTGGAGGCAGATTGGTTTCTTGGTACAGCAAGAAACAAAAGTCAATTTCCACATCAACTGCAGAAGCAGAGTATATTGCTGCAGGAAGCTGTTGTGCACATATTCTTTGGATGAAGAATCAGTTACTGGATTATGGGTTAACATATTTCAAAATCCCTATTTACTGTGATAATCAAAGTGCTATTGCTATGACAGGTAATCCAGTTCAACACTCAATGACAAAGCACATCAGCATCAGGTACCACTTCATCAGGGAACATGTGGATGAAGGTACAGTGGAATTGCATTTTGTTCCCACAGATCAACAACTAGCAGATATCTTCACAAAACCACTGTGTGAAGCTACTTTTACAAGATTGGTAAATGAACTTGGAATGGTTTCAGGTTCTTTCTCTAAATCTGCTTAGTCTTGTTATGTGTTATCAGACTTTATGCTCAGTATTTACAGAATTAATCTCATTGTGTATTCTGTGCTTAATTGATAAATGTCTTTAAGTACTGACTGTTGTCTGATATATGTTTCTAGACTCTGATAAGTGATATGTCTGTTCAAGTACCTATTCAATCCTATGAGGATAATTGTGCTAGATACTGACCTAGTAGTCTTCAATAAACAAATGATTCCATGTAAGAAGTAATTATTTCAGTGGAAACCCTATGACACTAGCAAATTCTGATAATTGAGCTTAGTTAAGTTTACTTTGTATATCTTATTACTAAGTCACAAATTAGAATAATGCTACTCATCTGTTAAGTTCTGATACTAGTAAAACTGCTGAATGTACTAAGTGCTGATAAACCTCACTTATCAAAAGAAAAAGCAAAAAGATCAAAGAATAAAATCAGGTACTCCTTTGAGATCTAGAGTACAAATATGGAAGGGATGACCCAAGTACATTGCTGGTATTAAGTAGATATGCATTAGAAAAGCAAAATATTTTCTTGGTGACTTTTCACACTCTATGATTACTGGAGAAATACTCTGATAATAGCATAAATTCTGATAAACAGTCGTGACTCACTTACACTGAGAAGTCACTATAAAATAGAATTTCAAAAGATGCATAAAATTAGCACAAAACAGTTGAGGTGGACTCAAGCATGAACTCATTCATCAGAAGGTTTCAGGACAATGATAGCTCTTTAGCAAAATTTTAGTTATGCCTTATTTCTAAGATGTACTGAAGTGAATCAGACTTTACTCTTTGTCTGTTATTTAGCTTAATGCACACACTAATCACTCCATCTGAATGATGAAAATTTCTGTGGTGGTCTATGTTATTTTAGATAAACAGTCATTGTGTCATTATTGCACAAATTTTGAGGACAAGTTCTAGTTACACGTTCTGATGATTAAGTTCTGACGTCTATAACTCAGAACTTGTATGAGGATTTACTAAGATGGGCATTCCTTTTTCGAGTTAAGAAATTATGTTCTGATGACTGTTAAGTTCTGGTATAGGTCTAAGTTCTGATTTCTCAGTCTAATCCTTTACTTGGCTTATCTGTGAATAAAATTTGATAACAGTCTCAGTTCGAACTAGAATATGTTGAAGTGGAAGGTTAATAGTCACTATGATTAGGATTAATGGTATTCGTCCTTGAACAGTCCACTGTTTCTTGTTTCTTGTGCATTTTAAACCATGATTCCTCTTTCCAATGAATGTTATTCTTTTTCAAAGTCTAGGGAGATGAGGTAGAATTAATTCTATCTGTCAGCATTCAATTTCTTTGCGTCTCCTGCCATTCTCTTGCCTATATAAGCAGCCACTTCACATCAGTCTTTCCATCAAATTCTTCTCACACACTTATCTTCATACTTCTTCTTTCAAAAACACAATGGTTAGATACAACATGTTTTTGAACTACCAAAACTTCAATATGGAGCTAAGCTGTGCCAAATGGCAGCAGGAATGGCATGTCACAGCCATTCCTGAGGAGATATGGGACTCTGTCCCACAGGAGGTACTGACACACCTTCTGTTCTTCTATATGGACTACCATAGACATCTGGAGTGATTGGAGGAGGAAAGGCTGGAAGCTCTCCGCCAGCAAGAGCGAATCATCAGACTCGCCATTCTGTTTGTCGAGAGTAGGAAGAAGAAGATGACTTAATCTCGTCTTCTTCCTGTTTTTCTTCATCATCAGCTTTGTCAGGCTTCTTAGCTAGGACTAAAGCTGTTGATGTTAGGTTTAGAAGCTTAGGGAAAATCTTGTATAAGTATTGATGTAATTTCCATTTCATAAATGTATTATCTTGATATATTAATGAAAATTGTTTTTACTTCAAGATTTTGTCTCTGAGTTATTTTATCTTGTGTTGATAAATCCTGATTGATATTCTGATGACCATATAACTTTTGTTTTATATTAAGTTCTGATTCATTTTCAGCACTTACATATCTAATTTATCTTGGTCATTTTCATGTGATGTATTTTCAGAATTTCAATGATGCAGTGAAAAATAATTCAATCAATGCTAACGGTTTAAATTTTGAATTAAAACTGTTTCTCTTGATAAATGGAACAGTTTTTCCTTGAAACTAGGCAACTGGGTAAGTAATGATTCCTGTTTTCTCGAGCCCAGTAACTGTCCGTTATTACTGCATGTCTGACAGGTGTCCAACGGTAACATTTTTGTTCAGAGTATAAGTACAACAGAGAGAAGATTTCTTTAATCTTTTATTTTCTTTATATTTTATCTCTCTCCTTTCTTTTACTCTCTTTCTCTTTCTTTCTCACGTTGGTTTTTCATACAGACATTATCTCAAACACCTAACAGGCATACTTGAATCTCAATATTTTTTCACATGGCACCAAAGGATTTAATCATTGATGGAGCTAAGTTTGTTCCAAACAACTATGCTGCAATTCTTGATCATGCTGAAGCTCCATCTGAATTGCATTTTGTGCAAGATCTTCTTGCACACAGTGAGATTGGGTACGCATTAACACAGCCTGAAGTCTTTTCGAGTCAACAAGTTCTGACGTTTTGGCGGACTGGACACTTTGATGATGGTGGTAAACGTGGCACTCCCAGTATTGTTTTTGAAGTAGGTGATTCATCTTATGTAGTCACTCCTGGTACAATACGCAAAGCTCTACATCTCCCAGAAAATTGTACTTTTTCAACTCCAGAGGAATCAGCACTTTAGGAGTTAATGGCTGATTTGGGATATGAAAAGAGTTTGGCAAAGCTTGGGCAGTTAAAAAGGGCTAATATCAGAAGAGAATGGAGTTTCTTCTTTGACTGCATCACCAAAGCTTTTGGGAACAAATGTTCGAATTTTGATGCTATCCCAATTCTGAGTCAGCACATAGGGTATGCTATTATTCATCAAACTCATTTTAATTTTGCAACTGGAATAATTGGTTTTATTGGGGATAGGATGACAGAGAATAGAAATATTGTCTATTTTGCTAGAATCTGTCAACTTCTATATACTTTTTGTACTGATGAACCTCAATTAGTCAGTTCCTCAACCCCACCTTTTAGAGTTGCAAAACGATATTTTAATGATCTGGTAAATGCTGATACTAAGAAAAAAGTGGTTAGACCATTACAGATTCCTCAGTCTGTAAAACAGATCCTAGTAAATGCTGATCTTGATACTTATAGATCTGTTTACTTTGATTTCCAACCAACCACAAACACCCAAAAACATCATCCTCAGCACCTACCACTCATTCTACTCAACCTACCCTCAAGAATTATCTCAAATCCTATCTCTCTACTTCACAGACTGTTCAACCCTCATCCTCCAAGCCAAAGAGGACAAAAACTATTCCTCAAACATCTCAAAAGAGAAGGAGGATTGTATTGAGAGATGAATCTGATTCTGAGGAACAGGTTTCTTCTCGAGAACCTGTTGTTTCTGAAGCTGAGAAAGAGGTTTCTCAGAAGGATTCTGAAATGTTAAATTCTGATGATTTAAAAACCCAGCTTAGAGTCACTGCATTGAGTATTAAGCATCTACAAGGTCTTCATTCAACTACTCATGTAGAGCTATACAAGATTCAGGAGAACTTTATCAAACAAGAACAAGTTTGGAAAATTGATAAGAAAAAGTTCTTTCAACCTACCATTGACAGGATTGCTTATATTGAGAAAACTCAAGAGAAACAACAAGCTCAGATTGATGCCATTCTGACAAATCAAGCTTCTCAGCAATCACAACTTACTGAAATCCAATCCTCAGTGGAATTACTTATCTCTCTTTTACTACCTGCTGATGCCAAAAAGGGGGAGAAGGTAATTAAGTCCAAATGCAACACTAACAAGACACTGCAAGGAAAGGATGATGGAAATGATGATCAAGGATACTCTGGAATGGGTAGCGGTCATAGTCAAGGTAGAAGGTTTACATCAAGACAAGCTAGTCGCAGGACAAGTTCTGATACTGGGAAAAGAATAAGTTCTGCTGCTGGTAAAAGGATAAGTTCTGATAAACTTCTAGATCTTGATGAGGAAATGTCAAGACAGTTATTTCTTCAAGAAAATCCAGGAATGGACTTGGAAAGTTTAAAGGAAGAAGAAGCCAGACTTAAATCAGAGAAAGTCACATCTAAATCTGAAGCTTCTGGTAATAAGTCACTTCCAAAACTCAAAGGCATTGTGATCAAAGAAAGGACACATACTGAAGCAACGTTGGCTAGATCACAACCACAGATAGATCCAAGATCCAAGGGTAAAGAAAAGGTTGGTGAACCTATCAAGGCTTATGTACCTCCTGAGGAAGAAGAAATTACTGATAAAAAAGATGATCTTGCTCTGACTTCAAGAAAAGTTCTTAAAACAACCTCTGACATGGCTCAAGTTGTTCAGAGTCAAGAAATTGTAAGTTCTGATATTCAAAAGAAGCAAGTAACCTCTGACAGAGCTCAAGTTAACTTGATATCAGAAAATAGATCAAAGACACTCCTACCAGGATTCACTAAAGTAAAACAGACTCAATCTTTGAAGACTACTGCAAGTGGTTTTGAAGCAAGAGTAGTTACTGGAAAGGAAGCTAGAGATAAAACTGGATTGGGAAGTGCTGATGAAAGAAGAGTACACAACACTACCAATGATCCAACTTCCTTGAGTGAACCAGGTATTGGAGCAACTCCTGAGAGATTGAATCAACTGGAATCTGTACAGATGGTTTACCATACCTACTTGAAAGAATACATCATGTTGTATTTCATGACAGATGGTAGGGTTTATCATATAAGACAAAATGCCATTCCATTGAAGTATTTTGAAGAATTGGAGCATGTACTTTTCTTACTTCAAGTGGATGACAGAATAACAGAGACTGCTGCAAACTACTTAAAAGAACAGATTCAGAGACAGAAAAGGCTTTATTCTGTTAAGTCTGACAGCATATATGTTCCAAAGTACAGAGATCACAATGGTGATATTGTTGATATGAAGCCTAATACTGCACAGATTAGAACATATCTTGGTATTAAGGGACTTGAATTCAATCTAGAGTCTGACAAAGCTTATGTCATAAGACTAGATCAGGAGTTGAGAAAAGCAAAGATCAATGATCTCAGAGCTGCAATCTTTCAAACTGGTGAAGATACTGCAGAGCTTAAAAATGTCAAAAGGAGAATGATTGATGAACTCAGATATGCTGAGAAATGTTTGTTAAAGAACTATCTCAGAACAACTCCTGACATCAGAGAGATCAGAAAATGATGAAGCCAAGTCGAAGATCTACAACTGCTTAAATTCTGATATTTATACAGACTGAAGTTGTTATCAGAAGTTGAAATTGGTAAAAGCTTTAAGGACTGTAAGTTGTAGTTATCTAGTCTAATTCTCATGCATTTGTACTTAATGTTTTTGACATCATCAAATATCTGTTAAACTTGTATATTATGTTAATTTACAAGTTGGGGGAGATTGTTAGATATATTTGATAATGTAATGGCTAATATGTTTTATGTTTAGCTTTCAGATCTTACTTGAACAGGATAAATCAGTACTTAACTGTTGATCAGTACTTGTACTGGAAGTCAAGACTTAAGGATATCAGTACTTATGTTATCAGGAGATAATCATCAAAAGATAGATATCAGAACTTAAGTGCTGAAGGACAATCAGATAAGGACAGTAGCTGATTAAAGGAAAGAAGATCAAGATAAACATAAGAAGAGATATGCATGAAGAAGGAATTCTGTAAAGAATGGAATACTTGGAAGAAAAGATATCTGATTGATATATTTTAGGAAGCAGAATTATATTCCATATCAATTAGCGATTATCTTGTAACTGTGTAGTATATAAACACAGATATAGGGTTTACACTATAGGTGTTATCATTATTAGAAAAGATTATTCATTGTAACCCTAGCAGCTCTCGTGATATTTGTTCATCACTGAGAGGTAACAGTTCCATACTGTAACAGAGTTTATTGTTTCAATAAAGTTTGTTTTCTGTTACTTAAGTTCTTAAAGTTCGATTTGAGTGTACTATACACTGTATTCACCCCCTCTACAGTGTGTGTGTGTGACCTAACACGGACATTTTCCGTATTTTGACTCTTTCGATCCGGATTACGGTTTGACCCGCACACGTCCCAGCGCAAAATTTTCGACACGATAATCATTTCGATAAATCAACAAAACCCGTATTCTCAAAAGACGGGATAATATTACATTATTTTCGTATAAAGTGTTTTATAAAAAGCCCGGTTTGGATAATTATCCAATACGGTATCAAATCGGATCGTTTTTGCAGTTACTTAGCGACTAAGTAACTAATTTATCGATCCAATATGATCCAAAATGAACCAATATTCCATAAATATAAATAGCCTTTTTATTATTTCGTTTTATTCGTATAATCATAATCAATCAGTAAAAATATAGAATTTACAGAGAAAAACCCTAAAAACATTGCGTTCTTAAAAAACAAACCCTCGAACAAAGGTGTTATCGAACTCCTATTCGGGCGTGCCATATATCAAATCGAAGCTCTCAAAAATTATTTTCGGAATCAATCAACTATTTTGGTGCAAAAATCAAGGTAATTTTCTTATTTATTTATTTTAATTTTAATTATTTGATAATTAAAATAGGAATTTTTGTTTATCATGTTGTTGGTATGATTTGATGGCTTAATCTTGTAGATAATTTCTTCCAGGTCTTTTTGGTATATTATATGACTAATTTGGAGTTCAATAACATGTTCAAATTGATGTTTGATTCTCGGATTTTAAAATTAGGGTTTATAGCTTTGAATGTTCTTAATTAAATTTGGGGCTTTTTGATTCAAGGGTTATTGAATGAATTTAATGATTGAAATAGTTTCCTGATGTGATTTAGAATCGATTCATATATTCATTGATATCAAACGATTGCTAGAACTATAGAATCGACTTCATGGGTTTATATAATTTTTGATTTAATTTTTTTTAGGTGTTCTTGAATTGTTAGTTAATATAATTGATTGGGTTATATTCGTGTAAATTTTGGCTTTAATTTCAGTATAGCATGTTAATTTTGGTTGAGTTTTGTGTAAAATCGACGGTTGGCCGGACTTACCGCCGGCGAGCTTCGTTGTTTGGCCGGAGATCGCGACCTCGATGTCGTTATGATCTTCTAGGGATTGAACTGAATTCTGGGTTGATAATAGAAGGTTTTGGTATAAAAAACAGAGTGTTTTGGTTCGATTTTGAAGTCATCAAAAATAGGGAGGTCGGCCGGAATCACGACCGGAATCTGGAAAATTCAAGAAATCAGCAAGAAACTGGTCACCTTTTCCAATTTTTCAGCGGTACCCCTGCCCCACCAACCACTGCTTGATTCCCCAGAACACTGACCTGATTTCAGAAAGTCTTTCTAGCTTTCAAATTTTTATATTTTATTCAAAATTCTATATTTAATTCTAAAAATTCATTTTAATTCCTAAAATATTTTGGTTAATTATTTTAATAATTAACTAAATTATTTTAAACTCCAAATTTTTTTTTCATTTATTATTTTCAAAATAAAAATTTGATTCAGTTATTTATAATTTATTTTAATTAATTATTTATGGATTTAATTAATTGATTAATTCATTTAATTAATTAATTTTATTTATAAATAGTTAAATAAAAAGTAATTATTTATAATTTGTAATGACCGACAAAACACAAATAATATTCTAATTTTTTATTTAGACCGCCTCAAAAATTTATAAATTTTGGCCCTAGAAATTTTTTTGCTTTTGTACCCGGATAAAAATAATAAATAGATAAATAAATAAATGAATAAATAATTAAATAAAATAAAATTTGAGGCTATAATTAAATTTTAGAAAATTTTATTAGTCGTTTAAAATTTTATTGCGTGTGCGGAGATCCCTAATTTTATTGATAATAATTATTAGTCATTAATTTTATAAATTTACTTTTTTTATAAAATTGGAGCAGCTAATTAATTTATTTAGAATACTATTTTATTTTATCTAATAAAATTATTTTGTTAGATTTAAACTCTAGTAATTATTTATTTGAGACTCAATAAAATTATAGCCATAATTGTTTCAAGATATTTTAATTTAACTCACCTAGGGAATTTTTTTTAGTTAGTAACAATCTTTTCATCATAAAGAAAATAATAAATAAAATAAAATGCTTCGCTTATTAGTGAAGCTTTTTAGATATTTTGAATAGATATTTTTTTCAGGGATGCATCTAGAGGTGTGATTTTTTTTAAGAAGGGTCTAGATGAAGATACTTTTACAAGAAATTAATTAATTAATGGCCATTATGAGTTACAAAGTTTACTCTAGAATACTCTATGAAGAGTGAAAGATCAATAGAGAGAATTTAGGAGACTCATTTGCATTCAAGGTAACTACTGCAATTTTTTTTATCTTTCTTGAATTTATTAAGATTGGTGTCATTATCCTTAATTTATTTTCAGAGAATAATTAGGGATTAGATTAGTATTGTTGTTATTGTTAGGGAAATAATTTTGGCAGTGTAGTGCAAGATTTCAGATTTGAATTTAATTATCCATATAACAAAATGCTAAGAAGTAATTAAAGGGGCTTGGGCTGTATTTAATTTGTTTTGTTTACAACATAAGGGGGGTTTTGGGAAAGGTGAAAGAGGTAGTAAAATTAGGTTTTTTTTTTGTTTGTTTGTTATCCCTTTTGTTTACAGATGTGAGTGGCTGTAGTTAGCCCCATTTACAACAGGAGGAAGAACAACTGTATGTGATGTATGTGAGCTGTGTGGCCGTCAGAGGAGGAGAGGAAAGGGCGGAGCCATCGCGGCTGTTGAGTCGCCGGCGGTGGTTTCCGATGCGGTGGCGGAAAAGGGGGGTTGTAGGAAAGGAAGAGGAGGTTCTGTGTTGTATGTTTTCTGTGTTGTGTATTTTATTTGTGTGTATTTGTTGCAGTGTGTGTGAGAGGGTTAAAGGCGGAACCACCACCGATGTGGTGGTGGCGATGGTGCAGGCGGCGGCGTGACGCCGTTGCTGGTGGCAGGGAGTAAAGAACGAGAGAGAGAGAGAGAGAGAGAGAGAGAGAGCGAGAGAGAGAGAGAGAGAGAATGAGAGAGAGAGGGAGAGGGAGAGAGAGAGGGAGAGAAAGAGATGAAGAGGGAGAGAGAGTTTGGCCGGAAAATGGGTGGGTAGTGATTTTTGGAAAAACGATTGATTGGAGCTTGTAGATCGGGCTACGGGCAGCAAGATTATGCGAAGGAAATAAAGTTTCGGGTTAGCCGGAAAATGGCCGTCGGCGGCGGCTCCGGCCGGCGGCAGCCATGGAAGGTGAGGAGGTGGTGGAGAAGGAAAGGGTGAAGATGATGTTGGGGAAGATGGGGGTAAATCTATAAATTGGTAAAATGAAATTAAAATGATTTGATAAATGATAAGTATTGTTAATTGGATAACAAATATTGGGTAATAAATGTAATAAAAGAATTGGACAAATAAAAGTGACATTAAAAAGGAAATAGTTGGATTAATGGGAAAAAGAAATGAGATAAAAGTAACGTATTATTATTTTGGTTAAACAAGAAATAGACTATTAAATTATGGAATATAGTAGAAGTTGTGATTAAAAATAATACAAGATACTTAGAGTTGATGCATTGTTACCAAGTTATTTAATAGTTAAATAATCATGAAATAAAAATAGAAGAGTGTAAAGGCGATTACAAATAAAGTCAAATTTTAGGGATATTATCGTTAGCTTAGTATAATTTAATGAGTAAAATGACCCGATTAATTCATTATTAAACCTAATGTATTAAAAGTTTAATTGGCATTAAAATATTTTAAGAAAGAATATTTAGAGTAAGTATTTGAGCTCCTTTATCGAATATTATTTAATATTCTTTATTTTATGAATTGATAGAAATTCTATTTTACTTCATGGAATATTGGAGCAATATTGAGCTCGTGTATTGTTTTAAATTATTATAATTATTCTTAGCATACGGGCGAGCAAGGCAAGTTTACTATCTCTCCACTCACCTTAAAAATATTTATTTTCGTAAATGTTTTTAATTAAATTTTTCTCAAGTGTTGATTATTTTAAGTTTATTTATTTATTTAAGAATGATTTATTTTTACGAACTTTAAAAATATTATCATTATTTTGGATTAGTTATTTGAATTTAAATTTCCTCGATCGAATATCCTATCTTTTAATAAACCTTAGTCGTACTCATTGTTCGAGACGACTCCTTTTAATTTCTTTTAGTTAAGATTTGATTCATTAATTCGGGTCAACCACATTCGTTTCTTATCCGTTACATCTATTGTCCAGGTGTATCCAATTTTATTCAAATCAAAAAAACCGATTCATTGTTCGAATCAGAAATTAATAGGAAATATGTTAAATTTATTACTCATAGTGATTGGTCCTACTCACAATGATCCTGAACGTTATTTAGTCGTTTGGTTATTCTTTTGCTCTGAGATAACCAGATAATTTTTCTTTGAACTTGACCATTCTCTTTGTTCGAGATGGTTAGACGATGCTTTGTTCGTGTCGTCTAAAATTATTTTCTTGTTCTCTGGATTAATCCATTGTTCGGGTTAATTTAATTTATTTGAAGAGTGCTAGCTGTGTGCTAGACTTAGCAAATAAATTTTCTAGTGTCTCGCTTCGTTATCAGAAAACTACTCGGGGATTCATATTCTAAACTGGTCAACATGGTCCAGAAACGTTGACCATGATTGTATGGTCCGGAAATGTTGACCATATTCAATCTGGTCCGTGATGGTTAATCATGGTTAGTGATAATGTGTTATGTTCAAAGTGACATTTGGCTCTGTGGAAGCCAGGGTTGTGTGATAACCCATTTGTGATAAATTTCTAGCAAAATTTGAAATGTAAGGTGGGACTTGCCTGAAGGCACTGATCACGCTACACGCGAGTTTTGCAGGAGTCGATACTTGTGACATGGTATTTGATCGAGCCATGGGGTATCGAAAGGTGGACGATCAGTATGCTCTTGTGTCATGTTGTTTAAAGATGTGTTGGAGTTTGTTAATATTCTCATATTCGAGATTTATTATTTAAGTCGTCAGTTATCTTTTATTCTTAAAATTTCAATTGTATTCTGTTATTTACTATTTCTGGGTATTGGATAAATAGTGAATTTGCTGAGCATATTAATGCTCATTCTTGCTATCATTACATTTCTTTTAGCAGTCAAATCAGAAAGTAATGATCATCCAAATCCGCGTGCGAAGGGCAAGGAAAAGATGCCAAGTTCAAGCATGGATCGTTAGATTGTCTGTGTGCCAGCTATATGCTATGGAAGTCACCTAGTAGTGGAATAAATTTTTAGTTATGTAATAAATTTCTAGTGGTTGATACATTGGTTCGCGGTGTATGTATGGTGTTAGATATATTTGATAATGTCATGGCTAATATGTTTTATGTTTAGCTTTCAGATCTTACTTGAACAGGATAAATCAGTACTTAACTGGAATCAGTACTTATACTGGAAGTCAGGACTTAAGGATATCTGTACTTATGTTATCAGGAGATAATCATCTGAAGATAGATATCAGAACTTAAGTGCTGAAGGACGATCAGATAAGGACAGTAGCTGATTAAAGGAAAAAAGATCAAGATAAACATAAGAAGAGATATGCATGAAGAAGGAATTCTGTAAAGAATGGAATACTTGGCAGAAAAGATATCTGATTGATATATTTTAGGAAGCAGAATTATATTCCATATCAATTAGCAATTATCTTGTAACTGTGTAGTATATAAACACAGACATAGGGTTTACACTATAAGTGTTATCATTATTCGAGAAGATTATTCATTGTAACCCTAGCAGCTCTCGTGATATTGTTCATCACTGAGAGGTAACAGTTCCATACTGTAACAGAGTTTATTGTTTCAATAAAGTTTGTTTTCTGTTACTTAAGTTCTTAAAGTTCGATTTGAGTGTACTATACACTGTATTCACCCCCTCTACAGTGTGTGTGTGACCTAACAAGTAGTATCAGAGCCTATCTGTTAACACACATACAGTTAAAGATCCAAACACAATCATGTCGGACACAGAAACTCCAACTAAGCCTACCAAAACTGATGAACCACCAAAGACACAAATTCAGAGTCGGTATGAGACCATCAGAGTTCCCATACTGAGACCATCTGAATATCCCATATGGAAGGTAAGGATGACCATGTTCCTGGAAGCAACAGATCCAGAATACCTTGATAGAATCAAGGAAGGCCCTCACAAACCAACCAAGCTCGCTGTTGCAGTTGCAGGTGAAGCAGCAAAGACCGTACCAAAGGAGAAGAGTGATTATACTGCTAAAGATATAGCATCAATTGCTAAGGATGCCAAGGTACGACACTTACTGCATAGTGCCATTGATAATGTAATGTCAAACAGGGTAATCAACTGCAAGACTGCTAAGGAGATATGGGATGCTCTGGAAACAAGGTGTCAGGGAACGGAGACAATTAAGAAGAACAGGAAGACAATACTTGTAACACCCCCAAATTCGGGGTCGGGGATCCGGGTTGTCACGAGTTCCATTTCCCTTAATAACACCCAATCTTAATAAACAATCAATTACTCCGTACTGTGACCCCATAATAAACACACACACCACAAGTTATAGTCTCAGAGATGAATATCCAAAAATAACACGAGTCATTTTATTCCACAATTATTTGTCATTAAACCTTAAAAGGGTTTCTGAATAAATTTACATTTTCCTTGCCATTATTACAATTCATAAATATACACAAGTCTGATACATCAAAAGTTGAAAGCCTAGCCTATTGGTAGATCCTACCTCAGCTACAATAGCATCAACGCCTACAGGAAACTGCGGAACGTTTCCTATCCGCTCGCGAATTGGGAGCTTGATCCTGTTCATCTTGTCTATCTGATGTTGTGTGATGAAAGAAGAAAGCAAGGGTGAGCAACAAGCCCACCAAAATAATATGTATAATAACTTACAATATATGAGCATTCTCATAGTACTCAAGAAGGTATTGGTTAAGAAGAAATGAACCAAGTTGATATCTTAATGCGATGAAGTCGCAAAATATTCAGTATATATATATATACTTTTCAAAATATTGGAAATCCTCTTCCATGCATAATACACATAGAGTTCCAGTGTATAACTGTATAAAAATACCGTTGCAAGGTGATCTCATATATCTAACCTTGTCTCAACGTTTTTCTGAAAATCTTTGTCATGCATAAGATAATCATTTACTAGATATAAGTTTAAAAGATGAAGTTACAAGATACTCCAATATACTAATATCTTTTCCAAATACTACTTGAACTACCACCGTTCAAGTTATAATTAGTTCAAAAGTTCATCACATAGATGAGACTACAAGACCAGATTTGAATAGATTAAATCTTTTAAAATATCATCAAAATAAAATGAAGTTACGAGATACTTCATTTGATGCAAACATCATTTTGAAAACTTGACCATGCCAACACTCAACAATCGCCCAACAGTAGCCTTTCTATCGAAGTGCTCTGGGTAGTGTTGCAGAAATATCCAATTGGATGATGAACTCATTACGGGAGTTTTCCGCGCCAGGAAGACCACTTACGATGATCAGTCATAGTAGTGCAACCCCACCATTTTCTACATGTAGAGGAGAACCTGTCGGATTTACTTGTCAACCGAACACTGAACTCCTAAGGAATGGACCGCCTTAGCGGAACTTCCAGGCCATTTGGGCCAATATAATAAGGCTGGGCCGGCGCCACTCAACCACTTACGCCACTCCTAGTTCAGATGAAATCCATGACTCTGAAACGTAAAGCTCGTCCCCACTTTCCCCAAGTAGAAACTTGTTGATACGGCTCCACCAAGAAGTCGTATCTAGTTGGAAAGGAAAACTCACCGATATTTCCCAGGCGATGCTTGTTAATAGATTAACTTGTTCCAAGAATTTTACTTCCCGAGTGTTGGGTAAGTAATCGATTCATTTAACAAAACAGCAACCTTTTTGCGAATATAAAACACACCACAGAGCCGGATCCCTCAGGTTTTGAGCGAGTATTTAAATCCCCTTCGAAAGGAGGATCTTAAATATAAAAATGAGTTTTGGGATCCGCTCTAACTTTTTTTTAAAATCATTTTGAAGACTCGCAAAACATTTTTAAGAATGTTTGGAGTGATGCTGATTTAACAAAATAAATCAGTCCCAATATATTAGAAAATATCTGAATATTATTATTTAAATAATATTCCCATAAAGAATAATTGAGGTAGAAGTTGGAAAACTTATACTTGAAATGAATAGTAAATAATCAAAGATATACTTATACGAAAGTAATATCTTTATTTGAATATCAAAAGTAAGTTTGATTATCGAACATTATTCTTTAATAAAATAAAGAATATTAATAAATAAATAAGCGGAGTCATAATACCTCGAATGAATATTATAAATAATATTCATTAAATAAAATAAAGGAGTCATACATCCTCAAATGAATATCCAAGTAATATTCAATAAATAATATAAAGGAGTCATAAGTCCTCGAATGAATATTCAAGATAATATTCATTAATAAAATAAAGTTATCGAATAAACCTTATTCGATTAATAGTTTTGAAAACTATAACCATATATATATATATAAAATCTACTCGGGATCCTCGACACCCGGTTTTAGAAAATGTTTTCACCTTTGGGTCCCTATACTAAGGGTATATGCAAATTACCGCTATTCTCTAGCATAGGTATTATCAAGTGAACCAACAGATATATATGGCAAGAATACGAAACAGGCATGCATATGTACCATATCACATGCTACAATATATCGCAAGAATTTGCTAATTTAACCAACATGCATCTATCACAAGATAATGCATATACATATATACATCACAACAACAGTATAACGGGTAAAAAACTTGCCTGAGTGCTCCCGGATAGGCTTAAGCTTAGTGTGGGTCCGATAACCTATGAACAATAACATAAGTCGGAATTAAACCCCGGTCGCTTAAGAAACTAGACTTTAACCATTTAGAGTCCTAACGTTCGCTTTCGCGCTTAAAAATTTACTCAAGTCGCTCGAGTACCCGTGGCTCCACCATTTTTAATAAATTTACCATTACGAGTTTTAAGGCGATTCTTTCGCAAATGTCTTACCAACTGCCTATTACACCTTACATAAATGTTTCTTACCCCAATTAGTCATTTAAGGTCCTTTACCAAGGTTTCAAAGTAAGGCGAGGGGTAATGATTCGTTCGCAAAACGTCGTTACTTAAAACGGCCGTTTCTCCTAAACCGTACATCGGAATCCAACGAACCACATATCAAAACGAAGCTCATAACATGAACTATCTAAACATGGCAATGGTAAAAACCTAACAGAGAGTTCAAGGGTTCTGATATTAAGAACAAAAACAGTCTACGGTAAATCGGGCATTACGACGGCTATGTTTACGCGATTACCCAATTTTTAACCACTCCAAATCATCTCACAATCAACCCACAATCACAACCCAATCAAAACTCCATCCATACTTTATCATAACAGCCCCAACAAATCAACATTAACAATTTATACTATTCTTTATCATGAATTTAAACTACACTTAAGTTCATTAATCAACAACCAAGATTTACAACTCCAAAAACATCCCAAAACCAACTAATCTCTACATACACAACCATAAAGCCTCTCATGAACTAGAATACTCATATTATGCTCTTAAAATTCAATAAAAAAGCTTGGTTAAGAGATTATACCTTCCTTGAAGCTTCTTAACACAACACAAGAGCTTTGAATGCCTAAAGAACCTTGATCCTTGCTTGTATAACCTTAATCTTTCATAAAAATTCAAGAAAACTAAAGTTATTTCTTGAAGGTTACTATTCACCATCTTCTTCCTTGATTTATTGGAAGAGATTGTGAAGGAATTAGGAGCTTAAACTTATAGCATATCCATATCTATGTACAAGGAACCTTAGATAATTACCTTGTGATTTAACAATGCTTGGAACTTGATTTTTGGAAATTTCTTCTTTGAAAAAGAAGAAAAGCCGAGAGCAAGCTTGGAGAAAGAGAGATTTTTTGTGTTTTTGCTTTGATTTGATTTTTGGTTGGTTGTTTTTTGTTTTGTTTTTGGGTAATTACCTTTCTAACCTTGACTTTGTGTGGTTATAAACCAACCACATCTCCTTCCTCCCTATGTCATGCTTATGTCATCATGTGATGTCATCCTCCCCTCTTTGTCCTCTTCTCATTGGTTGGATGACATCATCCTCTCTAATTCCTTTGATTAACTTCCTAATTGTTTGCCTAATGACCGCTGATCTGTTATACGGTTCGCTTAACTTTCGTTTTCGTTTATCGTTTGAGGGATCATACCCGGGATCTTATTATTTAGGTTCCCTTAACCTTTCTCAATATATTATATTCCTTTTATGATCCTCTCTTATAATCCTTTAATTTAAATCCTTGTTATCCTGTTACCTTATACTCAATTCTTTCCGTATCTAGTGGATTTCCGGGAAAAATCAAAGTGTTTGGAATTGGATTCTGACGATCTTTACATACACTTATATACCACATAGAGTACTAATAATATCCCAGAAGATCAATAACAAAACCCCTACGTAGTGTGGCATGAAAAGTTTTCTCATTCAGCATAATCTGCAAAATCACTATTCATAAGGGTTTCAAAAATTTCCAAAAATTGGGGTTATTACAGTCTCCCCTCCTTAAAAGGATTCCGTCCCGGAATCAGATAGAAAATGAATAGGGATATTCTCTTAGCATTGCACTTTCTAACTCTCGAGTAAAATTTCCCACATTGTGGTCCTACCACCAAACTCTGCCTAGTTTATTAACCCTTCTCCTAAGCACTTGTTCCTTTTCACTCTATAACCCTTCCTGGTTGCTCCATATAGGTTACGTCGGGTTGCATGTCTATGCGCTCATATGCCCCTATTTATCTGGCATCCGAATTACACTTTCTTAACATTGATACGTGAAACACGTTATGAACTTGCTACAGGTTCGGGGGTGGGGCTAGCTCGTACGCTATCTTCCCAATATGTTTTAGTATATCCAAGGGTCCGACACATTGTGGACTTTGCTTTCATTTCTTTCCGAATCTCATCAATCCTTTCCGAGGGAATACCTATAACAGCACTAGGTCCCCTACTTCCTATTCCTTGTCCTTTCGTGTCAAATCAACATATGTATCATGTCCATCTTGGGCTACTACCAGCCGTCCTCTAATTAGATCTATCATATCCTTGGTCCTTTGGACCACTGTTGGTCCGAGCATTTTGCGCTCTACAACTTCATCCTAACGTAAGAGAGATCGTCATTATCTTCCCTCAAGGATCCCATAAGGCGATATCTCAATACTGACATATGATCTATTGTCGTAAGATAACTTAATCCGCGTTAAGTAATCATTCCAAATTCTTTCAAGTCTATTGCACCGGCTCTCATCATAGCTTCTAGCATTATAGCTTTTGCTTCTCAATACCCATTCTTTTCCAGTTCGTAATCGCTACTACCTTCCGTTCCTAATATTATACTGGTTATACTTTTGCTTGTTAGAGTTCTATAACCTTTTAATAACCACGTCAACCTTAGTATCACGAATGTGTTTCCATTCCGAATACTACCACAACTTTATTACTCCTTTTTTAGCTGTTTCTATTTCCCAAAGTTTGATCAATCATATAGAAGTAAAGGAATGTGTTGAGAGATCACTATGATCATGAACACTTGTT
Source organism: Apium graveolens (assembly GCF_009905375.1). Classification (NCBI taxonomy): domain Eukaryota; kingdom Viridiplantae; phylum Streptophyta; class Magnoliopsida; order Apiales; family Apiaceae; genus Apium; species Apium graveolens. Next base: position 299,821,637 of record NC_133648.1, on the reverse strand, counting down.
ATATCACATAGTTAGTACAGAAGGTGGCCAGCCTTTAGTACTTGACAAGCAATTAAACAATAGATGGTATCCTACTAGGCTTCTATCACACAGATAGATAGTCATTCGGCAATACCTCCCCTTCTGAAAGGGTTGTTCTTCTCAGCTTACATGAAATGAAAAGAAGAGAAAAGAACGAACTGAAGAGAATTGTATATTCGTAAAAAAAAAATTTATTGCCATAAAATATCAGGCTCGGAATCTACCTCTGAACTATAGAGGTTTGTCATAGGAGAACAAAACATATATGTATTTATATCAACATCAAGTATTATAGCATCATATTTCACATGCCTAAATATTTTTGCTATTCCGTCCATCATTCTATGGACCCATGCTCTTCCTCGAGCTTATACACAATCACCTTTGAAACTCCGTTGATATCGAAAATCGAACCTGGGATCTCATTCCAGACATCATCGTTACTAGAATTCTATGCTTGCATCGCAACCTTCCTCGTATAATAATATGACTCTCTATTGATAAGAAGGAATAAATATTCAATAGGTAGATACTCTACTTAATTAGTCTATCAATGATAATTTATACACTACCACGACCCGATTAGTGGTACTTAATCTCAACATCCATTCCAATACAACTCTCATGGTTGTAATCAGCTCATTACTCGCAGAATCATTGCTGCATTACTATGATCCACTACTGACCTACTGTCATCATTCACGTTCCATGAAATCTTAATATCTAACCATACGGAGTCCATACATGTCGTATCAAATCCTTCTAAGGAGGTAACATAATCACCATTCCTGTTTCATGAAGAACACTCATGATCCTGACATACATACATGACATGAAGCAGATAAAATTGCAGAAGAGTTTCAGTCAAAGCAACGATAGTAGGTGAATACCATTCTTAATCGTATGCCTTAAATAGAAGACTTAACTCAAGGTTCGTTTAGTCCTTTTTGAAATATGGTCCTGGACTATTCTCAAGATAGTACCTTCTGAGATAGATAGCCCGCTCATGGAGATTACACGAATTAAACCTTTACCAACTACTATTACGGTTGGGTATTGCACAATCATCAGAAGGAATGTCAATCTTCCAAACCATAATACAACCTTCATAGCTTTAAACATCGTCACTGTATTCCTTTGGCACAAGCGCCTATAATTATCCTCTTACCTTTAAAGTGTCGGCCACCTCTTTGGCCTTTCCTGATAGTAAAATTTCCTTACAGTCAATGTCATTTTAACCACCTCCAAATAAATTTTCTACCTCATTTCAATCACTGCTTATGTGAAGATGTTTTCCTTAAAATCTGATGAGTAAAAAAAAAAATATCACCATTTCTCCATAAGTTATTGCCTCAGTCTTTAGAGGTTAATCACTGTCACGACTGACTCTTAATCATACTTAGAACATCTTTTATCTTAGGTCCTAATTGCCCTGAACAATTTCGACCTTCACTGGTTCGATCCATACTTTCTCGTGGTTTAACACGTGCCCCACTTGGCATCATTATAATTACGTCATATTTCCTTTATCAACATTTCTATTTTTGAGAATTTTGAATATTACCTTTCTCCTTGTAAAACCTCTAAGGTTATCCTTCAATCGTTCCTCCTGTATTCCCTAGATACAGGGCATATCAAAATACCATTTACTAACACTAGAACCATTGTCTATATACTTCTAAAAATTTCTCCACTGATCCTTAAAGGTTGTTATTACCTTAATCCTTTCCAATTCATACTGTCAAAACTCATACTATCCCTAATAAGGGTGAAATGCCAACCTTTATGCATTCCCCTAGGATTCATTTTAAGTTACCGATGTTCTATCCTTAATTCTACCTTTAAAAGGTACCTGCATCCTTCCATGGATAAATCAAGTCATATATCTCTGATAAGGGTATCTTATTCAATCATTCCCACCTCGATAGTACATGTCTAATTTCACAATAACATCTGTATTCAAAATGGGGTCAATCAATATGGCCTCCAAAAGATAACAACGGTTATCCGCTTGTCTTGCCTAATTTGGTAACGATAACAAGGATGTTCTGGAAGATATTGGTCGTGTTCAACGTGAACTTCTTCTTAATAATTCCTTATTTACTTTTGTTGTTTATCTCAACAGTCATCTCAATATTGGGATCTCTCTCATACCTGGCGTCTCCCTTTCTGGGTATCATGCCACCGGTCTTACACTTCACATTCTTGAAGGTCACTTCCTTCATCCAATTTTCTTAATTTCTTACTTTCTTGTCTCCTCAGTCTATCCGCGTCTCATTATTTATCCTTCGAATTATCTCAAGGTTTCCTCGAATCCTCCCAACTTACAGGGGATAAAATATATGTATCTCTTATGCCCTCAACCATCAATTTTAACTCATGGTGAATCACCCTCATCCTGATGAATGCATACTTTTCTATTTCTATTGCTACGAATCTTTAGGGTTTCCTCATACCTAACTCTCTTATCATACCTCAAACTCTATTGCCTTTATATTCCTTTCCACTTCAGTTTCTTTTTATTTTCCTTTCTCTTATCCTTATTTCATGAACCAACACAACATAAGTATTGATTTCAAACATCCTGTCATTCTGGATTCGTGTCCTCAGAACGAATCTTGATAACTTTTACAACTTAGATTCATAATTCATCATACTCGTCCGCTTTTGTTCTAGCTCCAAAGCTTTTACACTATCTCCTTATCTTTGGGAATTACTTTCCAGAAAACAATTGACTAAACTTAAATCAGTTTATTATAATCTCTTGCTTCGTGCCTTCCTTGGCCTTTCACCAGTAGGTGGTCTCTCTCTTAGGAGGGTAAGTGACAAAAACACTCTTTTGTGATTCGTCAATCATTTAGAATCTCAAATGATTCCTCTATTTCCTTTAGCCAGGCTCTTGCCTCGGCTGGGTCAGCTTGTTCCTTGGAACTCTGAGAGTTTAGCGACTTAAAGGCCCTGAAAGAATTTCTCACCGCATTGTTTCCTCAAGGTGGTGGTTGGGGATAATAGTCTAAGTTCTGTCTAGACAGGTCCATAAATTGTCGTAAAGGAGTACCGTCTCGGGTCTCCTTTCCTTACTCGACTTTCTGTTTCCTTAGTATGAAATATTTCATCCTTCTCCCATACTTGGGGTTATTATATACATTTTAAATCCTCATTTTCCACTTCATTATGTTATGGGTTCATTCTATCTTGATGGCGACCTCCCTGACTATCACGTTCAGGGTTTGCTCTAAATCTTATTCCTCAAACTAGCTTTCATCTAAGATTTCATCTTTAAGCTCTTGAACGTTTGGAACTCAAATTCTGTAGGAATACCTTATTATTCCCTTATCATTTTTCTCGGTATTAATCTTTTATCTAATTGTTGGCTCTCTGCCTTCATTCATCACTTTTTCTGGCACAATATGTTCTTTTCCGATAATTCGGTCTGTATTGCAATCTCAAACAGCTTTTCGGTACCGGCTTCGGTTACCTTCACTTCTATTTCCATTTTCTCAAAATCTCTTATAAACTCTCCCAAAGACATTATTATCTTGAGTCTCTCTTTTATACTAAGGGCATTAGCCACCATTTTGGCTTTCCCTGGATGATAAAGAATCTCATAATCGTAGTCCTTGATTAGTTCTAACCATCTCCTCTGGCGTATGTTGAGCTCTTTCTGCGTGAAAATGTACTAGAGCACTTATGGCTTAGGTAAATCTCGCACTTCTCTCCATACAAGTAGTGCCTCCAATCTTTAGGGCAAAACTATTGCCACGAGCCCAAGCTCATGGGTGGGGATATCGAATTTTATATTCCCTTAATTGTCTTGACGCGTACGCGATTACCTTGCTGTGCTGTATAAGAAGCACCCTAATTCCTTATGCGAAACGTCACTACACTTCACCAAATCTCATTTTCCATCCGGCAACGCCAACATAGGGAACGTCACCAACCTTTTCTTCGGTTCTTAAAAGTTGTTCTCGTATTTCTCTGTCCATTCGAACTTCTCAGTCTTGTGAGTAAGCCGCGTTAAAGGGGCTACTATCTTTACAAACTTGAACGAACCTCCGGTAGTGACCTACGAATCCTACCTCTGGTAGTCGCTCTAACCATGGTTATCAATTCCACAGTGGTCCTTTATTCATTCTTGTCAGGATCCTCCATAGGATCCTCCTCAGCAACTATCCCTTCTAGGACAACATCCTCAACCGCTACATCCTCAATATCAACATCCTCCGGTCCCGCGTTAGGACGCTCTATCGGATCCACAATCCGATCTCCAATTAGTAATAAAACATCATCGCGCTGTTACTCCTCAACCTCAGGGTTCGGAGTCCCGCTACCATATACGATAACGAACTACGCTTCTATCACGATATTTATAAGGGTTCCCATAAGGGTTTTAACTGTCAGTACTACGTTAGGTAGTCCGACTATGAACTTGGCAAGAGTTCTTATTATCTTAGTTATTATCTTAACGTCACATCATCTCTGAGGTTTATAACGCTTAGCTCTGATACCATTTCTATAACACCCCCAAATCCGGGGTCGGGGATCCGGGTTATCACGAGTTCCATTTCCCTTAATAACACCCAATCTTAATAAACAATCAACTACTCCGTACTGTGACCCCACAATAAACACACACACCACAAGTTATAGTCTCAGAGATGAATATCCAAAAATAACACGAGTCATTTTATTCCACAATTATTTGTCATTACACCTTAAAAGGGTTTCTGAATAAATTTACATTTTCCTTGCCATTATTACAATTCATAAATATACATAAGTCTGATACATCAAAAGTTGAAAGCCTAGCCTATTGGTAGATCATACCTCAGCTACAATGGCATCAACGCCTACAGGAAACTGCAGAACGTTTCCTATCCGCTCGCGAATTGGGAGCTTGATCCTGTTCATCTTGTCTATCTGATGTTGTGTGATGAAAGAAGAAAGCAAGGGTGAACAGCAAGCCCACCAAAATAATATGTATAATAACTTACAATATATGAGCATTCTCATAGTACTCAAGAAGGTCTTGGTTAAGAAGAAATGAACCAAGTTGATATCTTAATGCGATGAAGTCGCAAAATATTCAGTATATATATATATATATATACTTTTCAAAATATTGGAAATCCTCTTCCATGCATAATACACACAGAGTTCCAGTGTATAACTGTATAAAAATACCGTTGCAAGGTGATCTCATATATCTAACCTTGTCTCAACGTTTTTCTGAAAATCTTTGTCATGCATAAGATAATCATTTACTAGATATAAGTTTAAAAGATGAAGTTACAAGATACTCCAATATACTTATATCTTTTCCAAATACAACTTGAACTACCACCGTTCAAGTTATAATTAGTTCAAAAGTTCATCACATAGATGAGACTACAAGACCAGATTTGAATAGATTAAATCTTTTAAAATATCATCAAAATAAAATGAAGTTACGAGATACTTCATTTGATGCAAACATCATTTTGAAAACTTGACCCTGCCAACACTCAACAATCGCCCAACAGTAGCCTTTCTATCGAAGTGCTCTGGGTAGTGTTGCAGAAATATCCAATTGGATGATGAACTCATTACGGGAGTTTGCCGCGCCAGGAAGGCCACTTACGATGATCAGTCGTAGTAGTGGAACCCCACCATTTTCTACATGTAGAGGAGAACCTGTCGGATTTACTTGTCAACCGAACACTGAACTCCTAAGGAATGGACCGCCTTAGCGGAACTTCCAGGCCATTTGGGCCAATATAATAAGGCTGGGCCGGCGCCACTCGACCACTTACGCCACTCCTAGTTCAGATGAAATCCATGACTCTGAAATGTAAAGCTCGTCCCCACTTTCCCCAAGTAGAAACTTGTTGATACGGCTCCACCAAGAAGTCGTATCTAGTTGGAAAGGAAAACTCACCGATATTTCCAAGGCGATGCCTGTTAATGGATTAACTTGTTCCAAGAATTTTACTTCCCGAGTGTTGGGTAAGTAATCGATTCATTTAACAAAACAGCAACCTTGTTGCGAATATAAAACACACCACAGAGCCGGATCCCTCAGGTTTTGAGTGAGTATTTAAATCCCCTTCGAAAGGAGGATCTTAAATATAAAAATGAGTTTTGGGATCCGCTCTAACTTTTTTTTTAAAATCATTTTGAAGACTCGCAAAACATTTTTAAGAATGTTTGGAGTGATGCTGATTTAACAAAATAAATCAGTCCCAATATATTAGAAAATATCTTAATATTATTATTTAAATAATATTCCCATAAAGAATAATTGAGGTAGAAGTTGGAAAACTTATACATGAAATGAATAGTAAATAATCAAAGATATACTTATACGAAAGTAATATCTTTATTTGAATATCAAAAGTAAGTTTGATTATCGAACATTATTCTTTAATAAAATAAAGAATATTAATAAATAAATAAGCGGAGTCATAATACCTCGAATGAATATTATAAATAATATTCATTAAATAAAATAAAGGAGTCATACATCCTCAAATGAATATCCAAGTAATATTCAATAAATAATATAAAGGAGTCATAAGTCCTCGAATGAATATTCAAGATAATATTCATTAATAAAATAAAGTTATCGAATAAACCTTATTCGATTAATAATTTTGAAAACTATAACCATATATATATATATATAATCTACTCGGGATCCTCGACTCCCGGTTTTAGAAAATATTTTCACCTTTGGGTCCCTATACTAAGGGTATATGCAAATTACCGCTATTCTCTAGCATAGGTATTATCAACTGAACCAACAAATATATATGGCAAGAATACAAAACAGGCATGCATATGTACCATATCACATGCTACAATATATCGCAAGAATTTGCTAATTTAACCAACATGCATCTATCACAAGATAATGCATATACATATATACATCACAACAACAGTATAACGGGTAGAAAACTTGCCTGAGTGCTCCCGGATAGGCTTAAGCTTAGAGTGGGTCCGATAACCTATGAACAACAACATAAGTCGGAATTAAACCCCGGTCGCTTAAGAAACTAGACTTTAACCATTTAGAATCCTAACGTTCGCTTTCGCGCTTAACGATTTACTCAAGTCGCTCGAGTACCCGTGGCTCCACCATTTTTAATAAATTTACCATTACGAGTTTTAAGGCGATTCTTTCACAAATGTCTTACGAACTGCCTATTACACATTACATAAATGTTTCTTACCCCAATTAGTCATTTAAGGTCCTTTACCAAGGTTTCAAAGTAAGGCGAGGGGTAATGATTCGTTCGCGAAACGTCGTTACTTAAAACGGCCGTTTCTCCTAAACCGTACATCGGAATCCAACGAACCACATATCAAAACGAAGCTCGTAACATGAACTATCTAAAACTGGCAATGGTAAAAACCTTACAGAGAGTTCAAGGGTTCTGATGTTAAGAACAAAAACAGTCTACGGTAAATCGGGCATTAAGATGGCTATGTTTACGCGATTACCCAATTTTTAACCACTCCAAATCATCTCACAATCAACCCACAATCACAACCCAATCAAAACTCCATCCATACTTTATCATAACAGCCCCAACAAATCAACATTAACAATTTATACTATTCTTTATCATGAATTTAAACTACACTTAAGTTCATTAATCAACAACCAAGATTTATAACTCCAAAAACATCCCAAAACCAACTAATCTCTACATACACAACCATCAAGCCTCTCATGAACTAGAATACTCATATTATGCTCTTAACATTCAATAACAAAGCTTGGTTAAGAGATTATACCTTCCTTGAAGCTTCTTAACACAACACAAGAGCTTTGAATACCTAAAGAACCTTGATCCTTGCTTGTATAACCTTAATCTTTCATAAAAATTCAAGAAAACTAAAGTTATTTCTTGAAGGTTACTATTCACCATCTTCTTCCTTGATTTATTGGAAGAGATTGTGAAGGAATTAGGAGCTTAAACTTATAGCATATCCATATCTATGTACAAGGAACCTTAGATAATTACCTTGTGATTTAACAATGCTTGGAACTTGATTTTTGGAAATTTCTTCTTTGAAAAAGAAGAAAAGCCCAGAGCAAGCTTGGAGAAAGAGAGATTTTTTGTGTTTTTGCTTTGATTTGATTCTTTGGTTGGTTGTTTTTTTGTTTTGTTTTTGGGTAATTACCTTTCTAACCTTGACTTTGTGTGGTTATAAACCAACCACATCTCCTTCCTCCCTATGTCATGCTTATGTCATCATGTGATGTCATCCTCCCCTCTTTGTCCTCTTCTCATTGGTTGGATGACATCATCCTCTCTAATCCCTTTGATTAACTTCCTAATTGTTTGCCTAATGACCGCTGATCTGTTATACGGTTCGCTTAACTTTCGTTTTTGTTTATCGTTTGAGGGATCATACCCGGGATCTTATTATTTAGGTTCCCTTAACCTTTCTCAATATATTATATTCCTTTTATGATCCTCTCTTATAATCCTTTAATTTAAATCCTTTTTATCCTGTTACCTTATACTCAATTCTTTCCTTATCTAGTGGATTTCCGGGAAAAATCAAAGTGTTCGGAATTGGATTCTGACGATCTTTACATACACTTATATACCACATAGAGTACTAATAATATCCCAGAAGATCAATAACAGAACCCCTACGTAGTGTGGCATGAAAAGTTTTCTCATTCAGCATAATCTGCAAAATCACTATTCATAAGGGTTTCAAAAATTTCCAAAAATTGGGGTTATTACAATACTCACTCAAGAGTATGAACACTTTGACTCAAAGACTAATGAGTCATTGAATGATTTATATGATAGATTTGTCAAACTTTTGAATGATTTGTCATTGATTAATAAAGAGTATGATCTTGAAGATTCAAACCTTAAGTTCCTGTTAGCTCTTCCTGAATGCTGGGATTTGAAGGCAACGATAATAAGAGACAACTATAATCTTGATAAAACAACTCTTGACGAAATCTATGGTATGCTCAAGACTCATGAGCTTGAGATGGAACAAAGAAGCAAGAGGAAAGGAGGAAAGTCAAGGACAGTTGCTCTTAAGGCTGAAGAAGAATCCCCCAAAGCAGCTTCCTCAAAGAAAGACAAGGGTAAAGCTCTTTTCATAAAGTCTGATACTGAGTCATCAAGTTCTGAGAGTGATGATGACTCAGATTCTGAAAGCTTGCCTGAGACTGATGCTGATGAGGAGATGATGAAGCTGTGTGCTCTTATGGTGAAAGGAATCACAAAGATTGCATACAGGAAGTTCAGGAAGGGAAAGAAGTTTTCCAGGAAAGGCATAAGTTCTGATAAGAAGAATTTCAGAAGATCCGAAGGCAGAGGAGGAAAGTCTGACAGAGGAGATTACACCAATGTTAAATGCTATAACTGTGGTGAGAAAGGCCACATATCTCCTGACTGCAAGAAGGTAAAGGGTGACAAAGGCAAGGCTCTTGTCACAAAGCAGAAAAGCTGGACAGACACCTCAGACTCTGAAAGTGAGGAGAACTATGCATTGATGGCAAATGCTGATAAATCAAGTGCTGAGAGCAGTTCTGAAGCTGCTGAAACAAAGGTACCTCAGACTACTTATGCTTTTCATACTGATGATATTAATGAGTTGAGAAGATATCTTAAAACCATGTTTGTTAGTTATAGTGATCAAACTTTAACATGTGAGAGATTAACTTCTGAAAATCTTGCATTTAAGAAAAGAAATGATTTCTTAGAAAAAGAGTTAGTCATGTTCCATCAAACTCAGAAGGATAGAGATGATGCCTTTTATGTTAGGGATGAAGTGCTAAAAATGAATGAATCTCTAAAAACTGAGTTAGAAAAGGAAAGAGAGATTATCAGGACTTGGACTAACTCTGGCAAAACAACTCAAAATTTGCTAAGTAGTGGAAACTGGAAAGAGGGCTTAGGTTATGGAGAAGATAAGAATGATAAAGGAACTGAAGAAATTAAGCATGTTGATAAGTAAAAGCCAAAGTTAAAACCTGTTAAGTTTGTAACTGTAAAGTCTGAAAATGAGAAATTAGAAGTTACAAAGGAATTAACTTCTGACAAACTAAAACAGGAAAAGACAGCTGAAGTGAACATAGGCTTAATGACAAAGAAGCAGCTTAAGCATAAGCTGAAAAATGTTAAGAATGCAAACAAGGTAAAATCACCTAGGAAAAGTAGGAATGGAAAGGAAGGTGTGAATAAAAGTAATAATTATAAACCTGTTCCTGATGCTCCTAGGAAAACATGTCATAACTTTGGAAGTTCTAACCATCTGGCTTCTTTTTACAGGAAGAATAAGAATATTAACTCCTTACCTTCAAAATCAGGAGTTAAGAGTCAGTCTGTTAGATACAAACCACAAAATCCTTATTTTCATTGTGGTAGTTTATGGCATTCTATTTATACTTGTAAGGAATATCATAGCTTGTACTATGATTATTATCAAATAAAACCTTCTTTGAAGAAAGTTTCCATTGTTCCTTCTAGTGTAAATTCTGATTCAAAGTCTGATAGTGTAAGTTCTGATAAGAAAAATGTTAACATAAACTCTGATGCTAAATCCGCTGCAAATGTTAACAAACTTAATAAGGCCAAAGGATCCAAGCAAGTCTGGGTCCTTAAAACTAATAATTAGTGGTCTTTGTGATTGCAGGGCAATAGGAAAAATGTTCTAGTTCTGGACAGTGGATGTTCAGGACATATGACTGGAAATAAGGCCCTGCTATCAGACTTTGTGGAAAAAGCTGGCCCAAGTGTTTCTTATGGAGATGGCAACATTGGAAAAACATTGGGATATGGCAATATCAATCTTGGAAATATCATAATTAAAAAAGTAGTTCTGATCTCAGGACTTAAACACAACCTACTGAGTATAAGTCAAATATGTGACAGAGGTTATCATGTTGATTTCTTTGAAGAACACTGTGAAATTGTGAGTAAATCTAAAGGCAAAGTTGTTCTGAAAGGATACAGGCGTGGTAACATTTATGAAGCTAAGCTTTCAACAAGTACTGATGGTTCTGCAATCTGTCTGATGAGTAGAGCATCAATTGAAGAAAGCTGGAATTGGCACAAGAAACTCTCTCATTTAAATTTCAACAATATAAATGAACTGGTCAAGAAAGATCTTGTGAGAGGATTGCCAAAAACAGTATTTGCTCCTGATGGTCTTTGTGATTCCTGTCAGAAAGCCAAACAAAGAAAATCTTCATTCAAGAGCAAGACTGAATCATCAATTCTTGAGCCTTATCATCTACTACATGTTGATCTATTTGGTCCAGTAAATGTCATGTCTATTGCAAAGAAGAAGTATGCGTTGGTCATAGTGGATGAGTTCACCAGATACACATGGGTGTATTTCTTGCACACAAAAAGTGAAACTGCATCTATCTTGATTGATCATGTCAAACAGCTGGATAAAATGGTCAAAGATTCTGTGAAAATTTTAAGGAGTGATAATGGCACTGAGTTCAAGAATTTGATAATGGAAGAGTTCTGCAAAAACCATGGAATAAAGCAGGAATTTTCTGCTCCTGGAACTCCACAACAGAATGGAGTTGTTGAAAGAAAGAATAGGACTCTCATTGAAGCTGCACGTACAATGCTTGAAGAAGCGAAGCTTCCAACCTATTTCTGGGCTGAAGCTGTGCAGACTGCTTGTTTTACTCAAAATGCAACACTCATTAACAAGCATGGAAAAACACCATATGAGATGGTGAAGAAAAAGAAGCCAAATCTGAAATACTTTCATGTATTTGGATGCAAGTGTTTTGTTCTCAAGACTCATCCTGAACAGCTATCAAAGTTTGATCTAAAAGCTGATGAAGGAATCTTTGTTGGATATCCACTTTCGACAAAAGCCTTTAGAGTCTATAATTTGAGAATAAAAGTGGTCATGGAATCTATCAATGTCTCTTTTGATGACAAGAAGATTACTGGTCTTGAAGATTTCATTGACCATGATCAGCTGAGATTTGAAAATGAAGACTCAAATTCTGATACTGAAAATCCTGACAGTCTAAGTCCTGATACTGTAAACTCTGATGGATTAAACTCTGATGTTATTGAAACTGTGGTAACTACGTCAAAGGAAGATGCACCTATGCAGGGGGAGCATACTCAAGATCCTACCACATCTCAAGAAACATCAGAACATGCATCTGGCTCTTCAAGTTCTGATTCGTCAAGTTCTGATAAGCCAAGTTCTGATAATGCTGAAAATCTAAATACTGAAGAATCCAACTCAGAGAGCATAGTTTCAGGGGGAGCATCAGAAAATGAAAATGAAGATAGCATGGATCATGGGGGAGCATCCAGTTCTAGAGACAACCTTCCATCTGCAAGGAAGTGGACAAAATCACATACACCTGATTTGATAATTGGAAATCCTGATGCAGGTGTCAGAACTAGAACAGGTACTTCAAATGAATGTCTCTACAATTCTTTTCTCTCTCAGACTGAGCCAAAGAAAGTTAAAGAAGCTCTTCAAGATGCTGATTGGGTGCAAGCAATGCAGGAAGAGTTAAATGAATTTGAAAGAAACAAAGTCTGGACCCTAGTGCCAAGACCAAAGAATAGATCTGTTGTTGGTACAAAATGGGTATTCAGAAATAAAACTGACAGTGATGGCATAATTACAAGGAATAAGGCAAGACTGGTTGCAAAAGGATATTCTCAACAGGAAGGAATTGATTATGATGAAACATTTGCACCAGTTGCTAGGTTAGAAGCCATAAGGATATTTTTGGCTTATGCTGCTCACAAAAAGTTTACTGTCTTTCAAATGGATGTGAAAAGTGCTTTTCTCAATGGAGAATTGGAGGAGGAGGTATATGTTGAACAACCTCCAGGCTTTGTAGATACCAAACATCCAGATTATGTCTACAGGCTTGATAAAGCACTTTATGGACTTAAGTAAGCTCCTAGAGCATGGTATGAGACTTTAGCTCAGTTTCTTCTGGAAAGTGGATTCAACAGAGGAACAATAGACAAAACACTATTCTACCTCAACCATGGAAAGGACTTACTTCTGGTTCAGATTTATGTTGATGATATCATTTTTGGGTCTACAAATGACAGACTTTGCAAGAAGTTTGCCAAACTGATGCAGTCAAGATATTAGATGAGTATGATGGGGGAACTTAGCTACTTTCTGGGCCTTCAACTCAAGCAGAATGAAGAAGGCACTTTCATTTGTCAATCTAAGTACACCAGAAACTTGCTGAAGAAATTTGGAATGCAAGATTGTTCAAGTGCATCCACTCCCATGGCCACTGCAACAAAACTGGATAAGGATACTGGTAAATCAGTAGATATTACTGATTACAGAGGTATGATTGGCTCTCTACTCTATCTAACTGCTGGTAGACCTGATATCATGTATGCTACCTGTCTTTGTGCAAGATTTCAAGCAGATCCAAGAGAACCTCACTTAACAGCTGTGAAAAGAATCTTTAAGTATCTTAAAGGAACAGCTGCTCTGGGATTATAGTATCCTAGAGAATCAGATTTTAAAATAATAGGTTCCTCAGATGCAGATTTTGCAGGTTGCAAAATTGACAGGAAAAGCACAAGTGGAAGCTGCCAATTTCTTGGAGGCAGATTGGTTTCTTGGTACAACAAGAAACAAAAGTCAATTTCCATATCAACTGCAGAAGCAGAGTATATTGCTGCAGGAAGTTGTTGTGCACAGATTCTTTGGATGAAGAATCAGTTACTGGATTATGGGTCAACATATTTCAAAATCCCTATTTACTGTGATAGTCAAAGTGCTACTGCTATGACAGGTAATCCAGTTCAACACTCTATGACAAAGCACATCAGCATCAGGTACCACTTCATCAGGGAACATGTGGATGAAGGTACAGTGGAATTGCATTTTGTTCCCACAGATCAACAACTAGCAGATATCTTCACAAAACCACTATGTGAAGCTACTTTTACAAGATTGGTAAATGAACTTGGAATGGTTTCAGGTTCTTTCTCTAAATCTGCTTAGTCTTGTTCTGTGTTATCAGACTTTATGCTCAGTATTTACAGAATTAATCTCATTGTGTATTCTGTGCTTAATTGATAAATGTTTTTAAGTACTGACTGTTGTCTGATATATGTTTCTAAACTCTGATAAGTGATATGTCTGTTTAAGTAATTATTCAATCCTATGAGGATAACTGTGCTAGATACTGACCTAGTAGTCTTCAATAAACAAATGATTCCATGTAAGAAGTAATTATTTCTGTGGAAATCTTATGACACAAGCAAATTCTGATAATTGAGATTAGTTGAGTTTACTTTGTTTATCTTATTACTAAGTCACAAATTAGAATAATGCTACTCATCTATTAAGTTCTGATTCTAGTAAAACTGCTGAATGTACTAAGTGTTAATAAACCTCACTTATCAAAAGAAAAAGCAAAAAGATCAAAGAATAAAATCAGGTACTCCTTTGAGATCTAGAGTAAAAATGTGGAAGGGACGACCCAAGTGCATTGCTGGTATTAAGTAAATATGCATTAGAAAAGCAAAATATTTTCTTGGTGACTTTTCACACTCTATGATTACTGGAGAAATACTCTGATAATAGCATAAATTCTGATAAGCAGTCGTGACTCACTTACACTGAGAAGCCACTGTAAAATAGAATTTCAAAAGATGCATAAAATTAGCACAAAACAGTTGAGGCGGACTCAAGCATAAACTCATTCATCAGTAGGTTTCATGACAATGACAGCTCTTTAGCAAAATTTTAGTTATGCCTTATTTCTAAGATGTACTGAAGTGAATCAGACTTTACTCTTTGTCTGTTATTTAGCTTAATGCACACACTAATCACTCCATCTGAATGATGAAAATTACTGTGGAGGTCTCTGTTATTCTAGATAAACAGTCATTGTGTCACTTTGCATAAATTCTGAGGACAAGCTCTGGTTTCATATTCTGATGATTAAGTTCTGAAGAGTATAACTCAGAACTTGTATGAGGACTTACTAAGATGGGCATTCCTTCTTCGAGTTAAGAAATTATGTTCTGATGACTGTTAAGTTCTGGTATAGGTCTAAGTTCTGATTTCTCAGTCTAATCCTTTACTTGGCTTATCTGTGAATAAAATTTGGTAACAGTCTCAGTTCGAACTAGAATATGTTGAAGTGGAAGATTAATAGTCACTATGATTAGGATTAATGGTATTCATACTTGAACAGTCCATTGTTACTTGTTTCTTGTGCGTTTTAAACCATGTTAACTCTTTCCAATAAATGTTATTCTTTTTCAAAGTCTAGGGAGACGAGGTAGAATTAATTCTACCTGTCAGCATTCAATTTCTTTGCTTCTTCTGGCATTCTCTTGCCTATATAAGCAACCACTTCACATCAGCCTTCCCATCACACTTTTATCACAAACTCACTCTCGTTTTTCATTTATCATCACAAATGGCTGCATTTAGCTGGTTCTACAATTATGGTGATGAGACTGTGCATGTCTTTTTGAATGGAATTCCAACTCCATACCCTATCACCAACATTCCTCACAATCTCTGGATTCAATTTCCAGAGGTTATCAAACGTGATCTGGTGGCCGTTCGAAGAGAACTTCATCTTCATCGTCTTCGCCAGCAAGAGCAAATCATCCGACTCGCCATTCTGTTTGTCGAGAGTAGGAAGAAGAAGATGACTTAATCTCGTCTTCTTCCTGTTTTTCTTCATCATCAGCTTTGTCAGGCTTCTTAGCTAGGACTAAGGTTGTTGATGTTAGGTTTAGAAGCTTAGGGAAAATCTTGTATAAGTATTGATGTAATTTCCATTTCATGAATGTATTGTCTTGATATATTAATGAAAGTTATTTTTACTTCAAGATTTTGTCTCTGAGTTATTTTATCTTGTGTTGATAAATCCTGATTGATATTCTGATGACCATATAAATTTTGTTTTATATTAAGTTCTGATTCATTTTCAGCACTTACTTATCTAATTTATCTTGATCATTTTTATGTGATTTATTTTCAGAATATTAATGATGCAGTGAAAAATAATTCAATCAGTGATAACGGTTTAAATTTTGAATTAAAACTGTTTCTCTTGATAAATGGAACGGTTTTTCCTTGAAACTAGGCAAATGGGTAAGTAATGATTCCTGTTTTCTCGAGCCCAGTAACTGTCCGTTATTACTGCATGTCTGACAGGTGTCCAACGGTAACATTTTTGTTCAGAGTATAAGTACAACAGAGAGAGGATTTCTTTAATCTTTTATTTCCTTCATATTTTTTTTCTCTCTACTTACTCTCCTTCTTCTCACGTTGGTTTTTCATACAGACATTTTATCAAACACCTAACAGGCACTTTTGAATCTCAATTTTTCACATGGCACCTAAGGATTTAATCATTGATGGAGCTAAGTTTGTTCCAAACAACTATGCTGCAATTCTTGATCATGCTGAAGCTCCATCTGAATTGCATTTTGTGCAAGATCTTCTTGCACACAGTGAGATTGGGTACGCATTAACACAGCCTAAAGTCTTTTCGAGTCAACAAGTTCTGACGTTTTGGCGGACTGGGCACTTTGATGATGGTGGTAAACATGGCACTCCCAGTATTGTTTTTGAAGTGGGTGATTCATCTTATGTAGTCACTCCTGGTACAATACGCAAAGCTCTACATCTCCCAGAAAATTGTACTTTTTCAACTGCAGAGGAATCAGCACTTCAGGAGTTAATGGCTGATTTGGGATATGAAAAGAGTTTGGCAAAGCTTGGGCAGTTAAAAAGGGCTAATATCAGAAGAGAATGGAGTTTCTTCTTTGACTGCATCACCAAAGCTTTTGGGAACAAATGTTCGAATTTTGATGCTATCCCAATTCTGAGTCAGCACATAGGGTATGCTATTATTCATCAAACTCATTTTGATTTTGCAACTGGAATAATTGGTTTTATTGGGGATAGGATGACAGAGGATAGAAATATTGTCTATTTTGCTAGATTCTGTCAACTTCTATATACTTTTTGTACTGATGAACCTCAATTAGTCAGTTCCTCAACCCCACCTTTTAGAGTTGCAAAACGATACTTTAATGATCTGGTAAATGCTGATACTAAGAAAACACTGGTTAGACCATTACAGATTCCTCAGTCTGTAAAACAGATCCTAGTAAATGCTGATCCTGATACTTATAGATCTGTTTACTCTGATGTCCAACCAACCACAAACACCCAACAACCATCATCCTCAGCACCTACCACTCATTCTACTCAACCTACCCTCAGAACATATCTCAAATCCTATCTCTCCACTTCACAGACTGCTCAACCTTCATCTTCAGCACCTACTGTGAAGCCTTCATCTTCCAAGCCAAAGAGGACAAAGAATTTTCCTCAAACACCTCAAAAGAGAAGGAGGACTGTATTGAGAGATGAATCTGATTCTGAGGAACCGGTTCCTTCTAGAGAACCTGTTGTTTCTGAAGCTGAGAAAGAGATATTCTCAGAAGGATTCTGAAATTGGGGGTTCTAGGCTTCTCAAGAGGCTTAGACGAATGACAGTTCCTGAAACTCCCAAGGAATCCAAATCAACAAAGAAGTACAAGAAACAGAGGGCACAAAGGCCAGTTTCAGATGATGAAGAGGAAGCAGCTAAGGAAGGGGATCAGGAATCTCTGATCTCACAAGACAAGGAATTTGCTCCAGTCACTTCTTCTCCATCAACTCCATCTCAGGAAGCTGTTTCTGAAAAGGCTAACACACCTTATGTGTCTTCTGTTGATCCAGGCACAATTGCTGATATTGATGTTCAAAACTTGGTTGTGCCTGCAGTACTTCTCTTAGAAGCTCCAACAGCAAATAATCCTTCCACAACACCTGTTACTGATGCTGTTCAAATTCCAGAGTTATCAACAACACCTTCTCTGCATCAAGATGCTGATGATCAGAATTTAGGTGAGCATCAGGATATGGCTGTTGATCAGAAATTAGAACAAGATCAGCAATTAGAGGATGCTGAAGCCTCCATTGCTACTCACACTGTTGTCTTATCAGAAGATACTGATTCTTTAAGTTCTGATGCTGCAAATGCTGGAGATACTGGTGATGCTGCTCCAACTGTAGATGCTGATGAAGCAGGTCCTTCAGGACATACTCCTCAACAGACTCTTCCTAAGTCTGAACTGGTTAAGAAGTTTGTTACCGGGGAAGCACCAGTACCTTGGAGTGAAACTCGTGCAGGTCAGGAGTGGACTAAGGAATGGAACTCAGTTTCATGTGTTCCAACTGACAAGCATCTTGCTGAGCACTTGACTAAAGCTGATGAAATGTTAAATTCTGATGATTTTAAAACCCAGCTTAGAGTCACTGCATTGAGTACTAAACATTTACAAGGTCTTCATTCAACTACTCATGCAGAGTTACACAAGATTCAGGAGAACTTTATCAAACAGGAACAAGTTTGGAAAATTGATAAGAAAAAGTTCTTCCAACCTACCATTGACATGATTGCTTATATTGAGAAGACTCAAGATCATCAACAAGCTCAGATTGATGAAATTCTGAAAAATCAAGCTTCTCAGCAATCACAACTAACTGAAATCCAATCCTCAGTGGAATTTCTTATCTCTCTTCTATTACCTGCTGATGCCAAAAAGGGGGAGAAGGTAATTAAGTCCAAATGCAAAACTAACAAGACACTGCAAGGAAAGGATGATGGAAATGATGACCAAGGATACTCTGGAATGGGTAGCGGTCATAGTCAAGGTAGAAGGTTTACATCAAGACAAGCTAGTCACAGGACAAGTTCTGATACTGGGAAAAGAATAAGTTCTGCTGCTGGTAAAAAGTTAAGTTCTGATGAACTTTTAGATCTTGATGAGGAAATGTCAAGACGGTTATTTCTTCAAGAAAATCCAGGAATGGACTTGGAAAGTTTAAAGGAAGAAGAAGCCAGACTTAAATAAGAGAAAGTCACATCTAAATCTGAAGCTTCTGGTAAAAAGTCACTTCCAAAACTCAAAGGCATTGTGATCAAAGAAAGGACACATACTGAAGCAACATTGGCTAGATCACAACCACAGATAGATCCAAGATCCAAGGGTAAAGAAAAGGTTGGTGAACCTATCAAGGTTTATGTACCTCCTGAGGAAGAAGAAATTAATGATGAAAAGGATGATCTTGCTCTGACTTCAAGAAAAGTTCTTAAAACAACCTCTGACATGGCTCAAGTTGTTCAGAGTCAAGAAATTGTAAGTTCTGATATTCAAAAGAAGCAAGTAACATCTGACATAGCTCAAGTTAACTTGATATCAGAAAATAAACCAAAGACACTCCTACCAGGATTCACTAAAGCAAAACAGACTCAATCTTTGAAGACTACTGCAAGTGGTTTTGAAGCAAGAGTAGTCACTGGAAAGGAAGCAAGAGATAAAACTGGATTGGGAAGTGCTGATGAAAGAAGAGTACACAACACTACCAATGATCCAACTTCCTTGAGTTAACCGGGTATTGGAGCAACTCCTGAGAGATTGAATCAACTGGAATCTGTACAGATGGTTTACTATACCTACTTGAAAGAATACATCATGTTGTATTTCATGACAGATGGTAGGGTTTATCATATAAAACAAAATGCCATTCCATTGAAGTATTTTGAAGAATTGGAGCATGTACTTTTCTTACTTCAAGTGGATGACAGAATAACAGGGACTGCTGCAAACTACTTAAAAGAACAGATTCAGAGACAGAAAAGGCTTTATTCTGTTAAGTCTGACAACACATATGTTCCAAAGTACAGAGATTACAATGGTGATATTGTTGATATGAAGCCTAATACTGCACAGATCAGAACATATCTTGGTATTAAGGGACTTGAATTCAATCTGGAGTCTGACAAAGCTTATGTCATAAGACTAGATCAGGAGTTGAGAAAAGCAAAGATCAATGATCTCAGAGCTGCAATCTTTCAAACTGGTGAAGATACTGCAGAGCTTAAAGATGTCAAAAGGAGAATGATTGATGAACTCAGATATGTTGAGAAATGTTTGTTGAAGAACTATCTCAGAACAACTCCTGACATCAGAGAGATCAGAAAATAATGAAGCCAAGTCGAAGATCTACAACTGCTTAAATTCTGATATTTATACAGACTGAAGTTGTTATCAGAAGTTGAAATTGGTAAAAGCTTTAAGGACTGTAAGTTGTAGTTATCTAGTCTAATTCTCATGCATTTGTACTTAATGTTTTTGACATCATCAAATATCTGTTAAACTTGTATATTATGCTAATTTACAAGTTGGGGGAGATTGTTAGATATATTTGATAATGTCATGGCTAATATGTTTTATGTTTAGCTTTCAGATCTTACTTGAACAGGATGAATCAGTACTTAACTGGAATCAGTACTTATACTGGAAGTCAGGACTTAAGGATATCAGTACTTATGTTATCAGGAGATAATCATCAGAAGATAGATATCAGAACTTAAGTGCTGAAGGACGATCAGATAAGGACAGTAGCTGATTAAAGGAAAGAAGATCAAGATAAACATAAGAAGAGATATGCATTAAGAAGGAATTCTGTAAAGAATGGAATACTTGGAAGAAAAGATATCTGATTGATATATTTTAGGAAGCAGAATTATATTCCATATCAATTAGCAATTATCTTGTAACTGTGTAGTATATAAACACAGACATAGGGTTTACACTATAAGTGTTATCATTATTCGAGAAGATTATTCATTGTAACCCTAGCAGCTCTCGTGATATTGTTCATCACTGAGAGGTAACAATTCCATACTGTAACAGAGTTTATTGTTTCAATAAAGTTTGTTTTCTATTACTTAAGTTCTTAAAGTTTGATTTGAGTGTACTATACACTGTATTCACCCCCTCTACAATGTGTGTGTAACCTTACATATGGTATTAGTAAGTGATCCTTGGATCTGTGGACATGATAACATAAATGTAATAAAGTACTTTTTATGCTATTGTAATAATAAACAGGTATTTGATACACTACATGATGTGGCGGCCTAAATCCGTGAAAGAGCGGGTTTGGGGGCGCTACAGAGGTGGCATCAGAGCTATAGTTATATTCTTAGGACGTGAACCCCTAGGAATGTAATATGAGAGCGAAATAAGATTATACTAAGTACATATAACTTTAAACCTATAAGTATTTAACTAAACCTAACTATTAAGATATAAGACTTACTGTGGAGTATATTAGAGAATTGAGTAGATTTTAGAGACTAATATCTAATAACGACTTGGTGCAATTGTGTATATATATATATAGATGTTAGGTACCCGATCTGTTCGTGATAGACCCCCGACGCCATACCTTCGAGACGCATTCAACTCTGGATCCGAGTCTGACAGTGATATCGACGACTCATCCATTGCGGTTATATCTCCACCACTAGTTACACCCCCTGAGATTGTTGACTTGGATGATGAGGTTGACTCTGTACCTGTAGTGACACCTACAGCTGTTTCTGCTCCTGAGGTACAGGATTCTGTGTATGCTTCACTGGCGGAGATCATCCCTGTTGTACCTCTATCTGCACTCACTCAGACGTTATCATCTGCTTATGTTCCACCCGAGTCTAGAGAGGGGGATGTCATGGTTGCTGAGTTGGTTAGTCACTTCCACCCTGCCTCGATCCAGCCCCAGACCTATATGATCACTACAGATAGGTATCATTTCGAGATACCGAGCCCTGTTAGGACTGAGCATATTGATGAGAGCCAGTTTTCAACAGTCTGTACTGAGAGATTGATTAGCTCTACACCTCCAGGACCACTTGTCTCTTTATCTGCTCTGTTTTATGCACCGGCTCCTGTTTATGTGCAGGCTCCTATAGAGCCGACTGTTCTTGGTCCCATAGTTGATGTTACTTCTAAGGCACCTGTTTGTGACACTGCGCCTCCTGCACCTCCAGTATCTGTTCATACTCCTGATACTAGCCCTGTAGGCGCTACGGCTGTTATGCCATCGTTACCCCTTGCTCCTGATGTGGCCGAGACTGGCATGCTACCATTTCACCTTCACTACTCATTGTTCCAGCAGCATCAGTGGTTATGGCATATGTATGAGGAGCTTTTTGACACTAGGGAGTCTCTTATCAGGCTACTTACTGCTACGGACCCTACTCATGTTCACCTTGGTGGTAGTGCTCTGACTAGGGATGTTCAGATGGAGATTGTTCACTAGATTGCTGAGACTATTCTGACCGGTTTGAGGAGTTCTATTGCTGGGATACCATCTTCGAGTTCTGGCCAGGTTGATAGCGCCACGGTGGCCGCACTTGTGGAGAGAGCTATCACGGAGTTTTGTGGGAGGATCACCTCCTTGTTCGGTCATTGACCGATCATGACTATGGATATTGTGCAGTCTTTTGACTTTTTAAGGGATAACACGTCTATATAGTGTGTATTCCTATCTTTTGGTGACTCTTACTTATGATGCTAGCTGCTGACCGTACTGTTGATGGTTGTAGTGATATATTTGATGCTGATGAGGCTTATAGACTTTTTATTTTGATGCAGTCTCGAGATTGACATAGTAGTTGACTTGATCTCTAGTATGTAGTAGGATGTTATGACGATGTACTTTGATCATTATGGTGTACTGATATTTTGACCCAGCCTGTTGGGGTATCACTTTGGTTATGTATTATGATATACTCTCTGTCGACAGACTATGATATCATCATCAGATGGTTGATGACTCTCTTACACTATGGATGTTATCGTATTTTATATTTGTTAGCATTTTATTATGTTTCCTTGGTAGATAGAGCTTTTACGTGGTTACGATAACTACCGAAACTTTTCAAAAGATAGAAAACCATTTTCTTTAAAACCAACATACTTTAGATAAACACGATTTACACCGAAACTACTACGTTTTCAAAATTTAAAACTAAAAAAATGATTAAAACTCGAGGTTCACATAATGAGATATGATTTATATTTTGGGAAAATAGTTTGATTATTGTTATGTTATTCAAGTTCAAGAGACATATTTTCGGAATAAGGATTTCATGATTATATTCGACTCGATTTTGAGGTTTGCCTTTTTGTCATGATATACAAGATTTTTTTTTTTGAAAAGACTATTGCTTACACCATGTTATTTTTTTAAATTTGTTGGGATATTATACTGTTTTGGAATATTTTAATCAACCTATTGTTTTATTCTAAATAGCAAGAAGATGCCAAGAGGACGACCTAAGAAGAATCCTCCACCTCCACCAGAAGAAGAGAGCCTTGATAGCCAACCTCACCTACAACAAAACCAAGACCGAAGGCAACATAGGGACCCGACCCCACCTCAGAATCAAGATGACCCTATGCGACTATTGGTGGCATTTCTGCGACAACAAACTTAAAATCCTCCAACTAGAGGAGGTGGACCACAAGATCAACAAACCCCATCTACTGTTACCTTCAAATCCTTTAAATCTTTGAACCCGCCTGAGTTCAAAGGTACCACTGACCCTGTTAGGCTCGAGTTTGGCTTCGTGAGATCGAAAAGACATTTGAAATAGTTGATGTTGAAAAAGAGAAGAAAATTATCTTTGCTGCCTATATGCTAAAAGGAGAAGCTAACTATTGGTGGGAAGCCAAGAAAACACTTGAAACCACTTTTCCTATACCATGGACTAGATTTAAGGAACTGTTCCTCGAAAAGTACTTTCCAAAATACATGGAGAATCAGATGGAACTTAAGTTTTTTAGAACTTAAGCAAGGAAACATGTCAGTAGCTGAATATGAAGCTAAGTTCACTGAGCTCTCTAGGTTCGTTCCATACCATGTTGACACTGATGAGAAGAAAGCCAAGCGATTTCAGCAAGGACTAAAACCTTACATTCAGAACCGCATAGCTGTGTTTGAAATCACCAACTACACCACACTAGTTCAGAAAGCTACAATTATGGAAAGTGGAAGCGAGCTGTATGCTAAGGACGCAAATATGAAGAAGAGAAAGTTCCAAAACCTTAGTGGAAGAAGCTTTGAGAAAAAGGTTAAAAATCAGCCAGGGAAACGACCTTTTGTGAAACGTGAGGACATGAATCTTGGAAATAGAAGGATTGAAAATGTTGGTGCTCAGAAGGATAATCCAAGATTCAAGACCCCTTAAAACTCTAACTTGCTTCAGGGCAGACCACATGTACCTGAGTGCAAAACATGTGGAAGAAAGCATCCCGGGGAGTGTTATCAGGAAAATGTCACTTGTTTCAACTACGGACAAAAAGGACACTATGCATCTCGCTGCGAGGAAAAAGCTACTATTTGTTACTCTTGTGGGAAGAAGGGTCACATGGCTAAATATTGCTGAAAGTAAGCTCCTAAGGAAAGCTCTACACTTAGACTTATGGCACCTCCAAGCAACAAGCCTACTGCACGCACTTTCAATATGACGGTTAAAGATGCCATTGCTGATAATGATGTGATAGCAGGTACGCTTCTAGTTAATTCTGAAGATGCATGTGTTTTAATTGATTCTGGTGCTACAAGATCTTTTATATCTTTGAACTTTATGAGTAAGTTGGGCATCGAGTCAGCTACATTAGAAGAAGTTATGGCCGTAGAAGTAGCAAACCAGGAAGTTGTCAATGTTGATCAAGTATGTCTAAATTGTAACATAGAAATACGTGGAAAATATTTTACTACTGACCTCATTCCTTTTAAGTTAGGAGAATTTGACGTGATTTTAGGAATGATTGGTTAGTTAAATATGATGCACAAATCAATTGTCGATGAAAGTGAGTAAGTGTGAAAAAGCCAAAGGGTAAACGAAAACAAAGGAAGAATTTCTTAACCATGATAAAAGCAAATAGATTCCTTCGGCAAGGATGTCAAGCTTATTTAGCTCACGTAATAGATATAGAAAAGCACACCCCTAAGATCAAAGAAAATCCTGTGGTTAATGAATTTGAAGATGTCTTTCCGGAAGAATTACCAGGATTGCCCCTGATAGGGAGATAGAATTCACGATCGACCTTGCTCCAGGAACACAACCTATTTCTAAAGCACCTTATAGGATGGCACCCATTGAAATGAAGGAATTGGCGACCCAACTACAAGAGCTGCTAGAAAAGGGAGTGATTTGTCCTAGTGTGTCTCCTTGGGGAGCACCAGTACTGTTTGTTAAGAAGAAAGATGGATCCATGCAGTTGTGTATTGATTATTGCGAATTAAATAAGATGACAATAAAGAACAAATATCCATTATCGAGGATTGATGACTTGTTCGATAAACTAAAAGGAGCTGCTCATTTTTCAAAGATTGACTTAAGGTCAGGATATTATCAACTAAAAATCAAGCCTGAAGATATTCCAAAGACCGCTTTTAGGACTCGATACGGACATTACGAATTTTTAGTCATGCCATTTGGATTGACGAATGCTCCAGCTGCCTTTATGGATCTAATGAATAGAGTATTCAAGAAGTACCTGGACAATTCGTAATTGTATTTATTGATGACATCTTGATATACTCCAAGACACCTCATGAGCATGCGGAACACCTTAGATTGACTTTGGATATCTTAACAGAAAGAAAAGTTGTATGCTAAATTTTCAAAATGCGAGTTTTGGTTGGAGAAAGTGCAATTCTTAGGTCATATAGTAAGTTATGAAGGAATTTCTGTTGACCCTGAAAAAGTGGAAGCGGTTGCAAATTGGGAACGACTAAAGACACCAACGGAAGTTAGGAGTTTTCTTGGATTAGCTGGCTACTATCGAAGGTTCGTCAAAGATTTTTCCAAAATATCCAGTCCGTTGACCAAACTCACAAGAAAGAGCGAGAAGTTTGAATGGACCCCCGAAATGTGAAGAGAGTTTTCAAGAACTCAAGAAGATATTGATATCTGCACCAGTTTTAACCTTACCCGATGAGAAAG
Source organism: Apium graveolens (assembly GCF_009905375.1). Lineage (NCBI taxonomy): Eukaryota > Viridiplantae > Streptophyta > Magnoliopsida > Apiales > Apiaceae > Apium > Apium graveolens. The sequence continues at coordinate 299,795,725 of NC_133648.1, read as the reverse complement.
GAAACTTTGTATTTTACAGTGACGCGTCGCATAAAGGCCTAGGTTGCATTTTAATGCAAAATGGGAAAGTAATTGCCTACGCTTCTCGATAACTAAAGGAGTACGAGACTAGGTACCCAACGCATGATCTGGAATTAGCAGCCATAGTGTTTGCACTTAGGATTTGGAGACATTATTTATACGGGGAAAAGTACGAGATCTACACGGACTATAAAAGTCTGAAGTACATTTTCACCCAGAAAGAGCTGAATATGAGACAGAGACGTTGGTTGGAATTGATAAAGGACTACGATTGCACGATAAACTATCACCCTGGAAAGGCAAATGTCGTTGCAGACATTTTGAGTAGAAAAGAAAGACTTAAGATGTTGATTACTTCGGAAGAGCTGATCAGGGAGTTCGAGAAGATGGAATTAGAAGTCAAGATTCCAGTCCAAGCTAAAGAACACGTATTTGAGATTCATGTGCAACCAGAGCTAATTGAGAAGATACATAGATGTCAAGAGAAATTTCTAGAAGAAAGAAGGTCTGAGTTGACAGGAGAAGAACTTCGAAGTTCAAAAGATGAAAAAGGAATTAAGAGATTTGCCTCACGAATCTAGATTCCGAATGTTGAAGAGTTGAAACATGAGATCATGAATGAAGCCCATAACTCACGTTATTCAATTCATCCAGGGAGCACAAAAATGTATCAGGACATTATGCAAAATTATTGGTAGCCCAATATGAAAAGAGAGATTGCAGAATGGGTTAGTAAGTGTTTGACGTGTCAACAGGTAAAAGCTGAACATCAAAGGCCAAGTGGACTTTTGCAACCTCTAGAAATTCCCGAGTGGAAGTGGGAGCATATTACAATGGATTTTGTGGTAGGTTTACCTCGAACTAGAACCAATCACGATGCCATATGGGTTATAGTGGACCGACTCACTAAATCAGCACATTTCCTACCAATAAATATGTTACGACCAGCATTTTATGTAATATTATTTGTGGATTTGGTATAATATTAAAGATGAATGAAAATATATTCAATGATTGTACGTTTGTGTGAGTGAAAATTTCTGCATCATAAATTTGCTCTATGTAGTATATGATTTTTCAAAGCAAGAGTTTATTTAATTGCTTTATTTTTTTGATTTATAAGGAATATTCTAAGCCTTGGAAAAATTTTCTTTTAAAAGGTATTTTGTTCACAAATTTTGAAAATGATTTTATAAAGTCTCTAAAAATCCAAGTAATTTTATGGTATAAATTTTATAATTTTTGAACTTGTATTTTATTTTATAAAAATAAATCTTTATAAATATAATTAGCAAATTACATAGTTATCCTTGCATGCAAATTCCTTCCATACATTCCAAAAGGGCTAAAGAGTCAATAACCACCCCACTAACTCTTATTTCCTAGCCAAATACCTTCTTTACCCTTGCATGCAAATTGAACCAAGTTCAAGTGGAAGGCTAATCATGTCAATTCCTAATTCCACCCACTTTTGCCAATACAAAAACCATAAAACAAGCAAAGACATGATCATTTTCACTCATCACCCACACCACACTCATTCTTCTCTCCCTCCTCCTCCCTCACTCTCGGCCCTCCCTCTCTCACTCTCGGGTTTAGCCGAGAACCACCCCCTCCCCATTTTTCTTCATTCCTCAACCAAGCTTCCACTCTTTACACAATTAAATGTTACTTCCCATACCATGATCACTCATATTTCAAAGAGTTTTGAGTAGAAAGTTTAAGTTTAAAGGTTGCATGTAAAGGTTCTAGTGAAACTCAAAATACAACCTTGATTCTTGTGAGTTTAGGGTTGTTTTTGAGAGGACTACAAGGAATGGAGAAGTGCCAAGTATTGAGAGGGAAACTCTTGATGATTAAATGGCCATTCCCATCCATTTCATTCGGCCATGACCATATAGGAGCCGAATGAATGGTCCTTAAGACTATTCTTGTTGCTTAACTCAATTTTTGCATGTTTATGTGATAATGACTTGAATTTTATGGTGAAAATTTGATAAAACTCTTTGCATGCTAAGTGATCATCTAGGTATAGCTTATGCTAGGCTTGCATGTCAATTTTATGATAGAATATATGTAGAAAATGTGTTGTTTTGGTTTGCAAAACCCGAAGACATGCATGCATGTGGATTTCTCTTAGAATGTTGTAAGATTTTGATCATTTGGAAAGATTTTGTTAGTGAGCCTTAATTTCAGTAGGAATAATGTGTTAATATTGATTTATGCTTCTTGTTGCATGGTAATAATTCATGGTTATCTTTTATAAAAATGCATATCTTGTTGTTTCAAAAACTTAATGATTGGTGAGTTGAGAAATGTGATCTCTTTTGTTTTGCCATAATTGTACCTTAGGTAAGGAGGATCTCACCCAAGGTTATTTTGAGAATAAGGGAGTTAGTTCAGTAGATTACAATGTTTAAGTCTTGGTTTGAGTATTGGGTTGTTGGTAGTTGAGTTTGTCAAGTCAAAACCTTGGAGAAATGAGAGTTATAGTTTCGGCAGAAAATCAGTTTAGAACCCTGAGGTTTAGAGTGAGTTTTGATCATGTCATTGATGTGTACTTTGAGGCCCAAGCCACCAGAAGTTATTATTGGGAGTATATAAAAGGTTTTAGGTGTTGGTTGGAGGTTTGCATGTCATTTGGTTAGGTGCACAAGTAGAATAACAAAATCTGTCCAGCAGGGAACAGTTTTGTTGCAACTTAGAAATAGGGAGATTTGACCATGTCATGGATAAGCCCTCATTAGACCCTGTTGGGCCTTAGTTAGAGGGAGTGTCAGAGAAGTTTTTCCAACCATAGTTCATAGGATATGAGTTAGAACCATGTGTCATAAGTTAATTCAAGTCAGGGCGTTTTCTGCCCAGAAAAACAGGGGAACCTTGGACTTTTAGCTTAGGCCCAAGAAGGCCCAAGCCAGGCCCTTGAGCCACATCAAGTTTGTGAGATGCCCTTAGGTCAGGAGAGTCTTGTGTAAAAGTTTTGAAGGAAAACTTGTAGTTTAAGAGTGTCTAATGTACTCAAGAAACCATAGTTGTCATTCTGAAATTTGCACCAGTGAGCACTTTCACTTATCACATAGTTTTAGAACACTTAGAAGTGAGTATTAGGTCGACCACCATAGTTGTAAGATAGTATAAGGTCATTATAGAAAAAGGCACAAGTGAGAGTCAATAGGTCTTGGATAGTTTAGAAAAGGCACGTCAAGTTAGGAAGCCAAAATTAGAAGACTTTGTCTAGTTTAGCGACCAAGTGATTTAAGTTGTGAGTCGAGATCATCCAAGCCTAGTGTTGCATTATGGTATATATGGTGTTATTTGGTATTAATATATGATATGATAATATGTGGCTATGTGTGTATAATTGTAATTTAAAAGTGAATATAAAATTAAGTGCATATAGGCCTAAGTGCCATCCGTGTTTAATTTCGAGTTATAAATAGGTTAAGATGGTAAGAATATATTATAATGAGGATTATTATTATTATTTATGTAGGATCTCGAGACGAGGGAAAACTTGCCATAAAGGTCGAGTGAAGCTCCAGTTGCTCCTACCAGTCAGACCAGACCAGCCTTTCTCAAGGCAAGTGATTCAACTTGACCTTCGTATTTACTGCTAATGGTTCATATATTGCTGCAACTATCCTGAGTCATGTTGTTATATTTGAATCAAGCGTATCTTATGTTTATCCTTGAATCATATAGAAATGCCATGAACCCTCGAGTACATATTACAAGTAGTTCAAAAGTCTTTTCATGATAGTTGAAGGCCATGATAAAATAAAGAGTTGTTATAATACTTGATTGATCCTCTTGATTAACATGCTAATGATTCCTAAGTATTAATATCTCATCCTGATACTTGAACCCCTATAGAACCTTACTTTGAATTCTGATAGTCAGATACTTACCAGCTTGATTCCTCATTGATTGATAACCTCTTTCTTATCCTAAAGCTTGACAATTCTGATATGTCCTGAGTTAAAGATCATTCTTCATACCTTTTAGTATTCATGAAGTTTACCTTCTTGATGATCCAGCACTTGAACCTTGATGAGAAACCATTGCTCTGAGCCCAAATTGGCATTACCCTTCATATTATCCATTAGCCTCACTAAATCCTCTTGTCCAATCTTTGATATATGAAAACCATTCAATTACTTGAATAGAGAATAGTTTTGTGAATCATGGCTCTGATATTCAGTACCTTATTTCCCGTGTTTCGAGTTGATCTATAATTCCTTGATAAAAATGTTTACTGTAAAAAGAGATTTTGATATAATTCGACATCAGTTTTTGAACTAAATAAAATGTGGGTTTTCAGTCCCAAAGGGGGGTAAATGTTTTCTTTGAATAGTGGATCTGGACTGAGACGCGAGTCCATTCCACACTTATTTTAGGCTTAAAAGTTGCCTAGGGATTCCCATTAATATTTTAGAACCCAGCGAGGTTTGGGATTACTTCGCGGCCGATCACCGGCTGTAATCCGTAGCGTCATAAAATGATTTTGATTAAGATATGATTTTGAAACTGTTTTGATACAAACAGAATGATGCCATTACCCAAAGTTTTATCTCTCGTTATCTCAGATTATGTCTTCCCATTGACATTCTTTAATATATATCTCGATTTATGTTTTGTATCGTATTGTTTAGCACTTGTTGAGCATTTGGCTCACTCCTTGCTTTACCCTGATATTACAGCTTGCAGCTATGGTTAGATTCAAGCAGACTGCCCGTAAGACTTGTGACACTGATGCGTATGTTCGAGCTCAGGTAGAATAAGTGATAGTAATTTGTGTGAGGACTCGGTATTTATAATCAGTTGTAATAGATGGTAGTGTTGGGCTGTTCCAAACCCTAAACTGTAAGATCTTGGATTTGGTTGTGTTATCTCTTTTAAAATTTTGTAATAGTTATATTTAATTTGCTGTTTAAGTTGGGGGCGTGACAAAATGAAAGGTACACAATTGAGAAATTGGTGACTCTATATTTAAAGGAAATAGTGACTCGACATGGAGTCCATGTGTCTATAGTGTCAGAAAGAGATGCCAGATTCACATAGAAGTTTTAGAAAAGCTTTTAGGAATGCCTTGGTACAAGACTTAGTATGAGCACCGCTTATCATCCACAGACGGATGGACAAAGTGAAAGGACTATTCAAACACTAGAGGATATGTTAAGAGCTTGCGCTTTGGACTGCAAAGGGAGTTGGGATGACCATTTACCTTTAGTTGAGTTCGCTTATAATAATAGCTATCATTCAAGTATAGGTATGGCTCCTTATGAGGCATTATACGGAAGGAAGTGTCGCTCACCGGTTTGTTGGGATGAAGTTGGAGAAAAGAAGTTATTAGGCCCAGAAATGATCCAGCAGACTAAACAATCCATTAAAAATATCCGTAAAAGGTTAGTGGCTGCTCAAGACCGACAGAGAAAGTACGCGAATCAAGGAAGAAGAGATAAGGAATTTGAAATTGGAGAAAAGGTTTTATTAAAGATTTCCCCTTGGAAGGGTGTGATGAGATTTCGTAAGAAAGGCAAATTGAGCCCTCGATTTATTGGACCTTTTGAAATCTTAAAGAGGGTCGGATCAGTCTCTTATCAATTGGCATTACCACCAGATCTACAACATATTCACGACGTATTTCATATATCTGTACTAAAGAAATATCATCAAGATAATCGCCATGTCCTTAATTACGAGCCGATTGAGGTAAAATCTAATTTGACTTATGAAGAGCAACCAGTGGAAATTATAGATCGGAAAGTACAAGAATTAAAAAAGAAGAATATACCTTTGGTCAAAGTGTTATGGCGAAATCACGCAATTGAAGAAGCAACTTGGGAACTGGAAAGTGAGATGCGCAACAAGTACTCATTTCTATTCAGCGACGAGAGTGATTCCGGGGGACGGAATCCTATAAGAAGGGGAGAATGTAATGACCGACAAAACACAAGTAATATTCTAATTTTTTATTTAGACTGCCAAAAATTTTTATAAATTTTGGCCCTAGAAATTTTTTTCTTTTGTACCCGGATAAAAATAATAAATAGATAAATAAATAAATGAATAAATAATTAAATAAAATAAAATTTGAGCAAGAATTAAATCTTAAAAAATTTTATTAGTCGTTTAAAATTTTATTGCATGTGCGGAGATCCCTAATTTTATTGATAATAATTATTAATCATTAATTTTATAAATTTACTTTTTTTTATAAAATTGGAGCAGCTAATTAATTTATTTAGAATACTATTTTATTTTATCTAGTAAAATTATGTTGTTAGATTTAAACTCTAGTAATTATTTATTTGAGACTCAATAAAATTATTGCCATAATTGTTTCAAAATATTTTAATTTAACTCACCTAGGGAATTTTTTTTTTAGTTAGTAACAATCTTTTCATCATAAAAAAAATAATAAATAAAATAAAATGCTTGGCTTATAAGTGAAGCTTGTTAGATATTTTGAATAGATATTTTTTTCAGGGAAGTATCTAGAGGTGAAATTTTTTTTAAGAAGGGTCTAGATGAAGATACTTTTACAAGAAATTAATTAATTAATGGTCATTACGAGTTACAAAGTTTACTCTAGAATACTCTAGGTCTGTGAAGAGTGAAAGATCAACAAAGAGAATTTAGGAGACTCATTTGCATTCAAGGTAACTACTACATTTTTTTTATCTTTCTTGAATTTATTAATATTGGTTCATTATCCTTAATTTATTTTCAGAGAATATTTAGGGATTAGATTAGTATTGTTGTTATTGTTAGGGAAATAATTTTGGCAGTGTAGTGCAAGATTTCAGATTTGAATTTAATTATATATATAACAAAATGCTAAGAAGTAATTAAAGGGGCTTGGGCTGTATTTAATTTGTTTTGTTTACAACATAAGGGGGGTTTACAGGTAAGGGGAAAGAGGTAGTAAAATTAGGTTTTTTTGTGTTTGTTTGTTATCCCTTTTGTTTACAGATGTGAGTGGCTGTAGTTAGCCCCATTTATAACAGGAGGAAGAACAACTGTATGTGATGTATGTGAGCTGTGTGGCGGTCGAAGGAGGAGAGGAAGGGGCGGAGCCACCGCGGCTGTTGAGTCGCCGACGGTGGTTTCCGATGCGGTGGCGGAAAACGGGGGTTGCAAGAAAGGAAGAGGAGGTTTTGTCTTGTATGTTTTATGTGTTGTGTGTTTTGTTTGTGTGTATTTGTTGCAGTGTGTGTGTGAGGGTTAAAGGCGGAACCACCACCGATGTGGTGGTGGCGATGGTGCAGGCGGCGGCGTGACGCCGTTGCTGGTGGCGGGGAGTAAAGAACGAGAGAGAGTGAGAGAGAGAGAGAGAGAGAGAGAGAGAGAGAGAGAGAGGGAGAGGGAGAGAGAGAGAGAGAGAGAGAAAGAGAGAGAGAGAGAGAGAGAGAGAGAGAGAGAGAGAGAGAGAGAGAGATGAAGAGGGAGAGAGAGTTTGGACGGAAAATGGGTGGGTAGTGATTTTTGGAAAAACGATTGATGGGCGCTTGTAGATCCGGCTATGGGCATCAAGATTATGCGAAGGAAATCAAGTTTCGGGTTAGCCGGAAAACGGCCGGCGGCGGCAGCTCCGGCCGGCGACAGCCATTGAAGGTGAGGAGGTGGTGGGGAAGGAAAGGTTGAAGATGAGTTTGGGGAAGATGGGGGTAAATCTGTAAATTGGTAAAATGAAATTAAAATGATTTGATAAATGATAAGTATTGTTAAATGGATAATAAATATTGGGTAATAAATGTAATAAAAGAATTGGACAATTAAAAGTGACATTAAAAAGGAAATAGTTGGATTAATGGGAAAAAGAAATGAGATAAAAGTAACGTATTATTATTTTGGTTAAACAAGAATTAGAGTATTAAATTATGGAATATAGTAGAAGTTGTGATTAAAAATAATACAAGATACTTAGAGTTGATGCATTGTTACCAAGTTATTTAATAGTAAAATAATCATGAAATAAAAATAGAAGAGTGTAAAGGCGGTTACAAATAAAGTCAAATTTTAGGGATATTATCGTTAGCTTAGTATAATTTAATGAGTAAAATGACTCGATTAATTCATTATTAAAATAATGTATTAAAAGTTTAATTGGCATTAAAATATTCTAAGAAAGAATATTTAGAGTAAGTATTTGAGCTCCTTTATCGAATATTATTTAATATTCTTTATTTTATGAATTGATAGAAATTCTATTTTACTTCGTGGAATATTGGAGCAATATTGAGCTCACGTATTGTTTTAAATTATTATAATTATTCTTGACATACGGGCGAGCAAGGGAAGTTTACTATCTCTCTACTCACCTTAAAAATATTTATTTTCGTAAATGTTTTTAATTAAATTTTTCTCAAGTGTTGATTATTTTAAGTTTATTTATTTATTTAAGAATGATTTATTTTTCCGAACTTTAAAAATATTATCATTATTTTGGATTAGTTATTTGAATTTAAATTTCCTCGATCGAATATCCTCTCTTTTAATAAACTTTAGTCGTACTCATTGTTCGAGATGACACCTTTTAATTTCTTTTAGTTAAGGTTTGATTCCTTAATTCGGATCAACCACATCGTTTCTTGTCGGTTACATCTATTGTCCAGGTGTATCCAATTTTATTGAAATCAAAAAAACTGATTCATTGTTCGAATCAGAAATTAATAGGAAATATGTCAAATTTATTACTCGTAGTGATTGGTCCTACTCACAATGATCCTGAACGTTATTTAGTCGTTTGGTTATTCTTTTGCTTTGAGTTAACCATTTTATTTTTCTTTGAACTTGACCATTCTCTTTGTTCGAGATGGTTACCTCCTTTTCTTTCTAGACGATGCTTTGTTCGTGTCATCTAAAATTACTTTCTTGTTCTCTGAATTAATCCATTGTTCGGGTTAATGTAATTTATTTGAAGAGTGCTAGCTGTGTGCTAGACTTAGCAAATAAATTTTCTAGTGTCTAGCTTCGTTATCAGAAAACTACTCGGGGATTCATATTCTAAACTGGTCAACATGGTCCAGAAACGTTGACCATGATTGTATGGTCCAAAAACGTTGATCATATTAAATCTGGTCCGTGATGGTTAACCATGGTTATTGATAATGTGTTATATTCAAAGTGACATTTGGCTCTGTGGAAGCCAGGGTTGTGTGATAACCCATTTGTGATAAATTTCTAGCAAAATTTGAAATGTAAGGTCGGACTTGACTGGAGGCACTGATCACGCTACACGCGAGTTCTGCAGGAGTCGATACTTGTGACATGGTAGTTGATCGAGCCATAGGGTATCGAAAGGTGGACGACCAGTATGCTCTTGTGTCATGTTGTTTAAAGATGTGTTGGAATTTGGTAATATTCTCAGATTCGAGATTTATTATTTAAGTCGTCAGTTATCTTTTATTCTTAAAATTTCAATTGTATTCTGTTATTTACTATTTCTGGGTATTGGATAAATAGTGAATTTGCTGAGCATATTAATGCTCACTCTTGCTATCATTACATTTCTTTTAGCAGTCAAATCAGAAAGTGATGATTATCCAAATCCGCGTGCGAAGGGCAAGGAAAAGATGCCAAGTTCAAGCATGGATCGTTAGATTGTCTGTGTGCCAGCTATATGATGCAAAAGTCGCCTAGTAGTGGAATAAATTTTTAGTTATGTAATAAATTTCTAGTGGTTGATACATTGGTTTGCGATGTATGTACGGTATTAGTAAGTGATCCTTGGATCTGTGGACGTGATAAGATAAATGTAATAAAGTATTTTTTATGCTATTTTAATAATAAACAGGTATTTGATACACTGCATGATGTGGCGGCCTAAATCCGTGAAAGAGCGAGTTTGGGGGCGCTACATACTTAAGCCAAAAATGATTTAAAAATCATTTTGAGCCTTTAAAATTATATAAAGGTATTTAAAATTCAATTAATATTATTATTAATTAAATTATTCTTATTTTATTCATAATAAATCAACCGTTCGTCTGTTTAATACGAAACGAACGCCTCTAGACTCAGAAAAATATTTTGCTTCTATTAAAAATATTTTCGAGAACTAAATTATTTTGTATCAAAAGGGCGTTTGTTTTATGAATCATTCTGAGTCGATTATTAATCGATAAAACTCTTTTTGACCCGATTTCATTTCTAAACGTATCGAGGCCTATCTTTTGACGATTCAACTTACGTGCTACATGAATTATGTGACTATGTGTTATATGTATAATATGATTACTTGTCTTATGTGTACGTGTTATGTGAATTATGAGTCAACGTGTCTTTTAAATGTTATCTGATCAGAATATGATCCTTATCTGTTATTCTCGGATGGGTAGACGATAAGAATAAGCGTAGAATAGACAATTATACGTTGTCGGTTAATTGGAATAGTATTCTCTTATGATAGATACACCTAGCTCAAGGCATTCAAAGCCAGGCGGTGATAGTAAAAGTAAAGCCTGATTACGTGTAGTAATGAAACGAGTGGATTCAGAATAGAGATAAACCTGAAATGGTTATTGACATGAAAGGTCAAGTGGCTTGTCAATGGAAATACAAATACATCAGGACTGAGTGATATGCAAGATAGTTAAAGTTCAGAGGGTTAGCAATTGAGGCAAGTATTCCTAAACTTTCTTCTAAAATACTGCAAATATTTCTTCATTCCTATTCTAAGTTCAGAATAGTTAAATGTTTTTATATGTCGCTGCAATTACTCTTATTTATGCAAGTACCTTTTTAATCTTGTTCCTGGATTATCGATTGATCTCTTGAGCAAATACCCATTCTTTCGGGTTATTTACGAATCCTGAATTGGGATGTTTTGAAATTATAATGATTTGACATCAAAATACTCCACGGACTGGATGGTTGGGATGAGGGCTAGGAATGAGCTGGACCCTAAGGGACAGAGATGGCTGGTCCCTTGATTATTAGGCCATAGTTGCATGGGTACCCTATATGTTGGTGGGTCTATGCAGTTGGGTATAGATCCGCACTATATCCTGACTGATCAGCAGGTTATAGTGCATATGTTGGTTTCTAGTGTCCAGTCTAATTTATTGTTGATTGCCATTAACGGCATTCCTTCTTGAATAGTTTATGATTACAAAATCAAACAAAGATTTGATTCAAAGAGATGAATCAGTGAAATGTTCACTGTTCCTTTACAGAGAAATGTGATTTGTGAGTAAACACCAATAAGGGCCGATGTTTTATTCGCTCAATTGTTTTATATAAATAAAAGTGTTTTGATATTCTTTAAAGATTGTTTCCAGAAGTTTCTTTAATCTAATACCTGGAAACCATTTATGATACTTGCTGGGCATTTTTGGCTCACTCTTGCTTTGTGAACTCTTATTTCTTTCAGTATCAAATGAGGAAAAAGTGAATAACTTTTAATAGATAGCAAAAGTGGAGAGATTCCAGCTGAAGGAATTTGGAGGTGTCAGAGTGAATAATACGAGGACGTTAGTAAAGAGGTAATAAAATTGTATTTAGTTATTATAATTTTAGAAGGATAGATTCTTGTTTTATACCATAACCTGTAAGCGATCCGGAATGATGAGGGGTTATCTGTATTTTTTTTTAATATACAGGATTGCATTGTTTAAACTTATTTAGTGACACCCAATCCTGACCCTGGATTTTGGGATGTTATACAAAGTATGAAGAATAGTTTATAGACTGATAATAAAAACTGTTACAAAACTCTCTCAATGAATGAACATATTCTTGAGAGCTGCTAGGTTACACGAATGATAAAACGTTAATCAACACCTATAGTGTAAACCTAATCAATCCAACATATGTTAAATATGAAAATACATTATAGATCTTATAATTAATTGCTACAAATACAGAAGTCTTACACCAACATATCTCTGGAAACTCTATCCTTCCATGATAATATAAATCATTCATGATTTTGAGCTTGACAAATACTGATATGAATATATGGTGATGACAAATACTAATCCCAAATACTGATGATATCATCCTTTGTCATACTCTGATATCTTCATAAACTCTGATATCAATTTGTCACAGATAGATACTAATAGTATATTTTGATATCATCAATCATAACTAACATAAACATATGATACCATCAGTATAGCGTCGAATGAGGAAAATAATTGTGAACAAAAAGATATCTAGATAAGGGCACATAATTTAACTTTTAGAAAAACCTCGAACATGTTTTCCACAAGTTGGGGGCACATAATATGTACCAAAAATAACATAGATATAATTATGTTGCATTTATTAAATCTAGTATTATTCAATGATTAAACATAATTAATAATTCCTGAAACCCTACTTATTTATTGATTTTATAATTAATAAATAAGCTGGATTAACATCTCATTAAGGTATCCAGGATATACTTTTATTGTGCAAGACATGCCTCTACATGACAAGACTAGGTCACTATGAAAATCCTAAGAATCGATTGTTTGATAATCTTTAATATTTTGTGATTGTACCTCTTGAGTTTATAAAAATGTTGAGGAGATTAGACTGGGAGATTTTTCTATAAACAACCATCAAACTAAGGAATAAACTTTGAAAGAAGATCAATCCTAATCATGCCTCAGAGAGAAGGGTAGAAGCTTGGAATTGAATAATATTGTTCTTGGAAAAATGTTCTAAGTCACATATCGACAAGTCATAGATCAAGATGTATAGAGAAGTCAGTCTACTTATAGAGATGTGACTCTATTTGTAGAGAAGTCCAAAGTGATATCGATAAGTTAATATGCTTGTAGAGAACTGAAGATATCGATAAGTCATAATTATATGTAGAGAAGTGGAGATATCGACAAGTCAAAAGTCTATATATAGAACTGGAGATATCGACAAGCCAAACTGCATATAGAGAACTGGAGATATCGACAAGTCAATCTACTTGTAGAGAACTGTAGATCTCGACAAGTCACAAAACTTATAGAGAAGTGGAGATATCAATAAGTCACTCCACATATCGATATGTGACTTCTCTGTACAGTAAAATAGATCTCGACAACAACTTCAAAATTCAGAATATAAACAAATTGAAGATCCAAGATTATCAGTCAACAAACCTTTCTATCATTGAATTGGAAAGTCTATAAGTGCATCATGAAGAGTTCAAGATCAAACCATGACGGAATCATCAACGGATGATAGGCAAATTGCCTCGAACAAGGATGGAGATATGCGAAACCCTATTGCACTATTGATGGCCTCCTTAAGGATGGCTCCAGTGATTTCTTCTACAGGTACATCTGATTTAAGGAGCTCTGAGTGGAGTGAAACACAAACTGGGAGGTTGAGTGACACCATTTACCCTGAGCCGAGTGAACGAGTGCAGAGAGTAACACTTAGAGAAAAGTCCAGTGAGATGCTCACCATCCAAACAAAACCACAAACAGATATGTCACAATATATTTATTGGGCAAGACATGCATGTACAGAATAAGACTAAGTTACCTTGACAACCCTAAGGATAAGTCGTATGATAAATTCAATTTTATTCTGTAATTGTATTTCTTGAGTCTGTAAAAATGCTAAGTAGATTACACTGGAGGATTTTTCTATAAATTTCCATAAAGTTAAGGAATAAACTCTGGAAGAAGATCAATCCTGATCATGCCTCAGACAAAAGTGTAGAAGCTTGGAGTTGAATAATGTTGTTCTAGGAAAAATGCTCTAAGTCAGATATTGACAAGTCACAGATCAAGGAATATAGAGAAGTATGTTGAGAAGTCTAAAATGTCTTGTAGAGAAGTCCCAAGAGATATCGACAAGTCAATCTACATGTAGAGAACTGGAGATATCGATAAGTCAAAAGCTCATGTAGGGAACTGGAGATATCGACAAGTCAAAAGCTCATGTAGAGAACTGGAGATATCGACAAGTCAAAAGCTTATGTAGAGAACTGGATATATCGACAAGTAAAAAGCTTATGCAGAGAACTAGATATATCGACAAGTCAAAAGCTATGTAGAGAACTGGAGATATCGACAAGTCAAAAAGCATATGGAGAACTGTAGACCTCGCAAGTCAAAAATATATGTAAAGAACTGGAGATATCGATAAGTCTTTCTTACCTATCGATATGTGACATCTCTACACAATAAATGAGATCTCGATAAAGAACCTCAGAATTCAGAATGCAGACAACTTGAAGATCCAAGTTTATCAGTCAACAAACAATTCTATTATTGAATTGGAAAACCTATAAATGCAGCTTGAAGAATACGAGATCAAGGGTCAAGATGAACCAGACAAAGGAGGGTAACAAACCTAGTAGATTATGCACATATATGTTACATTAGAGATGGAAATAGACAATGGGCCTTTATAAAATGTTTTAGTCCATTTTAGTGCAAGTTCTGTAAACTGTGCATGTTGATCTATAAAACATGTCATAGGTCCTTTGTTTTAGTAGTAACAAACAGATCTAGGAAATCTTGTAATTCTCTCAAGAGAAGTCGCCGATTTCTTATTTTGAAGAACACATATTTGTAGCAAGACAAATTTGATTTAATACAAATCAATTTTGATAAGTTGCTTGTGTGTTTACATTTACTATTTTATCACTACAAATTTTTCTAGCTGTTTAGTTCCATAAGCCACAAACATTCATAGTTAAATCAAGAAAACAAGAAAACACATTCACCCCCTTTATATTGCACTTCATACCTAACAAGTGGTATCAGAGTAAAATATGAAAATAAATAAATTAGATCTTGGAAGTATGAGTGTACTGAAACATAGCAGTATCAAGATTCCTTTCTTTGACAAACTGAACTACACCCTATGAAAGAAGAAGATGATGTTGTTCATCAGAATGGCTAATCCACTATATCTTCAAATTCTGAAGCATGGATATAACGACTCGTATATTTTTTTATTATTATTTAAATGTGTAGTTATTGAATAAATAAATAAACAAAATATGTGTATGGGTTCTGTCAGCTGGATATTATTTTTGTTATTAATTATATGTGATCAATGATGTTCGAGGATTATTTGCGTAATCAGTTGTTTTGCTGTGTTGTTTTTTTTTATATTTAAAATTGATTTTAATTAAGAGTTATTTCCATAAAAACTTGGATTATCTCTAAAATCATTTTTATGGCTTCATAATTTTATTTATTATTTTTAGGAGTTTATAAAATTTAGAAATCAATATTTTATTGATTATTTATCTTTAAATGATTTTATATTTGCATTTAATTATAAAATCACTATTTAATTCTAGAATTTTTCAAAAATTTCGAAATTCATATTTTATTAGGTTTGGAATATTTAAAGAATTTTAAAATTTGTTCAGAAATTTTTGGGATTAATTCGACCCGCGCGTTGTTTTATTTGATCAATAAATGCGAATATGAGTTGCATTTCAAAAATAATTTCAATTATGGAAAAATTATTTTAAATAACTTTTAATTATTTGCGATATTTTATAAAACATTTTATTAATGTTCGGGTTTTAATTACCCGTGAATTGTTTGTTAAAAAGTTAAATTGCGGGTCAGATAAAATATTAGTTGCGGGGATTATTCAATAAAACAAACAAAAACAAAACAAAAAAGGGGAGAGGGGTAATCGGGTTCACCCTGTCCTTTCATTTCAGTCCAGGTAAATCCCTCAATCAATCTCTCATCTCTCTTCGATCCTCTCTCTCATCTCGATTTCTCTCTCGTTCTCTATCTCTCGACTCTCTCTACCTCTCTTAATTAATCTCTCCTGGTGTCTCCCCCATACTCTTCCTCCCCTACCCTCTATTTTCACGGTTCCCTCTTCCCGTCTCCGGTAAGCCGCCGCCAAAACTACGGTGGGTTTAGTGGCTTCGGTTCTGTCTTGTTCGATTATGCATATATACATATATTTATGTATTTGAGTATATATGTGATATGGGATTTTACTGTGTGAGAATTGTGTGCATGCGTGTGTGTGTTTTTGTGCATGTGTGGGTGCGGTGTGTGTTGTGACGCTGCTTGTGTTACTTCTGCTGCTCCTGCTGCGTGGTTGTAGTTCTGCTTTGGGGCTATTGTACTGTGGTTTAATTTCTTGATTAATTTTGTGGAGAAATTCGATGAGAACATTTGTGATTATTGAGTTAATTATTTAGTTTACAAAAAATATCGGTGAAATTCGTATTGGAAACCCGAATTAATCGGGCACCAACGAATTTTGCCGCCGTCGGCGATGAGCCTCGGCGAGCCGACGGTGGACTGTGATGACGCGATTCTGAATCCTACGATTCAAAATACAAAATACGATTTAAATTATAAAATATGCATTAAAATATTAAAATGTGGATAATAATGATTAATAAGTGTAGTTAATTGGTGTTTGTGAAATTTCGAATTGACATTATCGACTGGAATCAGTGGTTGGGAATTGGATTGTGGTTGGTTTGGATTTGGTTGTGATTAAATTGACGTCGGGACATTCGACGGGTTAGCTGATAATTAAAGGAGGTGCTGCCCCGATTTCCGGAAAAATTAAATTACGGAAATACGAGGCCGTACCCTATGACTATCAGAATGTTGATCGGTTATATGTAAGTACTGTATACGAAACCTGATTATGGATTGTGATGAAATACTTTACGAAAATCGATAACCCTAATTTCATAAAAGGACAAATATACCTATTTTCTAGAAACGAACACCCAACCGATTTTTGAGAACGTGAAACCTAATTGATACGTGTATTATAATATTGAATATGTTACGAGTCGGGTAAGAGGCGAAGATAGAAAAGGTGGTTGCGAGTCGGGTAAGGTGGTTGCGCAGGAGGCCCGTAACGACCTGGAAGATAGCGTAAGAGGCGGAGTGGTTGCGCACCATATTATAACCACCAACCCAGCGTGATAGGGACCTAGCTAGTCTCTGAGTTCCGGAACAAGTTTTCATATGATGGCCAAGATAGAGTTATCCTATGGAGATAGCCTGATCAGCTGTCTCACCAGGGATCATCCAATACTTTTATATCTGAGCAAGTGATTTTGAGGTTCCCGGAGAGGAACAAGTTTTACAGGTCCTGTGATGGGACAAGTTTTATAGGTCCTGTGATGGGACAAGTTTTATGGTTCCCATAACAGAACAAATGATTTTGGGTCCCCGTAACGAGACAAATGGTTTTATGGGTCCTGCAATGGGACGGAAGATTTGTAAATGAAAGAAGCATGCTCAATAGAACTCTGATATTTATGCACAGAACACAACTAATGATTTGGTTTTACAGAGCATGCTAGTTTTGATATCCAGTTAACACATGTTTTATTTATTTTCTAGCAAGTTATGAATTATGTTCCTATAATTGTTTATCATAAACTATTTTTGATTATTATTCATATAGTGGTACTGCTGAGCAATTGATTGCTTACCCTTGCAAAATGTTTTACATATGTATCGCAGATACCTAGGAAATTCTTCAGTGGTAGTCGGGGCAGATTTCCATTTCCTTCCGTGTCAGGCTCCTCTAAGGTAGTTGTGTCAGACCAGAAATGGTCTGTTGAGTTGCTGTATTAAGGTAGTATTGTCAAGGTGGTTGTAATGAATTAATTTTATGGTAAATTATAACCTAAGTCATACTTAAACCTGGAAAAGATCTTGGTAAGAGGGGTCGTGATTATGTTTTATCAGTGAAATGAATTATTTTATGTTGGTTGTTATGTTGTGGATTACGTCAACTCATGACCCCGGGGTTGAGGTCGTCACAGTTGGTATCAGAGCTACAGGTTTGAGCCCCTGATTTAGGTTAGGAATAGAGTCAAAAGAGTGCAGGAGGGTTTATATAGATGTGAGTCAGCAACTCAATCAGAGGAGCGAGTCTATGAGTTCAATTAAGGGTTTTAGAGGTGTAACCCTGATGTCTATTGAGAATTGGCTGGAACTGCCCTAGCTCGTAATAAGTCTCCCTTGTATATAGGTATCACTAGCAATGTCTAGTAGAGGTTTCTAGTTTCCCTTCTCGAGGAAGCGAGTCTGACCGTGAAAGTTTAAGTGGAATGGTAACAGTCAGCGACTGCAATAACATCCGAGTCTCACAGTGAATGTGGATCAGTACTGTGGTTTATACCTTGAACCTTATTTTTCTTTCCTCAGAGGTTCTATCGGTTGATTGGGGCAAACAATACATATGATTGGACTATTTGTCTGTGTGGCAAAGGGTCTGGTGGGATGCCACCAAAATATGTGATATAAACTGTATGGTACTAAGACTGGCCATCTTACGTACTTGTATGGTTGCTCCCAGTCATATCCGCATCTTCTTCACTTTTCTTTTAGAATGGATTATCTTGATTTCGAAATTTTATTTGGCATTTTATGGCAATGAATTTCTTTCGGTAACTTCTATGGTCAGACCGTCCTAGTTATGGAAAGTAGACGAAGAGTTGACCGTCAGGAAAAGTAAAAGTTCTATATTTGGTTGCTATTTTGGAATAACAAGAACAGAAAAGATTGGCAATCCAGTGGAGAAGGTTTTCGTCTTAGAGAAGTTAATTCAGTGGTACACGAGTCTATGAAAAATGATAGGGAACCGCCCTTAGAAGAATGGGTGGTTGAAATAGGACTAGTATGTCCACCAGAATTCAGAGTTCCTTAAGTCTGACCTGGTTTGCGAGGTTGCTTTTTGGTAGTTGTGGCTAATATAGCCAACCCCATTTTGCTATGTTGGTTAGTGATACATATGGTTATTAGTATGTTATGTGTCATAGTATTGTGAATCGTGGAGTTGTGTGGTGGCAGTTGGTTGGTATGTTTGTTGGCGGTTTGGTTGATGGTGATGGTGATGAATGGATATGATTGTTGGTTGATTGTTGGTGTCGGCTTGAGTCCGACTGGTAGTCAATAATACAGAGGAAATGTGCCCAAATTTTTGGAAAATACCCTACCTTTACAGATACAACTTATACTTTTGTGTGTTACTGATGTTTCTATTGATACTCCAATTGATCAATTAAAAGAGAGAGTTGGTTAATTTTACCAACTAATGGTCAGTTAGATAAAAGTCGGTTCCAATTAGAGTAAGTCAATTTCTGATGTGATTTTCAGATCTGGAAACAAAGAACGTTCAATGTGTCACATGTGGTCATAAGGGTCGTTATGCGTCGGAGTGCAATCCAGAAAATCCAGGAATTACTTGTTACAATTGTGGGAAGGTTGAGCATATTGCGAGGAGTTGTGGAGCGGTTACTCAAGGTACTACATCCCAAGGGCCAACATCCAGCACTGCTAGAAGCAGAACTTTTAGAGTGATCAAGAGATCGAATGCTTAGGAATCGGACATAGTTGCAGGTGCATTTTCTCTTCACTCCATTCATGTTAAAGTTTTGTTTAATTCAGAAGCGTCTAAGCCTTTTATACCAAAAAAATATATGAGTAAAACGAATTTGATATCCGGAGACTTAGCTGAGCCCTTAAACATAAAAGTGGTCAACCATGATGGACTTTCAGTGAATTACTTTTGTCTTAACTATTAATTTGAATTCATGAGTATTCTTTTTAGCTAAGCTGACACCCTTTGAATTAAAAGAGTTCGATGTGATTTTAATAATGGATTGGTTGTCATGTCATAAGACAAAAGTTGATTTTCAGAAGAAGCGAACTGTAAAGTGTACGGAAGCCAATAGTAAGGTAAGTTTCTAGGGGCAGGAGCAAAATAAGAGGTTTTTCCGAACATGCGAGAAAAAGAGTTAATAAACCAGGAATATAAGGTAGATCCACCATGTGTAGAGATACGAAGAAGAAAGTACCTAAGCTGGAAGAAGTTCAGGTAATAAATGAATGCCCTGGAGTCTCTCGAATGGCCAGTGGAAATGGAGTACTTACAGAAATTATTAGAAAAGAGGCGATCATACCAGATATATACCCGTGGGGCGCACCAGTGATGCCATGACAAAAGAGAAATGAACTTATGAGACTGTGTACTGTTTATCGAGAGATTAATAAAATGACGAATAAGAATAAGCAACCCCTATCTAAAACTGATTACATTTGTGACCTAATTTAAGGAGCGTGTTATTCCTCGAGGGTTGATTTAAGATCCAGCCTGAGGACGTATCGAAGACTGCGGTTAAAATGAAATATGGGCATTAAAATTTTTGAAAATGTCATTTGGATTAACAAATGAATCAGTCAGGGAACATGGTGTATAAGGAGTGCTTGGATAAACATGCTTGTATTTATTGATAACATCCTCAGCTATGCAAAGATCAGGGATGTCCATGTAGAAGGCCCAAGGATTTCCCTACGGATATTAGAAGGGAAGCAACTATATGTTATGTTTTCAAGAATGAATTTTGGATGAGAGTCACAAATGATTTTGATTATTCCATTAACGACCATTTAAGCAAAGCCGGTGTGGTAACAGATGCCCTATGCAGAAGGAAAGGATTGAATGTGATTAAGATCACTGAGGAGTTAACAAAAGAATTGGAAAGAGTGGAATGTGAAGTTCAAATATCTGAAGTTGAGAAGAAGTGAAGATATGAGATTACTTTCCAGCCTTAACTGATGGAAAGGAGTAGGAGGTGTTTGAATGTTTGGAAACTAAGTTAAAAATGAGCACCGCCTATCATCCGTAGACGAAAGGTCAAAGTGAAAAGATGATTCAGATAATATAATATATGTTGAGAGTATACATTTTGGGATCTAGAAAGGAAACTGAGTAATCACCTACCACTGATTGAGTTTTCTATATTAATAGTTATCATGTTAGTAGTGGAATGCTACCTTTTAAAGCTTGTGTGAACATAAGTGTGGGTTCCCCTCTATTGAGAGAAAGTGGAAGTAGAAATGTTGTTAGGTCCTGCATTAATTCAGCGCACCAAGGACATAAATGTGTTGATTCGGAAAAGAGCTGAAGCAGCTCGGGATAGACAAAGAAGGAAATCGGATTTGCATCGAAAGAGTATGGATATAGAAATAGGATAGTTGGTATTGATAAAAGTTTCACCTTAGAAGAGATTGGTAAGGTTTGATTAGACGGGGCAAGTTGAGTCCTAAAAATATGGAACCATTCGAGGTATCGAGAAAGATAGATGAAATTGCTCATGAATTAGTATTTCCGCTGCAGTTGCAACAAATTTATAGTGTGTTCCGCGTGTCAATGTTAAAGCGATATGTTTCTGATTTGAATCAAGTCGTTGGTTAGGAGCCAATGGGCTCTCATTCAAACTTGTTCTATGTGGAATGATAGACCCAAATCCTAGGTCATTATGAGCGAGTCCTTAGGAATAAATTATATTTTAGTGAGTATGCTTTGAATGAATCCTCAAGTAGAAGAATCTACAAGGGAATTGGAGTCATATATGCTTGACAAATATCGTCATTTGCTTAATTAGTTCAGATTCAGAGGACATAATTTTTTTAAGGGGGAAGAATATAACGACTCGTACATTTTTTTATTTTTATTATTTAAATGTGTAGTTATTGAATAAATAAATAAACAAAATATGTGTATGGGTTCTGTCAGCTGGATATTATTTTTGTTATTAATTATATGTGATCAATGGTGTTCGAGGATTATTTGTGTAATCAGTTATTTTGCTGTGTTGTTTTTTTATATTTAAAAGTGATTTTATTTAAGAGTTATTTCCATAAAAACTTGGATTATCTCTAAAAATCATTTTTATGGCTTCATAATTTTATTTATTATTTTTAGGAGTTTATAAAATTTAGAAATCAATATTTTATTAATTATTTATCTTTAAATGATTTTATGTTTGCATTTAATTGTAAGATCAGTATTTAATTCTAGAATTCTTCAAAAATTTCAAAATTCATATTTTATTAGGTTTGGACTATTTCAAGAATTTTAAAATTGGTTTAGAAATTTTTGGGATTAGTTCGACCCGCGTGTTATTTTATTTGATCAATAAATGCAGATAGGAGTTGCATTTCAAAAATAATTTCAATTATGGAAAAATTATTTTAAATAACTTTTAATTATTTGTGATATTTTATAAAATATTTTATTAATGTTCAGATTTTAATTACCCGTGAATTGTTCGTTAAAATGTTAAATTACGGGTCAGCTAAAATATTAGTTGCGGGGATTATTCAATAAAACAAACAAAAACAAAACAAAAAGGGGTAGAGGGGTAATCGGGTTCACCCTGTCCTTTCATTTCAGTCCAGGTAAATCCCTCAATCAATTTCTCATCTCTCTTCGATCCTCTCTCTCATCTCGATTTCTCTCTCGTTCTCTATCTCTCGACTCTCTCTACCTCTCTTAATTAATCTCTCCCAGTGTCTCCCCATACTCTTCCACCCCTGCCCTCTGTTTCGCGGTTCCCTCTTCCCGTCTCCGGTAAGCCGCCGCCTGAACTACGGTGGGTTTGGTGGCTTCGGTTCTGTTCTCGTTTGATTATACATAGATACATATATTTATGTATTTGTGTATATCTGTGTTATGGGATTGTGCTGTGTGTGAGAATTGTGTGTGTGCCTGTGTGTGTTTTTGTGTGTGTGTGGGCGCGGTGTGTGTTGTGACGCTGCTTGTGTTACTTCTGCTGCTCCTGCTGCGTGGTTGTAGTTCTGCTTTGGTGTTGTTGTATTGTGGTTTAATTTACTGATTAATTTTGTGGAGAAATTCGATGAGAACCTTTGTGATTATTGAGTTAATTATTTTGTTTACAGAAAATATCGGTGAAATTCGTATTGGAAACCCGAATTAATCGGGCACCAACGAATTTTGCCGTTGTCGACGATGAGCCTCGGTGAGCCGACGGTGGACTGTGATGACGCAATTCTGAGTCCTACGATTCAAAATACAAAACACGATTTAAATTATAAAATATGAATTAAAACATAAAAATGCGGATAATAATGATTAATAGGTGTAGTTAATTGGTGTTTGTGAAATTTCGAATTGACATTGTCGACTGGAATCGGTGGTTGGAAATTGGATTGTGGTTGGTTTGAATTTGGTTGTGATTGATTTGACGACGGGACGTTCAACGGGTTAGCCGATAATTAAAGGAGGTGCTGCCCGATTTCCGGAAAAAATAAATTACGGAAATACGAGGTCGTACCCAATGACCATCGGAACGTCGATCGGTTATATGTAAGTACTGTATACGAAACCTGATTATGGGTTGTGATGAAATACTTTACAAAAATCGATAACCCTAATTTCATAAAAGGACAAATATACCTATTTTATGGAAATGAACACTGAACCGATTTTCGAGAACGTGAACCCTAATTGATACGTGTATTATAATATTGAATATGTTACGAGTCGGGTTTTGTTAACGTTCGGGTAGATTGTTAGGGAGGATATGTCAAGCATAATCGAATGTCTAAGTTAAGGTGTTTCGACCTTGTAGGTTCTAGTCGGAAGGCCCAAGAGTTGGTGTGGGTCTAAAGATAGCCTAGTGGGCAGTCGACAAGCTCAATAAGGTTCCAATCGAAGGACCTGAATGTTTAATTCGAATCTAGGGTAATCTAGTGGTTAGATGTTAAAGCCTAAGCGTCCGTGTCGGCTCAAGGTCAATCGATAATATTTGTAAAGCTCTTCAAGGCAAGTACCCCTGACCATTCTTTTATGGCTCAATATATATGAATAGATAATTTTTATTCTCGTAGTGGAACAGAACGTTTTAAGTTACGTATCCCCTGTGTTCAAATGGTTTTGTTAACTTGTGTTTTGGGGGAAAAGTAACTTCTGAAAATGCCTATCTCTAAATTTTGAATAAAATGAAAATGTTTTGGAAAGTGTGATGTGATATAATTGTTTTGACAAGAGATAGGTAAGTAATTTGGAAAATTGGATAAAAATGATCAGATAATTGGATGAGTGTGTGCAGGAGGCCCGTAACGGCCTGGAAGATAGCGTAAGAGGCGAAGTGGTTGCGCACCCTATTATAACCACCAACCCAGCGTGACAGGGACCTAGCTAGTCTCTGAGTTCCGGAAAAAGTTTTTATAGGATGGCCAAGATAGAGTTATCCTATGGAGATAGCCTGATCAGCTGTCTCACCAGGGATCATCCAATACTTTTATATCTGAGCAAGTCATTTTGAGGTTCCCGGAGAGGAACAAGTTTTATAGGTCCTGTGATGGGACAAGTTTTATAGGTCCTGTGATGGGACAAGTTTTATGGTTCCCATAACAGAACAAATGATTTTGGGTCCCCGTAACCGGACAAATGGTTTTATGGGTCATGCGATGGGACGGAAGATTTATAAATGAAAGAAGCATGCTAAAATTAAACTCTGATATTTATGCACAACACACAACTAATGATTTGGCTTTACAAAGCATGCTAGTTTTGATATCCAGTTCACACATGTTTTTCTTGTTTTCTAGCAAGTTATGAATTTTGTTCCTATAATTATTTATCATAAACTGTTTTTTATTATTATTCATATAGTGGTACTGCTGAGCAATTGATTGCTCACCCTTTCAAAATGTTTTACATATGTATCACAAATACTTAGGAGATTCTTTAGTGGTAGTCGGGGCAGAGTTCCAGTTCCTTCCGTGTCAGGCTCCTCTGAGGTAGTTGTGTCAGACAAGAAATGGTCTGTTGAGTTGCTGTATTAAGGTAGTATTGTCAAGGTGGTTGTAATGAATTAATTTTGTGGTAAACTATAACTGAAATCATACTTAAACCTGGAAAAGATCTTGGTAAGAGGGGTCGTGATTATGTTTTATCAGAGAAATGAATTATTTTATGTTGGTTGTTATGTTGTGGATGACGTCAACTCCTGACCCCGTGGTTGAGGCCGTCACAATGGACCCTTCTTTCCTATGGTAAGGGTACCTGAATCAACTGATGGTGATATGGTCATTCCTGGTTGTTAGAAGAAATTGTCTTAGTCAAAATTAGGATTTATTGGGATCAGGATTTGTCACCAAATAGGATTTGTATGTAGTCAGGATCTGCATCAGGATTGGACAAGTCATCATGATATGGCTAGGTGTCAGGACCATATGATAAATCAGGATCTGCTGATTTACACAACCTTAGTAATTGAGGAGTAGTTTATTAACGCATCCTGATTTGTAGGAACGAAGCTGTTAATTTATATCTGTATAGAAATGAGATAAATATTACTGTAACATATCTTATAATTGATAGAGATTGATAGAGCAGTTGTGTAGTATATAAACATAAAATAGGTCATCATTATTGGTGTGCATTAGTCGAGTATCATCGTAACCTAGCAGCTCTCGAGAACATCGGGATTTCTTGAGAGAGTTTGTAAGAGTTTATATCAGAATTAATAAACTTTATTTATTTTACCACTCTTTTATCCAGATATCGATTTTTTTTAGATAATTGTCTCCAACCCCCTTAAATAATTATCTTCTTACTGGGTAATAAGTGCTATCAGAGCAGTCTAATTTATTATTATTTAGAAAAGATCAAGATGTCAGGAAGTAAGTATGAAAGCATGAAGATCCCAATCCTGAAGGAAGCTGACTACTCCACATGGAAAGTGAAGATGCTGATGCTTCTTGAATCCATTGATGATAACTATGTTGATATAATCAATGATGGACCACCCTATTCTACGAATGTTGTTTCAATGACACCAATTGTTCCTGAACACTATGTAAGGAAGGAAAAATCAAAATGGACAGATGTTTAAAAAGCTGCAATGCTTAAAGATGCCAAGGTAAGGATTATTCTTCACAACAGTTTGGACAATGTCATGTCAAACAGGGTGATTGCTTGCAAAACTACCAAAGCTATATGGGATGCATTGGAAACTCAATGCCAAGAAACACTAGCAATCAAAAATAATAGAAGGTCTGTTCTCATTCAAGAGTATGAATGATCTGTCATTAGTTGGAAAGGAGTATGACATGGAAGACTCCAATCCTAAGTTTCTGAGAGCTTTACCTGAAGAATGTGATACACGGACATCCATCAATAGGCACCAATATGACTTTGATCAATTTTCACTGGATGAAATTTATGGGATGCTGAAAACCCATGACTTGGAGATTCAACAGAGAAAGAACGGGAAAGGACAGAAGATAAAGTCTATTGCACTCAATGCTGAAACTCAGAAGTTCAAGGGAAAGGCTAGTGAGAACTCAATGAGAAGGAATCATGTTAAGATGTCAGATACTGATAAGTCATCAGATACTTACACTAATACTGATGAGGATTCTGAGATAGAGTTGGATGATCCTCAAGTAATTCAGATGGTTGCAATATTGGTGAAAGTTATTAAAAGGATGAGATTTGGAAAGCTGCGGAGAAAAGGTGGTTTCAATATGTAGTACTATGGTGATGGCAAGGGAAAGTTTAAAAGAATAAAGGTTAGTACTCCAAGGGAAGAAAGTTTGACAAGACCAAAGTGACATGCTACAACTGCAATAAAAAGGACATCTTGCTACTGAATGTCCAAAGTCAACTGGAAGGAACTTGTCATCTCAAACTCAAACAAAGACTGGATGGACTCATCGGGACCTGACAGTAATGATGAATTCTATGCTCTAATGGAAAATCATGGAGAGGATGTGTCTTCTACTTACAAGGTACAAATGACTATTTTTCTCATAGATACTATTAATATATCTGAGTTAAAAAAGATTTTTGAAATCTTTGCATGTTTACTTTAAGAATAAGTCTTTTGAAAATGATGGCTTAGTTCTTGAAAAAAGAGAGCTCAAAAAGAGAAATGATCATTTAGAAGCTGAGCTAATATGTATGCATGAAACTGCCTGTAATAGAGCTAAGAACAATGAAACTCAGATGCACATTAAATATGCCATGCTAGAGGAAGTTCTTGAAAAAAAAGAAGTTTTTAAAACATTGATAAGTTCAAGAAGAAATGTTCATAGTTTTATAAATGATTAGAACTAGAAAGAGTGTCTAGGTTATAATAAATACACTGATAAAAATATTAATAAAATTATCACCAACACAACACCAGTTAAATATGTCATTACCAATGAAAATGGAATCAAGTCAGTCTATGAAATAGGATCAACCTCTAAAAATCCTGATAAAAAGAAAGTTGAGTTAAAAGTTTTTGAAAAGAGAGTTAAAAACATAGGTCTTCTCTCTAATGTACAACTGGAAAATAAAATTTGTGAGGTAACTGCTAAGTCTCACAAATAGGGTGTAAAAAGAGGTGGGAATGGAAAGCAAGGTATTAATAAAGGAAGTTACTATAAGTACATTCTTGATGCTCCAAGAAAGACTTATTTTAAATGTGGAAATACTAATCATATTGCTATTGACCACAAGATAAATAAAAAGAAGGTTTTGTTATTCCTGAGTCTGATATTAGTGGTAAAAAAGTATTTTATAAACCACAAAATCTTTGATTTCACTGTGGTAGTGTTTGGCATTCCATCTATACTTGTAATGAATATCATAGTCTGATCACAACAATTATGATCCTTTACCCAAGTTTAATAAAATACTTATTCCTGCTGGAACTACAAAATTGAATACTAATGCATCTTATAGAATTAAAAATGACAAGACAAATCCTGATGGCGAAATTCCTGATGGACCAAATCCTCATGGTCCAAATCTTGTCAAGAAGTCTTCAGCTGCATAAAAACATAAGATGTCAAAAAGGACCCCACAAGTGTGGGTTCTTAAAAATTTTAATTGATCTCCTCATTTCTGATTGCAGGGAAACAAAAAGAATGTGCTTGTACTAGATAGTGGTGTTTCTACACATATGATTGGAAATAAATCCCTGTTATCAGAATATGAGGTGAATGTTGGCCCAATGGTTTCCTATGTGATGGAAATGTAGAAAAACACTGGGAATATGGAAATATCATCATTGGAAATGTCATCATTCAAGATTTAGCTCTAGTAGATGGACTGAAACACAATTTGTTGAGCATCAGTCAAATTATTAACAGAGGATGCCATATTGTATTTTATGATACTCGATGTGAAGTAGTTTATAAAATGTCAAAGAAAATTGTTTTGATTGGATACAGACATGGAAATACTTATGAAGCCAAACGTTAGGAAAATGCTAATGGACCTAAAACTTGTCTGATAAGTAGAGCATTAGTAGATGAAAGTTGGAACTGGCATAAGAAGCTTTCTCATATCAATTTCAACAATCTCAGTGATTTGGTGAAGAAAGATTTGGTAAGAGGTCTACCAAATATGTATTATTCCGCTGATGGTTTGTGTGATTCCTATCAACAAGCCAAGCAAAAAAGAACTTCTTTTAAAAGAAAGTCAGAATCATCCATCAAGAAGCCATATCAAATGTTACATCTTGATCTTTTTTGCCCTGTTAACATCATGTCTATCAACAAGAAAAGGTACACCCTAGTTGTTGTTGATGAACTTACCAGATATACATGGGTATTTTTCTTGCACAGGAAAGAAGAGACTCAAGATATTCTTCTAGATCACATGAGACTGATTTAAAATGGTTTTAACTACAAAGTGCAAATACTTAGGAGTGATAATGGCACTAAATTCAAAATTCCAATATGGATGAATTATGCAGATATAAAAGAATTTCTAAACAATTCTCAGCTTCTGGCACACCTCGGCAAAATGGAGTTGTGGAAAAGAAAAACATGACATTGATTGAAGCTGGAAGAACAATGCTTGTGGAAGCAAATCTCCCAACTTACTTTTGGGCTGAAGCTGTCAATACTGCCTGTTATAATCAAAATTTAACTCTCATTAACATGAATGGGTTAACTCCTTGTCAAATGATCAAGGAAAAGATGCCAAGCTTGAAACATCTTCACATTTTTGGATGTACATGCTTTGTATTGAGAACACATCCTGAAATGCTTGAAAAATTTGACAGAAAAGCTGATGAGAGTATTTTTGAAGAGATATCCGTGTTCCAAATCCTATAAAGTCTTCAATATAAGAACAAGAACTATTGTTGAATATATTCATGTTTCCTTTGATAACAAAAAGATTCCTGGTTTTAAAGAAGACACTGATGAAAAACTAGTGTTTGCAAATCAAAAGGCCAAGTCAGGAAATGACTCAAATCCTGATGACTCATCAAATCTTGATGATAGGTCAAATCCTGATGATATGTCAAATTCTGACGATACTGATCCTGATCTAGAGTTGATTATTGAACATGCACAAGTTGAGGGGGAGCAATATCAACACTTAACAAGTCATAATTCTAGTTAATCAGTTCTTAATGATACTGATGGATCAGAAAATACTGAATCAACCGGAAATTCTTCAAGTCAGGCAAATTCAACAAATGATAGTTCATCAGAAGGAGATCATTCAACTGAACATCAAGATCAATTTGGTGACCAGTCCTCTAATAGAAGCTCTACATAGTCAGGAAATGAGAGCATTGACACAGGGGGAGCTTCACAAGACAGTGATTTCAATAATGTATCTAATACAGGGGGAACATCAGGAAATGGGACTTAACTTCCAAAAGAAATTAAATGGACAAAAGATCATACACCTGATCTTATATTTGGAAATCCTGATGTCGGTGTTTAAACTAGAAGTGCAACTGAGTATAAATGCTTTTATCATAATTTTCTTTCTAAGGAGGAGCCAAAGAAAGTGGAAGATGCACTCAGGGATGCTGATAGGATTACAACTATGCAAGAAGAGTTGAATGAATTTGAGAGAAATGAAGTATGAAAGCTTGTACCAAGACCAAAGAACAAGTCTATAGTTGGTACAAAATGGGTTTTCAGGAACAAGACATATTTAGATGGTGTAATGACCCTGATTTTGAAAACCTTATATTATAAAATATGAGTATATTTTTTTAAAATAGATAAGTTGTATTCCCAATAGTATTAATGCTTTAAGGATGTTAAATATTTGGTGTTATAACTGGGGACTCAAATGAATGTGTATTCCATCAGTAATTGAGGATCAGACTTTTCTGGTGTAAAGTTAATGAATAGTAACTTTATAGTTTAAGTATATATATATCGTTCCATCTATGTTGTAAGATCCAGAAGGGAATTCAGAATCCGTATTAGTGATCCATACTATAAATAAGTGTATGTAAATCACGTCAGATCTCAGAGATTCGCAACTTTTATGTTGACCGAAAATCAAGCTGTTTTGGTAATCAGAAAAGTGTAGGAATATTTATTTCCTCAAAAATGGATTTACAAAGAGATATTCTTAATCTCAAAATTAAATAAACGTATGTTGGGTTCATCAGAATTCGTAAATGAGCAAGTTGAAAAATGCGCTGAATAGTTCCTAATAAAATAGTAAAAATTTCTAGTCTCCGATCGATCCCATATTCCAACGAAAGTTCCAGAATAATAAATGGTTATTAAGTGTGTAATTACAAATTGGAAATGAAGGCAAGGATTCGAGGAACGATTGATGAAAGAGAATACAATGAAAATGGAATTAGAAGTCGTTGTAATTTAAACAAACTTGAGGAGTTAACTTGCAATTTGACAAAGTTTTTAACCTAATTAAAACCAAAGCCTCACTCTATCAAACAAAAGAGGAGAAGCCTCCCCCTCCCCATTTTTGAAGAAAGTAAAGAATGGAAGATATAAAGAAAAGAGGAGGAAGAAGATGGAGATAGACATGTCTATATCTTGCATTATATAGCTCAAATCGAAGGTCTTCTTGAGCTTGTTCTTTTAAAGGTAACATCTCCAATATCAACCATCTCTAGCATGATATTTTATCAAGTTAAAGGAGCTGATGAATAGTAATTTTCATGGAGTTTTGATTTATGATTGAAAATGAAAGCATATATGTTAATATATGTTATATTTAGTTGTTTTATGTTTAAAGATGAGTTGTTGTTGAGTTTTGGAGAACGGGTTTCAAAATTTTCTTGAGTAATAATGGAGGATTTGACTGAGTAGAGGGATTATAATGTGGATGGTGAGTCTGTGATTGATTGGTATTGATTTTGGAGTACTTTAGAAATGGAAAATGTTATATTTTAAGTTGTCGGAACGCCGGTTTACAATCGTCCATTTTGAACAGTTAAATTCGGGATTTTCGACCCTCCAACCCAAAATATATTTTTGCATATTCTTTTTCTGTATGTTCTCTAGATTGTCCATGAGAAAACGGTGCGTCATTTTGATTAACGGTTTAGGAGAAATTGAAGTTTTGGTGGAAGTAGCGCAAATAATAAAACGCCGTAGTTGGCTCGAATTTTAAAATACTTTTAACCTAGTTAAACTATGATTTTCAAATCAAAACTTTTATGATTGATATTAAAAATACACAAAAATATTTTGGAAGTGGTTTCATAGCTAAATATGAATTTCATTATTTATTAAAATTGTTAGAATACGAGTCGCGTAATAGTAACTCTAAGGAAAGTCAACACTAGAGACACTACTTTTACCAAAATAAAATGATAGTTTCAAACCGATTAAAACATGGAATTTTTTTAGGATTATAATGACTACCTATTATTGTAGAGGATGAGAGTAAAGACCATGGATTAAGTATAAGTTGTACTTCTCTTTATTGGACTCGATATAGATTTGTGGATTAATATCGACGTATTGGCAAGTAATGAGTTAATGGAGCTGATTATGTTTCTTAATTGTATATTAGCTATTGAAGCTAATTTAGATTATTATATCTGTTTACAGAACCAGTCGGAGCGAGCGGAGCTCTGAGGACATTAAGGACTGTGAGAACCCATGACACTATATAGCCGAACTCCGGGCAAGTTTTTCAACCCCGTGTTTTACATAATAAAACATATTATTGCTATTTATGTGAGTTCCTTAAACGCTACTTATCAAAGAATAATTTATTCTTATGAAGCAAGTTTTCAAACCCTTATTGTTGTTATTGTTGTGATCAAGGGTTTATGTTTTATAATACGATAAAAATACATGCATATTTTGAAATCATGTTTTACGATAATTGAAGTATGATGTAAATATTGGGCTTATACGCTATAATACCTATGATATCTATAAGCTAGATTTTTACGAATACCCTTAGTATAGGTCATACAATTTGAACATTGTATTTTGAACCGGGAGACGATGTTCCCGAATATGTCACGTACGGTTTTCGATAACTGTTAATCGAATAAAGTTTATTCGATAGTTTTAAATTCTAAAGTGAATATTATTTTGATTATTCAATTAAATTTTTTTACTTATAAATATTTATATTATTTATTAAATGGATAGTTTTGAATATTCATTTAAGGATTTAACTCCAATTATTTTGTTTAAATATATTCTTTAATCAATGACAATTTAAGGAATAATATTTAAATATTCTTTAAACATTTTTTAAATGAGATTGAAAAATGATTTATATTATTTAAATCATCTTTGGCCTTCAATATTTTCGAAGGATATTTTCGAACTTTATCAAGATTATTTTAAAAGTAAGGAGAGGATCCCAAACCCTGTTTTTAAATTTAAATCTTTCTTTACGAAGGAGATTTAAATATTCAATCAAAATATAAGGGATCCTGCTTAACGATGTGTTTTATATTCACAACGAAGTTGCTGAAAGATAAAGAAAGAGAGTTTTTATTACTTACCCAATGTTCAAGAAGTAAAACGGGGAACAAGTTCAATCCATAAACAAGCATCGCTTGGGAAATATTGGTGAGTCTCATTTCCATCTAGATATGACTTCTTTGTGGAGTCCTATTAACAAGTTTATACTTGGGAAAAGGGAGGCGAACTTTACGTTTCAGGGTCATGGATTTTAATCGAACTAGGAGTTGGTGTAAGAGGTCGAGTGGCTCCGGTTTAGCATTATTTATGAGACCCAAATAGTCAGGAAGTTCCAGGAAGGCGGTTCATTCCTTAGGAGTCCAGCGATCGGTGGACAAGCAAATCTGACTGCTCTCCCCTACATGTAGGTATAAAGTGGGGTTGTTCGACTACGTTTGATCATCGTAAGTTGCATGCAATGGTACGGCGATACTCCGGAAAGTAGTTCATCATTATGATTAGATATTTTTCTACAACATTATTGAGATCCCCCGATTGGAAAGCTACGGCTGGGTGTAATATCCAGGATATATCGTGTAATTATTTTTATCAATAAATAATTATTGTATGATTTTATGTGAGTTTTGGTAAATTATTTGATGATTGGCATTGATATTTAGATGTTTATATGTGATAAAATATGAGTATTTTAATTTTAATATGTCCAAAATAAAGTATAGATAATTTTGGTATTTTTTTCTGGTAATTTTTAGGTTGTTATATGCTTTATAAATGATTTATAGATTTATTAATTATTATCTGAGTAATTATAAAATTATTTTATAAAACCGGGAAATCGTCCAACTTCAACCGTTTTTACGTTTTTACAACCCGAAATTCTTCGGAAAACTCCTTCCTAACCTAATCAGATTATTCTGAACATTTTCCGTATTTTGACTTTTTCAATCCGGAGTACGGTTTGACCCCTATGAGTCCTGACGCAAAATTTAGTCATTTCGATAGATTAATAGAACCCGTATTCTCGAGAGACAAGATATTTTTACATTATATTCTCGTAAGGTGTTTTATAAGAAGCCCGGTTTTGATAATTATCCAAAACCGATATCAACTTGTATCATATTTGCAGTTACTTAGCGGCTAAGTATTCTAATTTCGGATCCAATACGATCCAATGAGTACTAATATTCCATAAGTATAAATAGGTTTTTCTTATTTTATACTTATACAGATAATCATAAACAAACAGTTAAAATAAATAATTTACAGAGAAAACTCGAATATTTGTTGTGTTCTTGAAAATCAAACCTAAAAATGAAGGCGTTACCGAAATCGAAACCAAGCATATGAATAACCGAATCGAAGCTCTTGAAAAGTTCATTAAAAATCCACCATCAATTTCAGTGTAGAAATCAAGGGTATTTTCCTATTTAATTATTTTAATTCGAATTAATTTATGGTTAATATATAAATTTTTGATTTTGATATTGTTTGTTTGATTTGGTGATTATATCTTGTAGATAATTTTGTCCTGATCATTTTCGTATATTATATGTTAAATTTGGAGTTCAATAACATGTAGAAAAGTGAGTTTGATTCTCGAATTAATTAAATTAGGGTTTATAAGTTTGAATGTTCTAATTGAGTTTTTAGGCGTTTTTGATTCAAGGGTTCTTGATTTAAATTGATAATACCAATGAATAGATCGTTGAACAACGAATCTATTGGTATATATATGATTAACAGAGGGTTCAGGGAAGGCGTTCGCCGGAAAATGCCGAGGAACGGCGGTGTAAAATTCGGCGTCTTTTTCTGGTTAATCGACGAAGTTTTCAACGATTTGAAGTAGGCTGTTATGTTTCTGGAAGTCTGGACATCATTCGCTGTGATTTTGGTGTCGTTCTGGGCACGTTGCAAGGTGGTCAGGAAAGCTTGGTGGTCGCCGTTAATGGCGGCCGGCCACCGAGGACGACGAAGGGGGAAGAAGACGGTAACAATTACCGTTTCATCCCTGTCGTTTTACAACCCTTACATTTCAATCCCTGTTTTTAAAAAATTCACAAAAATATGATTACTGTTTTAATTATTTTCAAAAATGGTATATCTTTTTATATTATTTTCATAAAAGGGTTTTTAATTATTTTAAATTCCAAAATTCATTATTTTAACTCTAAAAATTAATTTTAATTCGAAATAAAATTAAATTAATTAATTAATTTTAGTTGATAATTAATTATTTAAATAGTTAACTAATTTAAATAATAATTGATTAATTAATTTAATTAGTTATTAATTAATTTTAATTGATTATTTAATTTTGATTTAATTATTTCTCTTGATTTAAAAATTCCAAAAAATAGTTTCGGGATCTATATGTTAATGTGATTCGATTGATGTATAATATGCCTGTATGTGCACTATAACGAATAAAACGAAGGGTAGATAGAAGCTTGTAACGAATAAAATAGGATGAGAATAAGTATTGATAAATACTTGTAATGTCTAACAGAGGAAGCAAGACGTAGAAAGGGAAAACAAGTGGTTAGTGAGTGAGGATCAATAGACGAGTAAAAGTAAAGTGAAAGTGGATTGAAATAAGGTAAGTGCTTCTGTTCATTCTTATTATAACGCAACTATTTCTTGAACCATCTTGATATGTATTGAGATAGTCTTATGTTATATTGCAAGTACTTTGAAGTACTTAACCCTAATCCTTGATTCTTCTTATTGGTCTTTGAGCCGTAAGCCTTATTCCTTGTAAATCATTGATTGTTGAATTTCCATATACGAACCATACATATACGATACCACTCCAAAAATATATATATAGCATAAACAGATTCCTGAAATGGGATTACTTAACATATGAACCTTTACACCTTGTATAACAGAAGACCAATCATTATAACCATTAAATCTTTGGTCTTCTACTTTCTGATTCTTTCCTTGGCTGGAAGCCAATCTCCATGTTTACCTTGTTATACCTTCATGGTGTTATGAATCACCCTATGCTTCGAGACAAATATTGTTTAAAGTTGTGTTTATTGATTTACATTATTTATCATGTTGATATTGTAAAATTGGATTGTTTTTAAATGTGGACCAGATTCGTGGTCATTTTAGGCCAATATGTGCCTTGGATCCGTATAAAGAGTAGAGCTGTGAGCCTTGCTCGGGGTTAGTGCGGGACTGATCAGCAGCCTAACCTTGGTTTTTAAAATAAAAGTGGATATCAATTCTAATCACAACTTATCAAGGAATTTAATGTCCTATATCATTTCAATTGATCATTGTTTAATCTCAGTGTTGTCATTATGAATTGTAGCCATAAATTAAGAGAAACTTGATGATAACAAAACACTCTAAAAATTCAACTCTGAAAGTAGATAGATAAAACTGTAAAGTGCTTCAATTAACAAAATGTACAAAGTTTAGCTCACAGTCATTTTCAAGGTGCTCCTCTAGCCTGAGAAGATTCATCTAGTTCCTTGAAGGTATGGATCTCTTTCCAAGCTTTTTGTTGTTTTTATCTATCTGATTTTGGAGCTGTCTGTGGAATTCCAGTTCATCAGATTCTGAGAGATTTAGCTTTTCTTGCATATCCAAGAGAGTCTCATTGCCAGAGATGCTCAATTGGTCTTCTAATCTGAAAAATCTTCTAACCCCTTTGTCATCCATGAACTCCATCAGCCAGTAGGGCCTTAGATGCACTCTTTTCCTTGTGTAAGGAATAATTAGAGTCTTTGGGAGTGCATCTTTAGCTCTTATACTCCTCAGTTCTTCAATCTTCTTTAGAACCAATCTTCTTGCAGTTACATTGAACCTAAAGTTCTTCTTGAAAGATGAATAAACCTTTATCAGCAAATCTTGGCTTTCTTGAAGAATCCTGTGAAGTGGCCATTGAATCTCCTTTCCTCCCTTGTACTTGAAAACTAACCTTTCAGGTAGATTTCTATATGCATCAATTCCTCTCACTTCTTCTAGTTCATCCAGATAGAGATTTAGATCAGAGAATTCCTTAATATCACACAAGTACATGTAATCTCCCTTGTTGACTTTAGATTAAGTTTGGACTAGAGATTTGGATTTGAGAGGTGACAACTTCACTTTCTTGACTACTCTGGACTTTGTTCTCTTTGGCTTGTTAAGGATTGGCAAATTGAAGTCAGGAATTGGTAGGCTCTCCCAGTCTATTGGTTCATCCTTAGGCACAATAGGTTCACCATGAATGTTCCTGTAAGGATCCACCACCTTGATGTCTTCAAATACCACAGTGGGTTTTGATGCTTGAGTTGTAGTTGGAGTGGATTCCTTGGGAAACTGATCCTCCAATTCCTTACCAACAAAGTTCAATTTATTTTTGGTTCTATTGGCCAATTCCTTGTATCTCTGATATTTCTTCTGTTCTGATTCAATTTGCTTCTTTGGATCTTGAGATTCAGTGATTCCAGATGGCTGAGAAGGGATCTGTTGTGTTGGTTTCACAGCTTGTAGCTTGGCCAAGATAGCAGCTTGCTCTTTCTTTTGCTTAGCCTTTTTGGCATCTAGAATAGCTTGCTTCTTTTCCTGCTTCAATCTTGCCTTTTTTTCTCTCTTTGCTTGAGCAAATTGAGGATGTCCAGCCACCACACAAATTTATTTCCCATTCCTGAAAACTTTAGCAATTTTTCTTTTTAAAGCTGAATCAGCTGGATCCTTGTAGAAGGCAATTGACCTTGATAGAAGCTTCTTCTCATCAGGTTTAGGTGTCTCATACACTGTATCCAAAGGGTTCTTTAATGATGATTTTGGATAGTTCACCCTTGGCTTTAGAATAACTTCAGCCTTTGGAGACTTGATGCATGATGGATGTCCTCTTTCCAGATAGTTCATGCTCATTTCATTCACAGAGATCTATTTGACTTCAGAGTGATGAATGGCTGACTTTATTGGCTCCTTTACTAGCCAAAACTTCCTTTGTATGTCCTCATCAATCTTCTCCCAGTTGATTGGCTTCAACTGCTCTTTTTCAGCTTCTCTTAAATTGGCTGCTGCTGCATTGATCAGATCTATACTATTTGTTACTCGTGGCTTGGTGAAAGTAATTGTAGGCACAATTACTTTACTGATTTGAATTTGAAGCTTCTCCCCCGCACTTGGTCCTTTCTCCCCCTTTTTGTTATCATCAAGTAGAGTAGAGGAGGAGGTTTGAGCAGCCACCAGTTTTTGAAGTAAATCTGTCTGTTGAGCTTGATGCAGATGAATGGCAGTTAGAGATGCTTCCATAGTTGTCATCCTTGTGTCCAAGGCATCTATCTTTGTGGCAAGATCAGAATTTTTTCTGAGCTGCCTATTGATGTCAAGCATTGTGGCTTCTGGAAGTTTAGAATATATTTTATTTGAAATGGCCTTCTTCATTCATCAATGTCACCCTTGATGGTGTTAACATCTCTAGCATGTTGGAAGCCTTGAATCTGTTGTAGTTGCAGAGAAGCAAGATGTGCTTGAAGGAGCTTCTTGGTGTTGGCATTTGTAGTGGTTTGAAGATCTGTATTTGTCTGATTGATTAGTTGAATCAGGGTTGTCTTGAAGTGGTGCTCATCACAGTGCTTTGAAAATGCCCATGATGGCATTCCTGATCTTGAACTTGAACCTACTTCTCCCCCTATGTCCAATGCCTCTTCTTCACTATCTCCACCTTCATCTCCAAAGAAATCTGCTGAACCACCAGTCTCATAATCAACCTCACCAGCTGTAGAGGGCAAAGTTGTGAAAGCATCCTTAGCTCTTAGCATAGACTGTGTGGTGTGCACCAAATTGAGCATCATTTCTGCATTGTCATTGCCATGTTTAGCTAAAAGTTGATAAGTTGGAATAGGGTGAGTAAATGCCTCAGCATCAAGGGAGGTGGAATCTATGACAGCTTGAGGTTGCTGAGATAGTCTTTCCCTGTCTGGATCCTGGACATTCATTAACTCACTAGCAATGACATCCATCCTTACAGCTCATGTACCTACATTTCTCTGTTGTTCTCTCTTTTGTTGCATCAGGGTCTCACCCTAGCTCCCCACCCTCACACCCTCACCTTCACCACCTAAGGTGGGACTCCTCTCACTCTTTTTTGCCAATCCTGAAGATATGGATTGCATAGTTTCACTCTTTTCCTCTCCTTTTTCCCGAGAGCAACCCAGAATCTCACTCATAACACTCTCTTTCCTCAATCCTAAGAGTGACTAGACAACCACTAAGTCTTCTGCACTTGAAATAAGTGAAGTTTGAAACTGTGCAGAGACACTCGACGGAGGAGTAGTAGCCATCGGGTTAGTGATTTTGCTATCCGACGGATAACTGCTGTTAAGCTTATCCGTCGGGATACAGTCACTACTCGATGGATGAGCGATATCCATCGAGAGAGTAGAAATGAATGAACTTGGAATAGAAACTGTTGTGGACCCTATGCTGATTGATGAGATTTTGGGCACAGATGATTCAACAGTTCCTGAAAGAATTGGCAAGTGAGCCAACAAATCATCTAAAAGATGAAGCTCACTTGCATTAGATTTCGGCTTCCCCAACAAAGTTAAAGAAAGGGAATCAAGTTAAAGAAGGGGAATCAGGAATTGATGTGTTGATCATATCCACATCCAGAGAAATTGTAGGAGAATTTGGTGTTTGAGGTGCTTCTATCACTAGAGATTTTGGCTGTGACTCCACATTTATTGGAGCCGCATCAAGCTGAATTTGTGAAGGTCTAGTGACTGTGTCTTTAGCACCAGTTTGCACAGTGTGTGTACCCTGTGCATCCCCAAGGGTTTTGGATTTCTTCTTTCTAGCATAAGTTTGGGGTTAGTTAGTGTCCCTTACCCTCTTGGCCTGTGCTCTTGGTTGAGAGCTTTGTTCAATAGTTACATCCTTTTGGGAGGATGCAACTAGAAATGAGCTTTTATCCTTTTTAAGCACTGCAGTTTGTTGGGAAACTGCAGTGTGGCTAGGATGAGAACCACTCAACTCTCCATCCTTATCCTTAGGGTTTCTTTTATGTTCACCCTATCCCTCACCTACCTTTCCCACCTTCACACTCCCCTCTTTGGTTTTGGTGGATTTTGTAACTGGCATCTTTTGAGAGATACCAGAGGGGGCTTTCTTTGATTTGGATTTTGAAATTTTTGTTGGTTTGGTAGCTAGGGTAGGCAACTGTTGGGTCATTGACACAGTTGCCATTGCTACACTAGTATTCAAAGAAATTTGTGAGGTTGGAATAGTAGGGATAGATGAACTTACCTCACTTACCTGAGGTGCTTCCATTATAGGGAAATAGAAGAGTGGCACCTCCTTGTGATGATTTGCCCGATTCAAATCTGCAATAATCCTTCTCTCTTGAACCCAACAATCTAATTTGTTGTTTGGGTTCTCAAGCCCAATTTCCTCAGAGAGGTGGTTAGCTAACATCATGAAAAATTTAGCATAATAAACACTTTTACCCCTCTTATTTAACTCTCCTAACTTAAAATCCAACTCAAAAAAAACAAGGTCACTAAAATTAAAGTACTTATCTGTAACTAGCATGTAGAGCATGGAAATATTAACAGAATCAAAATTACTGATTTTAGCAGAAAAGACCTTGGTCACTATATCACACATGAAACTCCATTCCTTCCTAAGACTCAATCTCCTAATGTCACTCAACTTAGAAGTAGAATGAGCATAGTTCATAAAATTAAGCATATTAACTATATCATTGTCTGTGTGTAGTGAGGTTACATTATTATCATGAATCTTGAAACATGCTTTAATAACATCACTATTAATACAGAATTCATTACCTTTGATAGTGAGTGTGATGGTCTTATCAGTTGAGTTATATGTAGAAGTGGTCCACATCTCTTCAACAACTTCACAAAAGATGGTGGGTGATTCCAGCATGGCATAGTTAAGCTTGCAGTTCTTCACAAAATCCATCATTTTGTGGTAGTCACCAGAATGCTGAATCACCTTGTTCACTAACGCTGTGAAGTTATTCTTCTCATAAATGAACCCAGTTTGAGACATAATCTTGACAACATGCGCCATTGTTAGAGAATAAGAGTTTGCAGAGAGAGAGTAAGTGCTTTGAAAGAGAAAGAAATTGGAGCAGATAATTTGAGAATGATAAAAGAAAAGCAATGGAAATGAAATAAGCTTTTATACTATCTCAAAAATAACTGCCAAAAATAATAAAGTAAAATAAAGTAGGCAACTAAAATTGCCTAAAATAGCCTTTTAAAAATAAACTGTCAAAATTCCATCAATTATCCGTCGTGTTATGCTTATAAACTGTAAGTATACTCGAAGGATAATGTTCAGGAAATTAACGGCTAAGATTAAGACAATTCGACGGATGAGGATAAGCAGTTATCCGTCGAGTTATAAAATATTCCAGAAAAATAATTGATTTTTTTAGCAAATAGTATTCCGACGGATGATCAAACTCGATGGATAAAGATCATTCGTCGAGGTGTAAACTTTGATTTAGCCAAAATTTCATCCATGACTGAAAAATCAATTTGAATTTCTGGCTGAATTACAACTTGCAAATTAGTTCATAAGGATTTAGGAATAATTAAGCATAACTAACTCACTTACCAACCTTGAGAAGGTGGATTCATCCAGTGGCTTGGTAAAAATGTCTGCAAGCTGCTTTTCACTTGGAACAAAGTGTAGTTCCACAGTACCATTCATTACAGGTTCCCTTATGAAGTGGTACTTGATGTCTATGTGCTTTGTCCTTGAATTATGTACTGGATTTTCAGTGATGGCAATTGCAATTGTGTTATCACAAAAAATAGGAATCCTCTCAACTTGCAGACCATAATCTAGCAATTGATTTTTCATCCACAAAATCTATGCACAACAACTGCCAGCAGCAATATATTCAGCTTCATCTGTAGAGGTAGAAACTGAATTTTGCTTTTTACTGAACCAGGACACAAGCTTATTTCCTAAAAATGACAAGTTCATGTTGTACTTTTTCTATCAATTTTACAACCTGCATAATCTGCATCTGAATAACCAGTTAGATCAAAACCAGAATCTCTAGGGTACCAAATGCCAAGTTTTGGTGTTCCTTTGAGATATCTGAAAATTCTCTTAATAGCTACTAAGTGAGATTCTCTAGGATCAGCCTGAAATCTAGCACATAAACATGTAGCAAACATTATATCTGGCCTACTAGCTGTTAAGTACAGAAATGAGCCAACCATGCCCCTATATCCTGAAATATCCACAGACTTTTCAGTAGTGTTTAATTCAAGCTTAGTTGCAGTGGCCATGGGAGTTTTTGCAGATATGCAATCCATTAGATCAAACTTCTTTAAGAGATCATAAATATATTTAGTTTGACTAATGAATATTCCATCACTAACTTGCTTAACTTGCAAACCAAGAAAGTAAGTTAGTTCTCCCATCATACTCATTTCATACTTACTCTGCATCAATTTGGCAAACTTTTTGCAAAGTTTTTCATCTGTAGAGCCAAAAATAATATCATCTACATAAATTTGAACAAGTATACTAGAGCCATTAACCTTTCTAAAGAATAAAGTTTTATCTACAGTACCTCTTGTGAAGTAGTTTTCCAAAAGGAACTTTGATAAAGTATCATACCAGGCTCTAGGTGCTTGCTTCAGTCCATAAAGTGCTTTCAAAAGATAGTAGACATGTTCTGGAAAATTTGGATCTTCAAAACCAGGAGGCTGACTAACATAGACTTCCTCCTCCAAGTCTCCATTCAGAAAGGCACTTTTGACATCCATTTGATAGACCTTG
The DNA here is from genome assembly GCF_009905375.1 of Apium graveolens. Classification (NCBI taxonomy): domain Eukaryota; kingdom Viridiplantae; phylum Streptophyta; class Magnoliopsida; order Apiales; family Apiaceae; genus Apium; species Apium graveolens. The sequence continues at coordinate 299,753,525 of NC_133648.1, read as the reverse complement.
AAATTGGCATGGGCTGCATAGGCTAAGAAGATTCTGATGGCTTCAAGTCTTGCAACAGGAGCAAATGTTTCATCAAAATCTATTCCTTCTTGTTGACAATAGCCCTTAGCAACCAATCTAGCTTTGTTTCTGACTACTATGCCATTTTCATCCATCTTGTTTCTGAATACCCATTTGGTGTCAATTCGATTCTTTCCTCTAGGCTTGGGCACCAGCTTCCATACCTTATTCCTCTCAAATTAGTTTAGCTCCTCCTGCATAGCTAAAATCGAATCAGGATCCAACAAAGCTTCTTCTACCTTCTTTGGTTCTTCCTTAGAAAGAAAGCTGCTATACAGATATTCTTCTTGAGTTGCTCTACTTGTTTGAACTCTAGAAGATACATCACCAATTATGAGCTCAAAGGGGTGATCTTTTGTCCATTTTCTTTGTTGAGGTAGATTAGCTCTAGATGAAGAGGCCTCATTGTTGTCATGATATGTGATTGAGTTTTAATTGTTAGAGACTCCCCCCTGAGTTAGTGGATCTTTGATTTGAGAAAGGGGAGCTTTCTGTAAGTGATCTATCCTGACTCCCTGCTCCTTTTGATAACCCGACGGGTGGTGAATTTTGAGTACCGACGGATGAAGCAGGTTACCTTCCGACGGATAAGGCAGATTTTCTCCCGACGGATGAAACATTTTGCAACTCGACAAATGTTGAATTTTGTGCTTCATTGGTAGTAGATTTTTCTGCATTATCCTTTGATATTGTTTCTTGATCACTTTCATCATTACTTTCATCACTAACCATCTCCACATTGTCAACTTTGAGGGTCTCATGGTAGTCTCCATCTTGCAGTCCTTCAATCTTTTTATCATCAAATACAACATGTATTGATTCCACAACAATGTTGGTTCTCAGATTGTAGACTCTATATGCTTTACTAACAGCATATCCAACAAAAATTCCTTCATCTGCTTTAGCATTAAACTTCCCATTCTGATCAGTTTGATTTCTCAAGATATAACACTTACAGCCAAAGACATGAAGAAAATTTAGAGTTGGCTTCTTGTTCTTGAACAATTGATAGGGAGTCATGCATTTTGCTTGATTGATCAGAGAGATATTCAGAGTGTAGCATGCAGTATTTACAGCTTCAGCCCAAAAATATGTTGGCAATTTAGATTCTTCGAGCATTGTCCTGGCAGCTTCAATAAGTGATCTGTTCTTCCTTTCCACTACTCCATTCTGTTATGGAGTTCTTACTGCTGAAAATTCATGCAAAATTCCATTTTCTTCACAAAATGCTCTCATGACAGAATTCTTGAACTCAGTTCCATTGTCACTCCTGATTCTTCTTACTTTGAAATCAGGATATTTATTGACTTGCCTTATGTGATTGATGATGATTTCACTAGCCTCATCTTTAGACTTTAGGAAATATATCCAACAAAATTTTGAGAAATCATCTACAATTACTAGGCAATATCTTTTCCTTGAAATAGATAACACATTGACTGGTCCAAACAAATCCATGTGTAGCAGTTACAAAGGTTCTTCAATTGTTGAGTCAAGCTTCTTCCTGAATGATGCTTTGATCTGCTTCCCTTTTTGACAAGCATCACACAATCCATCCTTAGAAAACTCCACTTGAGGAATGCCTTTAACCAGTTCTTTCTTTACTTGTTCATTCATGGTTTTGAAGTTTAAATGGGATAGTTTCTTGTGCCATAACCAACTTTCATCCTGACTTGCTTTGCTGAGAAGACAAGTAATAGATTCTGTATTTGATGAGTTGAAGTCAGCTAGGTACACATTTCCTTTTCTCACACCAGTGAGAACCACTTTGCTGCTCCTCTTGTTAGTCACAACACAGGCTTCTGAGTTGAAGGTTACTGAATTTCTTTTATCACAAAGCTGGCTGATACTCAGCAAATTATGCTTGAGACCATCCACTAAGGCAACTTCCTCAATGATGACATTGTCTTTTGAAATCAAGCCATACCCATAGTATAACCCTTGTTGTCATCTCCAAAAGTAATACTAGGGCCAGCTCCCTCCTTGAACTCTGTGAGCAGGGTAGAATCACCACTCATGTGTCTTGAACAACCACTATCCAGGTACCATAGATTCTTTCTGTTTCCCTGCACACATCAAAATCAAATCAAGTTGATTTTGGTACCCAAGTTTCCTTGGGTCCTGCCTTGTTAGCTTTCTTTTTCTGTTTCTTAGGTTTGATCTCATTTGACTTGGGGATATCAGATTCACCCTTAGTCATTTGAGTTGAACCTTTAAAACTATTCATTACAGTAGAATTATCATGCATATTATGATTAACAGGGAATGGCATGCTATTAGTGAACTTGTTATTCCAGTAAGGCATACTAAATGACATTTTTGGCATACTAAATGCAGCATAATAAGGATTAGGTGCAAATGGCATGTTAGCAAACTGTGCATTCATATTCCGTATAGATATAAGATTCATAGGCATAGGAGGCATAGGAGGCAAACTGTGCATTCATAGGCATAGGAGGCATAGGAGGCAAACTGTGCATTCATAGGCATAGGAGGCAAACTGTGCATTCATAGGCATAGGAGGCAAACTGTGCATTTATAGGCATATGAGGCATGACCATAGAATTAGCAAATCAAGAGCGTGTATCCATTAATCAAGTGTGTAAGGACTGTGAGATTCAGATTTCTGGCAATAAGTTTGGTGCTGACTTGATACCATTTAAGCTAGGAGAGTTTGATGTTATTTTTGGAATGGACTGGCTATCTAAGCATGATGCTCAGATAGATTGTCGTAATAAAAAGGTAATCTTGAAGATGCAAAATGAGAAAGTGGTGACGTTTAGAGGTCAAAAGCAAGCAAAGAAATTCTTAACGACAATTCAAGCTAAGAAGTTACTACGGCAAGGATGTGAGCATTTCATTGCTTATGTGATAGATAGAAATCATGAGCCAGCAAAATTGGAAGACATTCCAGTGGTAAATGAATTTCCAGACGTGTTCCCAGATGAATTACTAGGACTTCCTCCAGATAGAGAAATTTAGATTGCGATCGACTTAGCACCTTGAACGGAACCAGTATCCAAAGCCCCGTATAGAATGGCGCCAATTGAAATGAAGGAACTAGCAAAAAAATTGCAAGAGTTATTGGATAAAGTAGTGATTAGACCTAGTGTATCCCCATGGGGTGTAACAGTACTATTCGTTAAGAAGAAGGACAGAAGCATGAGATTATGCATCGACTATCGAGAACTCAATAAGCTTATTATCATGAATAAGTATCCGTTACCTCAAATCGACAATTTGTTTGATCAGTTAAAAGTAGCCAAGTATGTCTCTAAGATTGAATTGAGATCCAGATATCACCAATTAAAGATTAAACCTGAAGATATACCAAAGACAGCCTTCAGAACAATGTACGATCATTATGAATTCCTAGTGATGTCTTTTGGATTGACCAATGCCCTAATAACATTTATGGACTTGATGAACATAATTTTCAAGGAATATTTGGACAAGTTTGTAATTGTGTTTATAGATGATAATTTAATCTACTCGAAGTCGACAGGAGATCATGCAGAGCATTTAAGGATAACTTTGGGAATTTTAAGAAAGCAGAAGCTGTATGCCAAGTTTTCAAAGTGTGAGTTTTGGTTACAAGAAGTTCAATTTTTAGGGCACGTCGTAAGTAATGAAGGGATCAAAGTGGACCCAGCGAAGATTGAAGCTGTTATGAATTAGGAAAGGCCAAAAACACCAATAGTAGTGAGATGTTTCTTAGGATTACAAGGATATTATCGAAGATTTTTACAACATTTCTCGAAGATTGCGATACCTTTGACGAAGCTTACAAGGAAAAATGAGAAGTATATATGGAACGAGAGAAGTGTGAAGAAAGTTTCCAAGAATTGAAGAAGAGATTGATCACGACACCTGTTTTGTCACTTCCAAGTGATCAAGGAAATTTTGTAATCTATAGTTATGCTTCTCATAAGGGATTAGGTTGTGTTTTAATGCAGCATGATAAAGTTATTGCATATGCGTCTAGACAACTGAAATCTTATGAGAAGAACTATCCTACTCATGACTTGGAACTAACAGCAATAGTATTCTCCTTAAAGATTTGGAGACATTATCTATATGGAGAAAGATGTGAGATTTATATGGATCATAAGAGTGTAAAGTACATATTCACGCAAAAGGAACTTAATATGAGACAACGAAGATGGTTGGAGTTGATCAACGACTATGATTGCACGATTAACTATCACCCAGGAAAAGCAAATATAGTGGCAGAAACATTATGCAGAAAGGAGAGATTGAATGTTTTTACAGTACCAGAAGAATTGTACAAAGAATTTCAGAAGTTGGAATTAGAAGTCAGAATTTATAAGCCTAATGAAGCAAGGATGTATAGTATGAATTTTCAGCCAGAATTATTAGAGAAAATAAAGAAGTGACAAGAGGAAGTAATGGATCAGGACGTCAACCAATTGGTAGGAGAAGAGTTATGCACTCAAAAGGATGATCAAGGTATTCTTACACTTTCTTCCAGAATTTGGATTCCACCAGTGGCAGAATTAAAGAATGAAATTCCACAGGAAGCTCATAAATCAAGGTATTCCATCCATCCAGGGCATACCAAGATGTACAGAGATTTAAACGAAAATTATTGGTGGCCATATATGAAAAGAGAAATTGCGGAATAGGTTAACAAATGTTACACGTGCCAAAGAGTTAAGGAAGAGCACCAGAGACCAAGTGGATTATTGATACCATTAGAGATTCGAGAGTGGAAGTAGGAACATATTGCTATGGATTTTATAGTCGGATTGCCAAGAACGAAAGCGAACCATGATGTTATTTTGGTTATAGTGGACAGATTAACCAAATCAGCTCATTATCTGCGTACCAATGAAAGATTTTCACTGGACAAGTTGGTTCATATGTATTTGAAAAAAATAGTAGTTCGTCATGGAGTCCCGGTGTCTATTATATCAGATCGAAATCCCCGATTCAATTCAATATTTTGGAAAAATTTTCAAGAACGTTTGGGAACTAAATTGAATATGAGTATAGCTAATCATCCACAGACTGACGGCCAAAGCGAGAGAACCATCCAGACAATTAATGACATGTTACGTGTTTGTGCCATTAATTTCAAAGGAAATTGGGACGAACATTTGCCCTTAGTGGAATTTGCTTATAATAACAGTAATCACGCCAGTATCGGAATGCCTCCCTACAAAGCTCTTTACGGACGTAAATGTCGATCACCAGTATATTGAGATGAGGTAGGAGAACGTAAGGTACCTGGACCCGAGTTGGTGTAGCAAACAAAAGAAGTTATCGAGGTTATTCATAAAAGGTTAATTGTAGCACAAGATCATCAAAGGAAATATGCATATCAATCTAAGAAGGATATGGAATTCAAAGAAGGAGATCTAGTATTACTAAAAGTGTCACCGTGGAAAGGATTGTCAAGATTCGGAAAGAAGGAAAAACTGAGTTCTAGATACGTTGGACCTTTTGAAATTTTGAAACGTGTCGGCAAGGTTGCATACGAATTGGCGTTATCTTTGTGTATGGAGCACATTCATAATGTATTTCACGTATTGATGCTTAAAAAGTATAATCCAGACTCTAGGCATGTAATCGAATATGAGTCGATAGAACTTCAGGAAGATTTATCTTATTTAGAGAATCCAATAGAAATTTTAGAAAAGAAAGAGAAGGTATTAATGAATAAAGTTGTAAATTTAGTAAGAGTACTGTGGAGAAACCCAAAGGTTGAAGAGTCAACCTAGGAATTAGAAAGCGATATGCGAAAAAAGTTCCCTCATTTGTTCACTTAGGAGATTCTGAGGACAGAATCCTTTTAAGGGAGAAGGATGTAATATCTGGGATATATCGTGTAATTATTTTTATCAATAAATAATTATTATGTGATTTTTATGTGAGTTTTGGTGAAATATTTGATGACTGGCATTGATATTTAGATCTTTATACGTGATAAAATGTGAGTATTTTAATTTTAATATGTCCAGAATAAAGTATAGATAATTTTGGTATTTTTTTCTGGTAAATTTTAGGTTGTATATGATTTATAAATGATTTATGGATTTATTAGTAATTTTCTGAGTAATTATAAAACTATTTTATAAAACCGGGAAATCGTCCAAGTTCAACCGTTTTTATGTTTTTACAACCCGAAACTCTTCGGAACACTCATTTTCAACCTAATCTGATTATTCTGAACATTTTCCGTGTTTTGACTTTTTCAATCCGGAGTACGGTTTGACCCGTATGAGTCCCGGCGCAAAATTTACGATACGATAGTCATTTCGATAGATCAATAAAACCTGTATTCTCGATAGACGGGATATTTTTACATTATTTTCTCGTAAGGTGTTTTATAAGAAGCCCGGTTTTGATAATTATCCAAAACTGGAATCAAATTGAATTATTTTTGCAGTTACTTAGCGGCTAAGTAATCTAATTTCGGATCCAATACGATCCAACGGGTATTAATATCCTATAAGTATAAATAGCCTTTTTCTTATTTTACTTTTATACAGACAATCATAAACAAACAGTTAAAACAATTTATTTACAGAGAAAACTCGAATATTCATCGCGTTCTTGAAAATCAAACCTAAAAATGAAGGAGTTACCGAAATTGAAACCAAGTGTGTGAATAACTGAATCGAAGCTCTTGAAAAGTACTTTCAGAATCCACCATCAATTTCAGTGCAAAAATCAAGGGTATTTTCCTATTTAATTATTTTAATTCGAATTAATTTATGATTAATATATGAATTTTTGGTTTTGATGTTGTTTGTATGATTTGGTGATTGTATCTTGTAGATAATTTTGTCATGATCATTTTGGTATATAATATGTTGAATTTGGATTTCAATAACATGTAGAAAAGTGAGTTTGATTCTTGAATTAATTAAATTAGGGTTTATAGGTTGTGTTTCTGGAAGTCTGGACATCATTCGCTGTGATTTTGGTATCGTTTTGGGCACATTGCAAGGTGGACGGAAAAGCTTGATGGACTCCGTTAATGGCGGCCGGCCACCGGGGACGACGAAGGGGGAAGAAGACGGTAACAATTACCGTTTAATTCATTATTTTTATTTCTAAAATTTAATTTTAATTCGAAAATAAATCTAAATTATTTAATTAGTTAATTTTTGTTGATAATTAATTATTTAATTAGTCAATTAATTAATTTTAATTGATTATTTGATTAGATTTAATTATTTCTCGTGATTTAAAAATTCTGAAAAATAGTTTCGAGCTCTAAAATATTATTTTAAATAATTTTCAATGCTCCATAACTATTATTAAATGATTTTAAAGTCAGATTCAGGTATTCGAACCTTCTTATTTAAATATAAATGATTCGTTGACCCGTTTTAATTCCGAAAAATATTCTAAAATTTGTATTAAATACCTGGAAAATCATTTTAACCCTGAATCTTCTTTGAAAAATTATTTTGATCGAATATCTTAGTGCTATGTGTTATACTTGATCCGTTTGATGCATAATATGCCTGTATGTGCATTGTTTGACGGTTTTTTATCGTAACTTTCAGTCCGTAAGTCGGATTTGGGTAAAACAAAGGGTTGATAGAAGCTTGTAATGAATAAAATGAGATGAGAATAAGTATTGATAAATACTTGTAATGTCTAACAGAGGAAGCGAGACATAGAAAGGAAAAGCAAGTGGTCAGTGAGTGAGAATCAATAGACGAGTACAAGTAAAGTGAAAGCGGATTGAAATAAGGCAAGTGCTTCTGTTCATTGTTATTATACTGCAACTATTTCTTGAACCATATTAATATGTATTGAGATAGTCTTATGTTATATTTCAAGTACTTTGAAGTACTTAACCCTAATTATTGATTCTTCGTATTGATCTTTGAGACGTAAGCCTTATTCCTTGTAAACCATTGATTGTTCAATTTCTAGATACGAACCACATATATACGATACTACTCCATAAATACATATATACCACATACAGATTCCTGAAATGGAATTGCTTAGCATATGAACCTTTACACCTTGTATACCAGAAGACCAATCCCTGTAACCATTAAACCTTTGGTCTTCTACTTTCTGATTCTTTCCTTGGCTGGAAGCCATGTTTACCTTGTTATACCTTTATGGTGTTATGAATTACCCTATGCTTCAAGTAAAATGTTGTTTAAAGTTCTATTTATTGATTTACATTGTTTATTATGCTGATATTGTAGAATTGGATTGTTTTTAAATGTGGCTCAGGTTCGTGGTCAGACTAGATTCGTGGTCATATTAGGCTAATGTGTTCCTTGGATCCAGTATAAAGAGCAGAGTTGTGAGCCTTTCTCTGGGTTAGTGCGTGACTGATTAGTAGCCTAACCATGGTTTTTAAAATTAAAGTGGACATCCAATTCTAATCATTGCTTATCAAGGAATTTAATGTCCTATATCATTTTGATTGATCTTTGTTTAATCTCGGTGTTGTCATTATGACTTGCCGAGCTAGTTAGCTCACTTTTGCAAATCTGTTTATGTTCTTTTCCAGTTAAAAAGAAACTGATGGTAGCGAGGATCCCCAGACAAATGCGCGAGCTAGGTTTCCAGGTTGAAATGGAATAAGCTAGCAGAAGATGTTTGTCTTAGTTTGAGGTGAAAGTTTATAAGACTGTTTTACTTTCAGATGTAAGATAAATAAATTGGGATTTGGTACGTTTGTAATATAAATAAGGTTGTGGTTTGTGGGCATACTTTAAATTGTTGCGATCCGTGGTTATGGTAAGTAGGGTCATTGCACATATTATTTTCATAAACAGGTTTATATAGTTGTGGCCCCTAAACTTTTGACCTGGGTTTGGAGGGCGCCACAGTTGGTGACTGATGAGTGTTGGCAGCGTCAAGCGTTCAAAATGATGTTTTTAAAATGAAGTATCTCGTAAATTCATCTTTTAAATGATATCCATAGAATTGATTTTAGTTGAGGGGAAAAAGGTCCTCATGGGTTTTTATGAAAATGATTTGTATGTTGAACTGTATGTTGTTCTCTGAAATTGAGGAATGTTACTATCCCCTATATAGTATTTTGAACTGTATGTTGTTCTCAGAAATTGAGGAATGTTATTATCCCCTGTATAGTATTTTGAACCATATGGTATTTTGAAATCAAGGATATATCTTAAAGGTTTTGGTTTCTATACCTATAAAGATTATTGAATATAAAACTTTATAAGTGGAGAAAATATTTATTCTACGGTGGGATACTTGTTGAGCATTATTGTGTTCACCCTTACTTCACTTTATTAACCCTTTCAGTAGCTGGAGAATATAGTCAGTTTTTTCGTGCCATGAGAAACGGAAGTGGTATATTCAACCCTGATATAGCCAGATCAGAATGGTTAATGCAGAAGTAAGTGGCGTAAGTGTCGCTAATGTTAGAAAGACTTATGTATAAGTGTTATTGTAAATAGAACTTCAGGTAGATATTGTGTTTTACAATATAAGATCCTTATTAGTACATTTGGTTTGTAATAACTAATGCTACTTTTGAGAATCGTTTCTAAGGCTCTAACTTGTGTGTGTAAGAGATTGGGGTCATTTGGTGTTGTATTATAGGATTGTTGAGTTAATGGACGTAATATATGTTTGGAAGGTAGCGTAACGACTCAGATCCCTGACCCCGGATTTTGGGGTGTTACAGAAGTGATATCAGAACAATAAGTTATAGTACTAAGAGACGAGAGTGTTAGGAGTTATATCTAAATAAAAGTGTAACATGATAACTTAAATAGAGTTCATTATTGGACTACCGGAGGTAGTGTAAATGAGTAAGTTAGATTGAAATGTTAATTTGGGGTCATATATTTGAACCGATAAAATCTTTAAGAGACCGTCAAAATCATGGGAAAAGTGGTTGGATCGTATATGATTTATTAAGGACTTTGATATGAAAAACGGGGCAGAGACTCTAGAACTGTTGAGGTAGAGGCGGTATTTCCAATACCACTAGTTGAATTGATTAGAACGAAATATGTCCCCCATAGTTCTTCATAGTTGCCAAGAGGAGGCAGAATATGTGAGAACAAAGACGTTTAAACTTCATTGCGCAAGTATGGTTATTTAGTACCTGAATTAGTTGAAGGCGTTGACTTTTCTATGAGATTGGATTCCCCATGAGCAGGGATTAATTAGTGATAGTGTGTACTATACCATTGAGGATGTTGTTTCCCTCGAGGAGATTCCTTATAGGTTTGACCATAATGGTTCAACTCCGAGATCAAGGACATTGGGAATTGATGACATGACCTGAGGGAAGGTGCATATGGCTTTAAAGAGTGAATCGGTGATCTCAGAACCTACCGAAAGTGGAGACCAACGAGTCTGGAACTGTATTCTTTGCTAGGACTTTTGTCAGGGACTACATACATTAACTCATAGACCTTCATCTTCATTGACATATCGATTCGCCCGCATGAGTCATGAATTTTAGGTTGGCTATAGGGGAAGGATGTATATGTTTATGAACCCCGATATACTGAATGACTTTGATATGATTTTGAGAGACGCACTAGTAGGTGACTGGTATTACGAAGATGAGGAGATGTGATCATCTTCGGACTGGTGATGATAAAGTTTATGAGTGACCATTGACTTATTTTGGTATCTACTAGTTGGTGCACTATCCCATCTAAATTTGTTGATGGACCGTGTTATATTAATTAAGTTTATGTCGGGTGACCGTTCTAGCTTTCTACTTAAAAAGTGAGATATCACAAACAACTGAGAGATTCTTTTGATTCATTTTCCTTCTCCTCGCATTACCTCTAAGGTTTGAACACGCAAAATTAAGTTATCATTGCTTATCAGAGTGCTTTATTCGTGCTCCAGAATGACTAGAAGGGGGAAACCACCATTACTTCTAGCCTTCTAGGTTTGTCCTTTTAATTCTTTCAAATACCCAAATAATGTTCAATTAATATTCTCTTAGTCACTTGACAAATATTCTTCGACAATTATTTGATATTTAACTCCTTCTCCTATACATGGATTTCTCAGTCGAGCTAATAAAGATCTAACTATTTGTTTAAGCGTAGATGGTTTATTATTCAAAGTTTCCTCGTAACTTCTTTTCTTCAAGATGAGATTTGCACATCGGATGTGGAAATCACATAATGGATATCAATTTGAAATTGATATTCTGAATTAAATTCTACTAAAGAAATTGATAAATTATATATATGGAGACACCTTTTATTGGACCGTTGAGAAATATTTGATGTAAGGTTATCGATTGTTCCGATATCCAGAATTTTTATTTCAAGTTTATAATCACTTTTTCATCCCACACTTATTTATTATTCTTTTAATTTGATATTAGAATAGCCAAAACATTGATTTTATTTCCTTCTTTGACTATGATGTTAGGATTTTGTGCTAGTAGTTGAAACTGGCTAGTTATATATGTCATTATGAGTGACTAGTTAATTGTTCTAGCTAGTTAAAATTTTAACTATATGATGAAAATCTAGCTAATCCTCCGAGCTAGTTGTGTGCCAAACTAATTGAGCTAGTCTTTTATGTTAGAATAAATTGATGATATCAGCTTATAAACTATCACAGTTCATTATTAGCATTTGATATCAGAGTTTAGCAGAAGGTGACGTAATCAACATTTGCTGATCAGTAAATGACATTAGTATTTAGTCACTATAGCTAAAGATCTGGAGATATCAAAGATGGAAAGGATTTGCAGAATTCAAGTCAGTGAAGGACTTTACTTCTAGTAGCAATCAAATTAAGGATATGTTTTATGATTCCTTATTATAATAGAATATAATTCCTTATTTGATTGTGTAGTTGTGCAGTATATAAGCACAGATTAAGTTAATACTTTATGTGTCGCGTATTAATATATCTTTTATGTAACCTAACAGCTCTCAAGGATATTTGTTCATCCTTTGAGAGATTAGTTTGCAATTAGTTTTTATTAATCAATACAAAACTGTTTATCCTGTTGAGTGCTTAAATCAATTTATCTGCATAAATTGTATTCACCCTCCCCCCTTTAAAGTTATATTAAGGACCTAACAATTGGTATCGGAGCTTGCTTTTGATATACAAACAGTTTAAGATCTAAAATCAGTTTATAATGGCAGATGAAGAACCTCAACAGAATCCCCCACCTCCTCCACTAGCCAATCAACCCATCAATTATAATACGAGCATGAGGCTATCAAGATTCCCATACTGAAGATTCATGAATATCCAATATAGAAGGTGAAGATGGCCATGTGTTTGGAAGCAATAGATCCTGAATATATGAGCACGATTTATGATGGTCCACATAGAACAAAAAAGGTAGTTGTTGCTGTTGCTGGCGAAGAAGAAAAGATGGTTGATAAGGATAAGAAGGACTATACTCCTGAAGATCTTTCATCCATTATAAAAGATGCAAAAGTGACACATATTCTTCACAGCAGCCTTGACTGTGTTATGACTAAAAGAGTTTGTGACGCCCACAATCTCGGGTTTAGGAAATAAGGACCCACACACCATTAAACTACTAATAACAACAGATATAATAAACCCCGATTAAATACTAACAGGATCTAAACAGGATTAAGTTTGAAAGAAGATTACAACTACCAACCAGATTAAATATATTACAACCCAAAATAATAATAAATTAAATTTATTCGATTCCGACATGGAACCGACAGATAACCCATTGTATCTTATCCGACCTATACATTCCTTCCAACTAATACACTTGCTCACATACACACTGCTACCTGCTCTGACATCTAGAAACCTATGACACGGTAGGGACCACCATGAACGCTCTTGCGAGCGGTGCGCCTAAGTCCGACCATCTTCTTTATTAACTACCATGGTGAGATCAAAGCAAATATATGAGCATAAAAGCTTACCAAGTAACTATATAAACAGTTTTATAAATCAATAACATTAGCAATAACAGTTTTTGAGGCATTCTACTTTTAAATTTTCTAGGTGCAGTTCTTTATCTTTGACTATATAAAGGTTATGAAGAAAGGTTTGGGCTTTCAAGAATCAAGGCTCAGGATAGGGTGAAAGCTGACATTTATCACAAATCATTAGCAGGGCTTTAAAGTGTTTCTCAACAGAAGGAAATAATCAATCAAACTTATAAACTTATCAATAGCGTAAAGTGACAGGGTTCACAACATTACAACCAAAACGAAGACTCGATTGTTCCATCTCATTTTATTACTTTAAAAATGGAGCAAACTGCTCAAAGAATTTAAGAATTATTTTATTTATAAAGTATAAAGGAACCCTTAATTGGAATATCTATCTTTAAATATAATACAGGTGATCATCCCATACCGACCTCCATCTGGTTGTTATGGTACGTATGGCATTATAGCCTTATATTGGACTAGCCCCGCTAGCCTTTTACATGACTGGACTAGTCCCACTAGCCTCTTATGTCTCTATCCAATCTTTTAGGAATTCATTTGGAAAAACTTTATGTTGGAAGAAGGAAAAGAGTTGACTAAATTCATTTTAACATTATCGAGAATGTGAAATCATTTGGATTCATTCAAGTCAAAAATCATTCTTAAGTTCAAATTAAGATTCCAGGGGAAGTGAATGAGTCAAATGTAAATAGGGATCAATACTTAGGAACTGGATCAAATGATAAACAGGGTGTACTAGCTCCGAGTTGGAATAGTTTTGAAGATCAACACATGCCAGGGTTCATAGGTTATTGAAGAATCCAGATTGAGCAAGACATTAAGGGAATTCATAAGGGTTCTTTTAGGGTTTACGAGATCATAAGATAAAAAAGGAAATAATAAGGAAATCAAGGTGCAAATCAAAGGGTTAATATAAAAGGGTCAAACATGGTTCGATATCAAGTTGCCATAAGAAACAATATTACGGTTTCTCATAATCAGTAACAGGTATATCACAATTCCAATAAAAGTCACTACTTTATCATGGCATCAATAATTTCCTCTATGTAATCAATTCATAAGAGGAGGTAGAGTTACTTGCCTTAAATCGCTTTCCTGCTTAACGGGTATAGAGCTATAGCCACCTAGAGTATCCTTCCCTTTCCTAGCCTGAATGCCTCTACTATCCGAATCTACATTCCAACACGGAATCCCTAATTAGATACTCATTCACACTCGACGTTCCCTGAACGTCTAACGATTATCCCAATTCGCATTAACGCTTAACTTATATACACGAGTATAAACACTGAATACTCACATATCATATAGTATGTTATACCTTTATAAACCAAGCTTTATAATTAAGCAAATAATCACAATTTTAATAACTCGATAACAAAACCACTTACACTTTCCTTTTTAACCATAAATTCGAACTAACCCCTCAAAATAAAACATGTAGTTCTTTAAAACTTAACATGCAATCACTTAACTTGAAAAACATCTAGCCAAATATCTTTTTAACACCAAATCATTCTTACATAAACCATATACTTAGACTCGAGAATTAAATCGATCAAATAATTTGAATTATTTCTTTAAATATTTGTAACATTCGGATTTTCTAACAAAACCACATACAATTTATCAATATCAACATGCAAGGGTTTCTTTTACAATTTGAACCTATCTTAATCCATTCATAACAAGAACAACTTTTGAAACCATTTCTTTTTGATTAAAACCGAACCAAAACACCATTTTAACCAAAAATCTAAGATGTATATTTCCTATTGCATAAATTTTCTAAAACTGAATCAAAATACCAAGTTATTCACATCCAACCATACATATAAATCATTCTTCTAATTCAAACAAACATAATCGAACTATCATTCTGTAAAATCTAAAGTTACAAAACAATACTAATCAATCAAACGATCAGACAATCACTATCCATCTTCTATACTCACATGCACCAACCAAATCAAATTATCATGTAATATACAACTAAACTTAATAAAAACTTAATAATTTTATATCCAAAATTCTTTGATCTTCAACCCAACTCAACATGCAGCAATTAAACTAATTATATAATACAATTTAGGACTCATTCAAGCATCATTATCCACCTCCGGTTCACCGGAGTTCATCACCGGCGGCGGCATGGTGTCGGAGATGCCCCATTCGAGGTTTTCTTCGATGAAACCTCACCGATTAGCCTTTATTCAATCAAACACCAATATCCAAGCCTCAATTAGTACATTTCTGCAAGAATTAGAATGACATAACCGAATTAGACATGAACCCGAGAGGGTTCATCCAATTTTCGAACCAAACCCAAATCACACCCTCACATGAAAACACATATGCAAACATATATGACTAGAAGAATATAGATACAAGTTAAAAATTGAATTTAGGCCATGGAAACATCAAAAATTGAGAGGAGAGAGAGAGTTTATACTGAAGAGAGAGAAGAGAGAGAGTTCGAGAGAGAGTGAAAGACAGACGGGGGTGAAGAAGAGAAGAAAAGGGGTGGGGGTGTATTATATATACACTCAAGGGTAGAATAGTAATTAGCAAATTTAAAAATTCTGAATTTCTTTTACTTTATGTTAACAATTTCATAAATATCTTTATAAAATATAAAACATCCTCGTAAAGTCAGAAAACATACTCAATCATATTTTTAAAATAGAGAATATAAATTTAGCTCTCTTCCTTTATATTAAAAATGTATTTTTAAGTGAATTTATTATGGATTTTAGAATTAAATCCCAAGTAATGAAAATATTCTTTACAAAATCATTATAAAATATCAAATCACCCAAATAAGTTCCACTTTCATTTTTCTAAAGTCCCTTGGACTATTTTAAAGATCATAAAACAAATCTCGTACTTCGATCCCATCTCTATAATTTTATAAAAATGTTTTAAGATCTATAAAATCCTTATAAAATCATATAAATTACTACTGAGTACAATTTTGAACACGTATACATCAAATATCATGCAAACACACAAGATCACCTCATATTATTCACATTCGCACTTTTAAATATTTTCATCCCTTTTTAATAAAGGGTATGTTCAACTTGACGGCTCGGCAGCACAGCTTAATTCCTTAGCTGACTCATCAAACTGGAATGAGTTTCTTTATGTTCCCAGTCACTATTATACAATAACGACAATTAACCATAAAATCATTTAACCTTTTATTTAATCACATAATTTCACAATTACAACACAAAATTCTACTTCATCCACTTAATCACATCGTGAAATTCCCAGTCGCTATAATCTACCCCCTTAAAAGGATTCTGTCCTCAGAATCTAGTATAAACAAATAGATGGGGATACTTTTCTCGCATTTCACTTTCTAATTCCCAAGTTGATTCCTCTATCTTTGGATTTCTCCACAAAAATCTAACTAATGGCACCACTTTATTTCTAAGCGCTTTCTCTTTTCGATCTAAAATTTGTACTAGTTTTTCCACATAGGATAGATCTTGCTGAATCTCCATTGGTTCTAACTCGATCACGTGACTTGCATTAGTAATATACTTTTTCAATAGAGACACGCGGAACACATTATGAAGATGTTGCATCTGCGGAGGTAACGCTAACTCGTATGCCACTTCTACAACTTGCCTTAACACCTCGAAGGTTCCGATATATCTAGGATTTAACTTCCCTTTCTTCCGAAATCTGGATAAGCCTTTCCATGGAGATATCTTTAACAATACTTTGTCTCCGGGTTCGAATAGCACATCCTTTCGACTCTGGTCTGCATATTTTCTTTGTCGATCTTGAGCAGCTATCAGACTTTTATGAATCACTTCCGCTTTCTCTTTTGTTTGTTACACTAATTCCGGGCCTAATAGCTTACACTCACCAAATTCATCCCAATAGGTAGGGGATCTGCATTTTCTTCCATGCAATGCTTCATAGGGCGGCATGCCAATACTCGCATGATAACTTTTGTTGTAGGAAAATTCAATCAATGGCAAATGGTCATCCCAATTTCCTTTGAAATCCAATGCACATGTTCTCAACATATCCTCAGTTATTTGAATAGTCCTTTCGCTTTGTCCTTCTGTCTGCGGATGATATGCGGTGCTCATTTTCAACTTCGTTCCCAAATGATCACGAAATTGTCACTAAAATCTTGAGTTAAATCTCGGGTCTCTATCAGATACGATAGACAGTGGTACTCCATGACGCATTACGATTTCATCCAAGTACAGCTTGACCAAATTTTCCAATGAGAATATTTCGTTGGTAGGCAAGAAATGCGCTGATTCTATCATTCGATCGACTATTCCCAAATTGCAACATGATTAGACTTAGTCTTTGGCAATCCTACCAAGAAATCTATCACGATATGCTTCCATTTCCATTCAGGTATGTCCAGTGGTTGAAGCAATCCACTCGGTCGCTGATGTTCTGCTTTTACTCTTTGACACATATAATATTTACTTATCCATTCCATGCTTTCCTTCTTCATGTTTGGCCACCAATAAATTTCTTTCAAATCCTTGTCCATTTTCATACTTCCAGGGTCGATCGAAAATCTCGAGTTATGCGCTTCATGCAAAAATTTGTGCCTTAGTTCTTCAACGTTAGGAATCCAGATACGCGAGCCAACACGATATATTCCTTTTTCATTCTTTTGAGCTCTCACTTCTTCTTCTGTCAATTTGTCCTTTTCGTGACTCATCACTTGTTCTTGACAACATCGAATCTTTTCCAAATTTCTGGCTGAAATGTTATCACATACGTTGCTTTATTTGCAAATTCTGGAACTCGTACTTCTATTTCCAACTTCTCAAATTCCTTGATCAACTCCTCGGACGAAGTCAACACATTCAACCTTTTATCGTGGCTCAATGCATCCGCCACAATATTTGCTTTCCCGGGATTATAACTTATCGTGCAGTCGTAATCCTTGATTAATTCCAACCATCTCCTTTGCCTCATGTTTAGCTCTTTCTGTGTAAAGATATACTTTAAACTCTTGTGATCCGTATAAATCTCACACTTTTCTCCGTATAAATAATGCCTCCAAATCTTAAGAGCAAACACTTTTGCTGCAAATTCCGAATCGTGCGTAGGATACTTCTGTTCGTGTGACTTTAATTGCCTTGATGCATATGCTATTACCTTTCCGTGTTACATTGACAAACAACCTAGTCCTTTATATGAAGCATCGTTGTAGAATACAAACTCACCCTTTTTATCGGGTAAAACCAATACTGGTGCAGTTACTAACCTTTTTTTAGCTCTTGAAAACTTTCCTCACACTTATATGTCCAAATAAACTTCTCGTTCTTTCTTGTCAATTTAGTCAATGGAATAGCGATCCTAGAAAAATCTTGTACAAATCTTCTATAATATCCTGCTAGTCCGAGAAAACTTCTTACTTCCATAGGAGTCTTTGGCCTATCCCAATTCATCACAGCTTCTATCTTTGGAGGATCGACTTCGATACCTTCACTATTAACTACATGTCCAAGAAACTGAACCTCCTTTAGCCAAAATTCACACTTAGAAAACTCCGCGTATAACTTCTCTTTCCTTAAAATTTCCAAAGAAATCCTAAAATAATCCATATGTTCTGCCTTCATCTTGGAGTATATCAAGATGTCGTCAATAAACACGAATACGATTTGGCCAGATATTGCTTGAACACTCTATTCATGAGATCCATAAATGCAGCTGGTGCATTCATCAAACCGAACGCCATTACTAAAAATTCATAATGTCCGTATCTTGTTCGAAACGTTGTCTTAGGTATATCTTCTGCCTTCATCTTTAACTAGTGATACCCAGATCTTAAATCAATCTTTGAAAAACATGTAGCTCCTTTCAACTGATCAAATAAATCATCAATTCCCAGAAGAGGATACTTATTCTTAATAGTCAACTTATCCAATTCGTGATAATCGATACACAATCTCATGCTTCTGTCTTTCTTCTTTACGAACAACACATACACTCGGGCGAATCACTCCTTTATTCAATTATTCTTGCAATTGTGTCGCTAATTCCTTCATCTCGACAGGAGCCATTCAATAGGGAGCTTCTGAAACTGGTTCCGTTCCAGGAGCCAAATCAATCTTGAACTCGATCTCTCGATCTGGAGGTAGTCCAGGTAATTTATCTGGAAACACGTCAGGAAAATCTTTAACTACCGGAGTATCCTCAATTCTTAAGGATTTCTCCTTTATATCCTTTACATGATCCAAATATGCTTCGCATCCCTGTCGTAACAATCTCTTCGTTTGGATAGTCGTTTCCTTTCTTGCTTCTTTCTTTTAAATATCACTTCAACTCCATCCATGGTTCTCAACTTCACTTTCTTGCTTTTACATTCGATTTGCGCATCGTGGTTTGACAACCAATCTATCCCTAATATAACGTCGAATTAACCTAACTTAAAAGGTATTAAGTCAGCAGAAAAGTGTTGGCCTTTTATAACCACATCGTAATTGGGACAAATTAAATTGGCAATAACTCTCTCTTGATTTGCTACTTATATAATAAAATTGGGTTCAAGAGGGTACGCAATTCACTTTAGTCTATCAATAACACTTTCAGCAATAAAATATTTAGTAGCTATAGAATCCATTAACACTTTGACTTCTACTGAATTTATAGCGAGCGTACCTGCTACCACCTCCGCATCCTGCGCTGCATCTTTCATAGTCATGTTGAATATTCTAGCCCTTGGCTGGGCTGCTAGGGGTGGTGGTCCAGCAATCTTAAGCACATTCGCCTTCTGAACAGGCTCCTTACAGTTTCTTACCATATGGCCTACCTTTCCACACTTGAAACATGTCATCTCTGGTTTTTCAGTGCCGCTTGGGCATTCTGTTGAGTAGTGTCCTCTCTGATTGCACTTAAAATAGGTCACATTCAGCTTATTGCACCTCCCCAAGTGTCGCTTTTCACAATTCTTGCACTCTTATATCTGGGGTCTATTGTTCTTTACTGGTTGTCCCATCTACTGGAAACGATTCTTCTGATTTCCATTCTCGGGCTTGAACTTCTGAAACTTCTGGTTCTGATTTCCAGTATTCTTCCCAAACTTTCCTCCAAACTTAGAACTTCCTTGATCATGTTCAGATTCCTCAAACTTTCTCTTTTTTCCTTCACTTTCTCTCTTAGTTACTTCTCTTTCTCCTTCTACAATCATCGCTTTCTGAACTAACGCGGAATAATTCCTTATTTCAAGAAGAGCCACCTGACTTCAAATCCCTGGTTTCAATCCTTGCTGGAATTTTTTTGTGGCGCCCCGAAATTCGGGGTCCGGAATCTCGGAGGCCACACCATCTAAACCACTATAAACCACATACCTCACATCACAATATATAAATACTCACACTTTACGACCCCACACTTATCATACACACACACTGCAAGTTATTGTCTTGGAAACGAACCCTTCATTACTAGAGTAGATCAAACCACAAAGTGATAATTATTACAACCCAAAAGTAATTAAGTCTTATCGGGGAATAACCTTTAAGTAAGGCTAGTCCGTCGGCCAACTATACATTTCTTATTTATTACCTTACATAAGTCATACTTATAAATAAGCCAAACTAAAAACAATTGAAAACCAAACCAGCTTATTCGGACTACCTGCGGTACAACACCAAACAATCTACAAAATAACTGGCCATTTCCTACCCGTTTCCTGGCTGTGGTTCTCATGGTAGGAATCTTGATTCACTGTTGTGTTGTGTCAATTTAAGAAAACAAGTGTAAGCTATAATGCCCAACATAATAATGTACAGTACGAAAATAACTGTATTATAAGCTTACGTAAAAAATCATATATGATAATTATGTTTTATTCGAAATTAGTTTTCCTTGGTGAAACACACCTTCTTATGAAAACAATTCTTTAGGGGATTTTATTATCCTGCGAATACCTTAATAGTAAACCCAGCACCTAGGATTGGGTTACGGTATTGCATCACAATTCCAATTGGAAGAATTAGGACACTTGTTGCAGCCACCACATACGATGATCAATCGTAATACAATAATAGTAACCTTTTCTACTAGTAGAAGGGCGACACCTTCGTATCCCGGTTATCACCCTTGACGCATTCGGGCTACGTGTCCCATTTTTGGGTATACACATAATTCACAAGTTCCTGAGTACACAGAGTACGTTCGTCTGCGGTACCTTTGGTAGTCCATCTAGCACACATAGTACCAGAGTCTACCCCTCCCTTGTCCTTTTAAAAGAATTCTATCTTATCTCGAGAACTCGAACCACATCGAAGTTCCCCAAGCGTTTGGCTTGTTGATAGAAACAATTTATCTTACTAAGATATAAATGTATATATATATACGTACTTCCAAAATTTTTGGAGGAAGTACTAAGGATGTGAGTTGACCGTTGTCAACAGATAATTAAATAAGGGGGAAAAGTTTCTCCTTGAAACTATATTCAAAATATTAAATAAGTCGGGATAATATTCTCCGATGATTTGAAATTATTCGAATGATTTTCGAAAATCAGAAAGTAATTTAAATCTGGTTCTATGATTTTTAAATCATAAATAAACCCTTTAATAAATAGTAAATAATTAAATGATAATCGATAAATAATTAAACCTCGAAGGAGTTTATTTTAAAAGAATAAATAATATTCCTCAACTAATTTATGTTTAATACATTAATAACTTTAATATTTAATCGAGATTGAAGTAAATATTTAATGAAGAATACTTCTCCCTAATAAATGAATAGTAAGTAAATATTTCTTATCCAAATGGTAAAGTATAGTTGAGGGAATACGATCTTTGGAAATCGTTTTAATAAAAGCTTGAGGTTTTTAATATTGGTAAGTGGACGTTGAGTCCCTTTAAAACGTACTACTATGGACTTGTAATCGTCCTATAATATCACCGAAATGATTCCCGGGTTTTTATCTTGAAATCCCGACCGACTCTCGGTCTTATTATAATACGTCACGCTTATAGCGGAATTAAACATTTCACGATATATACTTATCGTACAACAGCGCTATATCATGCAAAAATTCAATAACTACGTATCATGGCAAACATGGTACTTATGCAATGATAATAAAACAATCCTTACACAACACAACAGTAAATGGAATTGGTTTCATAAACTTGCCTGGGTATCTCGAGGTGGAGGATGCTCTAGGTTCCGCTCGGAAATCTATAATCATGAACCCAATTCATTTCGTTAGGTCCCGTTCTAATTTACGGCTACCCGCACTCATGCGTTAATTAATATGCACCCTCTCAACTCATTTTATCCTTATTATTCCTTTAAGTCCTTATTCACATCATGGTCGCTTCCTTTTTCAAAGTATCTTAAGTTCATTTTCCGTTTTCGTCGTCGGCTCCACATATGGATTCTACCGTTTCTAATCGCGTTGTCTCGGCTCCAATATTTTTATAAAATTGAAAAATCATTATTTTCACTTAAAATTTTTATGGAAGTTAGGAAACTAAAATTAATACTCTCTGTAAGAATTTCATGATTTATGAACATTCTTAAGTCGATCCTTTATATTTTCAAAGTTCATAATTCGTAGCAGTTTTTGGGGCGTAAATCACTTTTAGTAAAACGGCCATAACTTTTGACCCGTAAATCGGAATCAAGCAGTTCAAGCGCCTAAACAATCCTTATAACATTTCCTATCATAATAAAGGGTTATTTTTCAAGAAACTACAGTTTACATCTTCGGGAATTTCTGCAGAAACTTAAGATTACGTTTTGTTCGTTTTAACGAGATTTCGTTTACGATCGGAGTTTCGTTTACGCCTTAAATCTTTATACTACCACCAACAATCATCATATCATCATCAACACACTAACTCCTCTCAAGAACATCATGTTCTTGAGACAACAACAATCAACCTTAAATCTACTCAACTAAACATCAAGATCTTAACAATATCACCATTAAAACTAGGTTTATAACTACATACTAAAAGGATCTTGAATTTGAATATTAAATAAAGTTGGGTCAAAGATTTTTACCTTTCTTAAAAGCTTGAGATGTGTTCTTGATGATGGTGGAGTCTTGGGAATGCTTGGTATGGTTTTTGGAACCTAAAACCACCATTGAAATCAAGAAACCAAAGAAGAGTTACTATTCATACTATTCACTAGCAACTTTCTTGATTTTATTTCACCCATCACACCTTAATAAAAAGAGATCAAATAATTATATTACCTTAGTTTGGTTGTTAGGAAGCTTGAGAATTAATGGGAGGATTTATCCATGGCCAGAACTTGGAGATTTATTTTTGAATTCCTTGGTGAAGAAGAAGAAGCCGAATGGAAGAAATGGGGAGAGAAGAAGTGTTTTTATGCTTGCTTCCTTGGTTGCTTCTAGCAAATTATGTTGGTGATATCTTATATTGATTTGATATTCTCTAGTTTAGAATCATAGGTTTATTCTTGTTGCCAAATCCATGGACAAATCTAAGTAGCTTCCTAGTTTAAAAGCTAAGCTACTTGTTTTAGCTTCCTTAGCTCACTATTTCATTAGCCTTGGTTGATCATCCTATATCTAGCTCACTATTTGATAAAGTAACCATGGTTACTTTCCTACCATGGTTATTTAGTGCGTTACGTTTATTTAATCATTTACGCGTTCGCTCGGTCGCTTAAATATTTTCGTAATACTTCCTCGTAAATGGTTCGCGACGTAATTCCTTTCGTATTTATTCCTTATGTTTTGAATTATCATACTTGGATATAAATCCGTAGGGTTTTAATCTTGTACTTATATTGTGATTCCTGTAATCCTTGATGAGTCATAAATATGGTCGTTTTTCAAAGTTCGTTTTCTTCGAAAACCAATAGCGTTTACATACACTCATTTGGTACGTATAATCATAATATCAACTCCGAAACTCATTTTCTCATGCACTACATAATGTGGGTGTAACGACCGAGAGAATTACGCTTGTATTATATTATAATAAAGATAAATTATGTGTATTATGGTGTAATTAAATGTGCCGAGTCGTTAAACCCTAATTGCTATGTGCTACGTGTTGTCTGTTTTGATCCGAATGTGATTTGGATATTTATTGAGTATTTTATCGTAAGTTAAATGTTTTATATCAAAGCCCGTATAGCTCAAACAGTGTTTTAAAAGCCCGTATTTCAAACAAAAATAATGGCCCTATTTTACCAAGAATGACCTATACCATATTGCTATCCTGAACCCCTAGACGTTTTACAAATTTACCTTTTTTACGAAAAACGACTTTTTCAAACCCATTCGGGAGTCAAAAACCCCACAAAAATCACATTTTTATTTTTATATGATCATGAAATTATCAAACATCATTTTTCTTTGCATTTTTGTAATATTCATAATTTTTGGGAATTTTTGACATTTATTTTGTATTTATTGGATATTTAGAAATTCATAATTGATACCCAAAAATTATAAAAATTGGGGCCAAATATTTTTATTAGATGTGTAATTGGACCCTTAATTTTATTTAGGGGTATTATTTTACTAAATATAAATAGCTGGATTATTAGTAATTATTCACTAATTAAGTAGTAAAAATCAGAAAATAATCAAGAAATTGAGTTTTGTTGGTGAAGAACACTCAAGGAATTAAACCTCAGATTTGAAGGTGATTCTGTTAACCAAATCAGTCATGTAAGTAACCGTTTTGAAGCTTATGAATCATAGTTTCTGATAATGTAATTGTTTTAATGTTGGATTATTCCATTTTAGTTTCAGATTTTTGGGTTTTAATATCGAATTCGGGTTGAATGATTTGTTAGTTTTTGATGATTCTGTGGTTATAGGAGTGTAGATCGTCGAATTACGCGTTGAACGGCAGGTTTCATCAATGTTGGTGTTGTTTTCGGTGTCGTCGGAGAATCGCCGTTACCGGCGGTTGTTCTTGCTTTTCCGGTTGCGTTTGGACAAAAGGGGAAGAGGAGGATGATCCTGTGGTACGGTCGGTGAAAAACGAAGGAAAAGCAGTCTGGAAATCATGTTGTTCGTGGCTGTATAGCTAGTCGGAGTGCCGCCGGGAACTGCCACCGTCACCGGAATCTGGTGATGGCGGTGGTTGTTCTTCCCGACCCTATTGGGTTGGGGGACGACCCGTTGACCCGATGTTATGACCCGGTTTCAATCCCCTAAACCTAGAAATCCATTTCCTGTTTTTGTTTCTAATTTAATAATTATTTATTTATATTTTGAAAAAATCAAAATCAGTTTTTAGTAATTCTAAAAATCAATAAAAATTAGTTTTAATTTCTGAAAAATATTATAATTAATTTCTAAATTATTTTATTAATTTAGAAATTCGAAATTGATTATTTATTTAATTATTTAATTATTTATTTATTATTTAATAATTAAGTAATTAATCAATAAATAAAGGTTAAATAATCGAATAATATGATTAATAATTCGGTAATTAGTGGAATTGAGTCAAATAAATCCTGAAAAAAAATTATAAAGCGAACCAGATAGTATTTTTTAATGCGAGTTCAAGACTAGTATCGATTCTAAAATAATTATGAATCTAAAATCAATTATGTGCCTTATGTGTTATGTGCTTTACGTGATTATGTGATCCTTATGTGCTATATAATCATATACGCGAGTCTGATAGAATCGTATGGGTAGACGATCAGGGCTACGTGGTATCAATTCGAGATACGCGTATGAAGTAAGTTATCTAAACAAATATCTTTCCATGATAGATTCGGTATCAACAAGGCAAATCAAGCAGGAGACGGAAGGCGGTGAGTCATATGAGGTTAAGTACGCGCCAGACAAGTTTTTCCCCTATTCTAAGTTCAGAATAGTGAAATATATCCCACTTTCTATAGCAATTACACAATGATAATTCTTGATTACAAACACTGATACACAGTTATTAATTCTTGTTTCTATTTCATTCCGATTCCTGATTTCTCCCAATTTATTGAATCCTCTATTCATATTCCAATACTTATACCCTTACTTACATATACTCTGATATATCCTGATGTTGGGATACGTCAAAAGCATTCCGATTATTCCGGATGCTAAGCTATGGACTGGATGGTTACGATACGGGTTGGGTTTTACCCAGACCTTTAATTAATAGGCCACAGTTTCCTGAGTACTCCTTATGTTGGTTGGGTCTATGCAGTTGGGTATAGATCCGCACTGTATCCTGACTGATCAGCAGGTTATAGTGCATAGTTAGTTCTTGTTTCCAGTCTTGTTCATTTGGCACTCGCCAGTAATGGAAAATTATTACTCTTTACAGAAATAGATGGTTGTTCAAACCAGCAGATTATCGGTTCATTTATTCTTCTCTTTTTATACTATGTATACATTATTGCAGGCTTGTTGAGCAATTTTGGCTCACCCCCTTTTATTGTTATTCACATTGTTTTTCATTTAAGGTAGAGAATGAAACCCGTCAGAACCTGAGTAGTCAAAAAGCGAGTCAAGCAACGGGACCCTTGTATACCAAGGGTGTTTGTCCCTATCCCATAAGAGAGTTTTGAGTTGCCAGATCAAGCGTAGCAGGATAAGTAATAGTGGTAGTTTGAGTAAAAGATGTTTAGTTTAAAATGTGAATAAAATAATGTTTTGTAATAAAGAGAGTTCTTGAGACAGATTGTTTAAACTGGTTTTTGTAATAAAGTTGGTTTGTCGTTCTTGTTTTCAATCCTTAACCTTGAAAAGATCCCGAGTAGTAGTAGTTCAGGGTAATTATTTTATTTATATTGCGCTTGTGCAGGATTAGTGAGTAGTTAATGTTAGTAATGCCCCAAATCTATACCCCGGGTTTGGAGGGTGTTACAGTTGGCATCAGAGCTTAGGTTTTGGCCCTTGAAAACAAGAACATTGGAGTTAAGATAAGATAAGAAGATCACATGAGATAGAAGTAATGGTATTAGGGTTTTTTGTTTATTAGATTAGGAGTTTGTGAGTTCTAGGGTTGTAATTTGGTTTTCTTGTGTTATGGTTATTAGATTAGATGGCTTCTTCATCGTCTTCCGAGTGTAGAACATCAGACCCAGTATTGCCCCCAGCATTAGTTCAGGTGTTTCCACCGTTACCACCACCACCCTCATTGCCACAGAGACCCACACCAGAGCAGTTGTCGGTACCCCCTGCACCAGAGTGGGAGGACTTAGAGCCACAGGTTCCCGTGCCATAGCCAGAGATTCCCCAGATGGAGCCAGAGCTAGAGCCACCTATATATGCACCCCAGGAGCAGCCTGTTCTATTCCCTGCACCGCTGGCCATTTATGCCCCTGTGTCCGGGGTATACCAGTTCCCGCAGCCGGAGTTTGTAGATGAGCCATTACCATTGCCTTCTCAAGGTTCTCGCACAGATCTTCGCGAGCCCCACATGGTATCATATCAGCAGTACCAGTCAGAGAGAGAGGAGAGAGTCAGATGGCAGGATCAGTGTAGAGAGATTCTTGGGTTGTTTGAGACACAGGAGGACGGACCCGTATTAGCACTTCGACCCGACTATATCTTGAGAGAGAGAGAGTACGACACATCTATAGGGCTGGTTCTCAGGAGCTTACTGATTTGAGACAGCAGGATACACGTACAGAGGCAGTGTATCGTAGAGTGATGAGACTTACAGAGGCCATACTAGAGGCGCTACAGCAGGAGTTGAGCCGTGTGCCACCCGGATTTTGACTTCAGATGATAGTAGGATGTTGTACCCTGTGTATCATATGTAGATAGATGCAGTATAGTATAGTATAAACTTCTTTCATGATCGGCTTTATAAGGTAATTGTTGAATTCCTTTTAAATCATTCATTCTTCAAAATATTATTTTTTAATTGGGACAAGCAGTGTTATGATGTGATGATTTGTCGAAATGACAAAGAGTCTGGTTGGACGCCACCTAATCATAAGCTGTGTGCCATAAGGTATGATAGACTGGCCATCTTGAGTACTAATATGGTTGTCTCATTCCTATTTAAATCATTATCCATTCTTTCTTCCTCACCCATGATTTGTTTATTCATGAATCTTTCCGATTGTTTCCTTTTACTCTTATCCCTTACAAAAAGTTTCCAATCAGAATCATATACACAAATTCCTTCTTGTGTAAGGTTTATCCTTTGAATGTTTTAAAAAGGAAGTAAAATGAACCCGTTTAGCAGATAAAGTTACGTAATAAGTATGGACAATTACAAGCCGATGGATGGTGGACACTTACGTGCAGAGAAGAATCACTATGTCGATAATGGATAATTACGAGGACATCAAATCAAAGGCAGGTATCTGCATACATGATACGTTACAAGTATGAGATTTTGGCGTGTATTGGAATAACTAGCAAATCGTATAAGGTAAATTAACTAGAGAAATAAGAAAGTAAAGATGCATGTATCAGATGGGGCAAATGATCGATTGGACAACGGAGACGAATGAAGAAATCCTTAATAATAACCAGATAATCGAGTAACATGTTATGAAAATGAAGCATACCTCAATCATGTGGGAGATATTTGTCATGAAGATTCAAGATCGAAGAAATGCTAGTTACGAATAAACTTTGAGTGCGTTCGTCAAGGAATGATTGGGTTTTCACATTCAAGTAAGTGAATTGTGGTAAAATTAATGCTTGTAGCTGGGTCGGCAAGGAAAGTTCAATATGAAAAGACATAAGGGGAGATGAATGTATAGTGGTTTGACTACAACAATTTATAAGATGTGAAGCTTTAAAACTAAATGAACTTATTTGCAAGATTATAAGAGGGTTTGTTGGGACCAAGTGTTGGACATCAGAAGTTGAACAAGTTAATTAATAAGAACAAGTGTATATTGCCAAGGATGGATCAATTGTTAAATAGAGAGTTTGATTTGAAACATGAACTAGAAGAATTCTAGAATAAATTATAATTATACTCAGTATTGATATTCTGTTATAATCAGAAGATATGAGAAAGATCATGGTATCATTAGAATTGTTCGCTATAATCCTAAGTTGAACTAAAATACGGGTTGTACTGGTTAGTATTATATGCGGTGGTGACATAATAAGTTTAGAAGGTGGCGGTAAATTGGTATATTGAATGTTGATTATTGTTTGTTTGAATGATTGTTGGTTGCTTGATTGATTGTTGGTTGCTTGATTGATTGTTGGTATCAGCTTGAGCCCGACTGGTAGTCAATAATATAAAGGAGATGTTGCCCAAATTTTTAGAAATTACCCTACTTTTGAAGATAAAAAGTATACTTTCGTGTGTTATTGATATTCATGTTGATACTCTAAATAATTGTGATCTCGGTTCTTGAAAGAGATTGTTACAGCCAATCCGACTATATATAATTGGTCTTTGATTTTGTTTAGCTAGTCATCACTTGGTGCAATTGATCAATTAAGTAAGTTAATTGGTTAATTTTACCAATTAATGGTTAGTTAGATGGAAATCGATTCCAATTAGATTAAGTTAAATTTTGATGTGACTTTCGAATCCGAAATCAAAGCAATGATGAATTTGGAAAAAGTATGAACACCATTAGAATTCAGAAGTTGTTGCAAGTGCATGAGGCTTTACTTGGATGAATATGCCTTTGTAATAGACAAAAGAAATAAAAAGTTATTTGTATGGACAAGTGAGAAAAATATTTTCAAGAACTAAAGATTGAAGATAGAGCAAAGAGAAGGAAAGAAAGGAAGAAGGGAGGCGGACTAAAGAGGAGATTAATAATCACACCAATATGAATTTTATTAGACAGTCAAAGAGATTTTATCATCTGCAACAAAGTTTTATCTAAGGATGTCTTATTTCTAAATTGTTTTGATAATCATACAATAAATGATTTGTCAAGTATTTCTGTTTTAGATGAAATGTGAGATATAGTTTTAATTCAGTTTCCAATTGATGTTGATAATTAGGTTGTCGTTAAATATCGAAAGTGGTATTAATATAGATGATTGATGTTTACTTCAGAATGGGATGTTGTGAGCATCAAAGTTCGTATTAATATCTAATTTGATATGACAGCAAAATAAGTATTAATGTCAAGAGTTCGGTTTCGAAGGAGCTATGAGAATGAAGGACAGAAATAGGAAAGGAAGAGGAATCAAAAAGGGTGATGAAGAAACTTTATAAGATGCTAGGATTACCTCTGGATTGAGAAATCGAATTCACTATTGATTTGGCACCAGGGACTGAACCAATATCAAAAGCTCTATATCGAATGGCGCCTGTTGAAATGAAAGAATTAGCAAAACATCTGCAGGATCTTCTTGACAAAGGAATCATAAGGCCCAGTGTATCCCTGTAATAACCCCAATTTTTGAGAAATTTTGAAACCCTTATGAATAGTGTTTTTGCTGAACGAGAAAACTTTTCATGCCACACTATGTAGGGGTTCTGATATGGATATTCTGAGATTTTATTAGTACTTTATATGGGATATAAGTGTATGTAAAGATCGTCAGAATCCAATTCCGAACACTTTGATTTTTCCCGGAAATCCACTAGATACGGAGAGAATTGAGTATAAGGTAACATGATTAAAAGGATTTAAATTCAAGGATTATAAGAGAGGATCATAAAAGGAATATAATGTATTGAGAAAGGTTAAGGGAACCCAAGTAATAAGATCCCGGGTATGATCCCTCAAACGATAAACGAGAACGAAAGTTAAGTGAACCGTATAACAGATCAGCGGTCATTAGCCAAGTAATTAAGAGCTAATCAAAGAGGTTAGTGATGATGATGTCACCACACCAACAAGAAGATGACAAGTGTGGGAAGATGACATAGGAGGATGACATAAGCATGACCAAAGGGAAGGTATTGTTGGTTGATTTCAAGCCACACAAATTTTACCATGGTTAAAAGGTAATTAACAAAACAAAAGGATATCAACCAAGCTTTTTATGCACAAAGATCAAGAAAACAAAGCAAGCTTCTCTCTCCCCCCTTTTCATCTTCTTCATTTCGAATTTTTCACCAAAATGGTGAATTAGAAATTCAAAACACAAGCTATACTCCATGGAAAATTATAAGGTTTGTTTCTTTGGATCCTATATTTCATAACTAAGAAGAGCAAGTAGTTTGAGTGCTTGAATCAAAGGTTTTCTATCTCAAACAAATCATTTTAGTTTAGGGTGAATAGTAACTTTCAAGAACAAATTTGTGATTCTTGATTTTATTTGCAAGGTCAAGGTAGCTTAAGCATATATTAAGGCTTCCATGGACATTCCAAGGATCTTTCATGGATTAAAAGCTTCAAGGAAGGTATAATCTCTTAACCAAGATTTGTTATTGAATGTTAAGAGCATAATATGAGTAATATAGTTCATGAGAGGCTTGATGGTTGTGTATGTAGAGATTAGTTGGTTTTGGGTTGTTTTTGGAGTTGTAAATCTTGGTTGTTGATTAATGAACTTAAGTGTAGTTTAAATTCATGATAAAGAATAGTATAAATTGTTAATGTTGAGTTGTTGGGGCTGTTATGATAAAGTATGGATGGAGTTTTGATTGGGTTGTGAATTGGGATTGATTGGTGGTTGAATTGGTTGGTAAAATTTTGGGAAATCGCGTAAACATAGCCGTCGTAATGTCCGATTTTCTTTGGACTGTTTTTGTGCATAACATTAGGACCCGAGAACCCACTGCTAGATTATGACCACTGCCATGTTTAGATAGCTCATGTTACGAGCTTCGTTTTGATATGTAGTTCGTTTGATTCCGATGTACGGTTTAGGAAAAACGACCGTTTTAAGTAACGGCGTTTCGCGAACGAAACATTTCCCCTCGC